>NW_004567141.1:4170492-4199653 GCF_000260355.1 Condylura cristata
AAAGAAAAGAAAAGAAAAGAAAAAGAAATACCTGCCCCAGGTGCTCTGTTAGGATAATTCTGGGAAGATACTTGAACTCATCTAGAAAGAAAGCTGGGATCAATTATTTATGTCTGCTCAGGTGCGGCATGAGAACCCTGTGACACACTTATCATGGGTTGGCCAACCCTGCTCTAAGGAGAGCCCTTGATCTCCTGGAGAACTATTTCCTGCCCAACGCTGAGGTGTGTGTTCTGTGTAATAAGAGGGGCCTTTTCTTCCTATTAGTGGTCATGGCTTCATTTCTTACAGCCTAATGTTTTCATAAGTAACTGATCTACACTTAAGTGCATGAGGTAGGCCCCTTAGGGTCATTCGCCTTTTTCACAGAACACTGAAACACTAGCAAAGGAACCCTGTGGAAGAAAACCATCCTAAGATGCTTGAGAAAATGGCCAAATCTCTGTCTTTAGTTCTCGGGGCAGCTACCAATATATAACCAATATACAGCTATGGCTTAAAGAAAAGCTGCTGTTCTGCCACTAGGTTGCCCTAGTGTAATCTGGGAAGGTGCATCTCTTTTTCACTGGTGTCTGAGGAAAACCTTCTGGCCACTCTTGTTAGACTGTCCATCTGCAGACAGTGCTTGGTCAATGGAAGTGGGTGCACAGGGATGAGCAGCAGAGCACCCCAAAGTGACAGTGGCGAATACCGGTCCCAGACCACATGTGACGAGGAGGCTCCGTTTCAGGCCTCCTGAGTTAACGTCTGAAGACACAGTGGAAGTGGTGTATAATTCACTCACATGCCAAATGTCCCCTGCACTGCTGTATCAGGCACAGAATTCAGAGAAACACGGAGCTGAGAGGCCCTAAACAATTCCTTAGAAACAGCCGCATAAACAGAGACCTAAATTGCACATGAGAGGCACAGCAGCAAAGGCCCGTGGGCATGCAGCTGAGGGCACCGAGGCCGGGAGGGCTCCCATGGTGGGGCAGGTCCAGCTGGGGGTGAGCAGGTGCTCTGGGCCAGGCAGGCGGAAAGGGGCACTCATGAGAGGGGTGGCAGGTGCAAAGGCCCAGCGCTGCAGGACAGGGGGGCACAGGGGGCCGTGGGGGCTGGGAAGTGCAGTGTTGGGAGGGGAAGTGGCAAGATGTGACTGCAGGCAGGCAGGGCCAAGTTCTGTGGAGGTACAGATGCCAGCCTAGGAACCGAGGCTCTATTCCAAGGACAGTGCGGAGCGGCTGGGGGTTTCCAGATAAGGTCACGCGTGTGTCTCTGAGATTCCTAGACAGCTATGTAGGTGGGGTGGGGCGAGGTGGAGTGAGGTGATGGAGGGGGGCGAGGAGGCACAGTTGCCTCAACAGAGCACGTGGGACCTGGCACAGGGAGCCGACTGGAGACAGACAACAGTGCGAAAGATGTTTCATTTCTGAAGACATGTACTCAGGAGCACCGAGAAATAACTCGGATCTTCTTGGAGAGCCCACTCTCCAAGCCCCTTTCTTTGTCTGAATTCTTACCTTTGCCCCTGGTCTCCACAGCTCCGTGCTCCTTGACAGTCCACTGGGGACCGTCTCGCAGCCTGCGGGAACAGGTGAGGGCAGAACAGGCAACCTCGCGGTCCTGTTCTGTGTGCGGCACCTGCCCGGTACCCGGCTGACGTGAAAAGTTTAGAGATGTTTACAGATGTTTAGATGTAATTTCAACTGATGAAAATGGAGGTGCAGGGCTGCCCAGGCGACAGTTCATCTGACTGGAGACAAATCACGATTCAAGGACTGATTGATTGTGGCCTTAAAGCAGCAGACTCAGAAGTGTCTGAGCCAGGAGCCCTGGAAGCAGATGAACCCCCAGTGCCTAGTATGATGGCCCTGGGGTCAGGGGGCACACCAGCACTCACCCAGGTGTGCAAGGTGCTCCCAGGCACTTGTCAATCGTGGGCAGGAAATGAGACAGTGCCCATGAGACAGAACAGGATATTGTGTGGCTTGCTTTTGTGATGAATAAAAGGGTATTTTAAATGAAATCGGTGCAGTGAAACAATACTAAGCCAGGAAATTAAAAAGGTACTTAGGACCTGGACTGGAGCGTGTCAGGTTAGGGTGCATGCAGAAGCAGAAAAAGGGGTACGCTGGCCTGCTCATGAGGGGTCTGGGGACACCATGACCTCCAGAACTAGCTGGTCAGAGGGAGCTGGAGAGGAGGGGACAGGCTGCCTGGACAGTCACTCTGCCCCTGCCTCAGAGCAGGGTCACCAAGTCACCCTAAATATTAGGGTTCTCCTGATTCCTGAAGAAAATCAAAGATGGGGGAAAGAACTTTGATTTTGTGGTCAGGCAGATTAGGGTTCAAATGCTGGCTTCTTCACTCACCAGCTGTGATCTTGTTAACTAATCCCTCTGTCAGTTTTCTGAGAAGAGAATAATTTAGTTCTCAGGGAAAGGACACAGTATTGAAGGAAATAAATCTCACATTAACATCAAAATCATCATGTCAAGGAGGCCTTCCCTGAAACCCCAACCCCACTTAAGTGCCCCTAGGTTTCTCCATCAGAGCCCCAATTTGTTCTGGCCCTTGTCTGCATTTAGACCGACGTCTGACTCTTGTCTTTCCTGCCGGAAGCTCTCTGAGGTCAGGACCTTGTTCACTGCCGTGTCCCCAGTGCTGCAGACAGTATAAGCACCCTTTACATTTCTAGTAAATGATCTGGGTAGGGACACAGTGACTGGCATCTGCTGTGTGCTCAAGGAAGGGTGGTCAGGTGACGCCCACCCCTAGGAGGCCCAGGGGTATGGGGTTGGGCGCCCGGCTCTGGCCAGAGTAAGTCTCTCACTTCTGTGTGGACTTGGGTGAATCTCTTGCCCCTCTCACACTTCAGTTTGTTATCATCCAATGAGGAAGATGGTTGGGGTGGTCACTGAAGCCCTCTCCAGCACCCTCTGACTCAAGCTCTGATTTTCCATATGGGCCCTGACCTAACCAGGGCCGCAGGAAAGGCCAGCTCCACCCCTGGAGTCCACAGGAGAAACCTCAGCTCCACGACTGCATTGAAAAATGATGCAGAGAGGTACAGTGCCCAGTGGGAAGAAGTGGGCACTGGGGACGGACAGCGGTCGCCAAGCCGCACCCCAGCATTCCCCATGCTTTGCTGCCCAGCATCAGTCCCGGGACATGTATCAAGAGCAGCCTCTTAGCCTCAGACCTGCGATAGGAAGCAAAGGAGGAAGGTGGGGAAGGAGAAGAAGATGGGAGAGAGGATGGAGAGGAGAGGAAGGAGGGAAAGAAAAGAAGAGGGAGGGAGACAGGTGGGCATGGTGCATGCCAGGCCTGTGTCGTCCTGCCCAGCGTCGGGGCCATAGCGTTCTCCCCATTCTCAGACTGAAGGATGTGCTGGTGACACCCACAGGAGACATACATGACACAGCAGGAAACAGCACCAAGCCGTGTGAAATCTCCCACATGGAAGAACTGGTGGACTTGACCTCATGCCTCTTATCCATGCCTGTTAATCAGAATATATCCCAAGAGTAATTTATGGCAAGAAAACGCTGCTTATTCAGGAGCAGCCTCTACAGGAAGCATTATTTACACTAATGGAATAATAAGAGCTGGGGAAAGCCCTAATGTTTACAGAGTATTTCCTCAGGCTGAGGTAGGCACAGCAACAAGCACCTTGAGAGTACTCTGTCCACACAAAAGCTCAACGAGTAGGCATGATGCTGTACCCACTTTGCAGATGAGACGCCTGGGGTTCAGAGAGGAAAAGTAGCTTGCCTGCTGTTGCAAGCTAGAAGTTATGGTGCTAAAATTCACACTCGGGTCTTCCATCCCACCTCACCATTCCCTGAGGAGACCGGTGAGACCACTGGGATAAATTAACATTCCATTGTATGACATGGACATTTGTGGTATTTGCGCTCCTTAATACAATATTTACTCTGCATACACACATCACATAGCACACATAACATGTGATGGTTTGTGCCGATGTAAGGCTGTGACGTGATCAAACTAAGAGGAAAAGAGGCAGTGCTGTCCCGTACCAGCTCTGACTCCAGGTGGATCAGGTCACTGTTGGGAAGTAGGCCAAGGGCTCACGATCCCTGTCACTCACGAGGAGGCAGCATTCACCATTTCCTGGTCAGGGCACCCCTGAGCGAGGCTGTCCCTGTGACCCATCCACACAGGATAGCCGGAGTCTCCGGGGAATGTGGGCAGGTTGGCCCCAAGCCGCCAGGGGTGGAGTTCCCTCCCCTGCATAAGGTCATATGGGAATTCAGCCTAAGTGCCCTGAAGACAGGCTGGTAAAAGGATTTAGCTTCCACTGGGGACCAGGACAGCCTTCACTGCCTACCACCCCCAGCATCCAAGTGCCCAGGCACAGGGAGGCTTGTGGCTGATGGTGAGCTGGTCATGCCTGGAGCTGCCTGCCAGCACCACAGCCTCCCCTGCCAGGGAAGGTCACTGAAATTAGTTTCTACAGCTGCACTTGGTGTTGTAACTAGGGCTCTGCACCCACATTGGGAGACATGCATCTGACTTTTACTGTTAGGACAATTCCTGGCCTTGCCTGCTCCTTGTCTGCTTTGCGCTCCATTCCCTGTGTGTAAACGGAGACCAAATACCACTGTTGTCATGTCCCTGTGCATGGGCGCGGCTTTGCAGAACTGCAGCATGTGGCCACATGCAAGGGGCTTTGCCTCTCCTAGGTCGTCCTCAAGTCATCAGTGTCATCCTACTGTCCGGGATGGTGTCATCGGCTTTATCTTAGGGAACAGAGCGTATAAATAGCTCGCTCTGAAATAAAATGAGCCTCTGGTCCCTCCCTGCTCCCCCAACTCAGCCCAAGATAGATCACAGCCACTGTTCAGAATCACCTACCCCCGATGGAGAGGAAGCTATAACTTCCTTCTTTCAAACTGCCATTCAACCACAGGTGGGTACTAGGAGACCCCCAAGGTTCTGCTTTGTGCTGAAGTTGGTACCTCCCTCCGTGCAGGACAGAGGACACGCTGCCTTGTTCTGCCACAGGGCAGGGCAGGGCGAGTGGTCCAGGGTTTGCTCGGCGGTTCAGGGTTGGCTCGGGGTGGAGGGGGGATTTGCTGGCCCAGCCCCTCATCCAGGAGACGAGAGCCCAGGACCCAGGCTTGTCACAAGATTCCAGCACAAAGCTGCAGACGCGTCACTGTAACCTGGCCTGCACGCAGGCCAGCAGGAAGACATCGCCCAGCCCCGAGCACACCAGGGCTGGCACCTCCCAGGCGCTAGCCCCAGGAGAGCCTTCTTGAGGACCCATTAAGCAAAATTCCTTCCCTAGAATCCAGGCTTCGCTGGGAGGTGCCTTCTCAGAGGAAACAGATTAAGGGATTCACTGAGCTGCCTAGGACAAGCTGCCCACAGAGACGCCAGCTCCTTTCGTTGAGATTCTGAGGGAGACTAGAGGGGGCGAGGGTACCTCACCTCACACAGGGGAGGCCCTTCAGCTGTCGGTGGAAGGCCCTGCTTCTCTGCACCCTGTCGCTGACTAAAGAGAACATTTATCTTGGCCAAATGGGAGAAGGCCCTTACATTCTGAAATGAAGTGTCAGTGAGCTAGGACAGGTCCCCAGATACCCTTCGAGTCACTTTTTATTCTTTTCTATCCACGATCATTAAGGGAAAATCGCTCTGCAGCTTCTGTGAAGCCCATTCACTCGAGAGAAATACATCAATGAGTAGCCCCCGCCCCGAGAGGCTCAGCTGCCAGCTCTGAAGCGAGACACTTATTCTCCCTGGAGCCCACGCCAGAAGGACAAAGGATGCTCGCTCCCACCCCCAAACGAAAAGCTGGCCAAAAAAGTTCTCTAGCTAGATATCTATTTCTTCACTTTTATACGGCAAGAACAAAATCTCATTCCGAGAATGGCATATCTTACACTTCAAACAAGTGCAACTTTGCCACTTATTTTTAAGCGCACTTGCCTTCTAAAGTGATAGCAGGATGTGGGGGGCGAGAGGGGGGACGGCAAGATGGCGGAGGCACTGTCACCTCCAGAGCCAGCTCCATGAGCAGCAGCTGCAGGACCTGAGAAGGTTCTGGAGAAGGCCGGAGAGAGCTGAGGCCCCAAGAGGTTGTGTGACTCAAGCGCAAAAAAGCTCGACCTCTGGTACCCCATCTGCAATCCTGGCACCCCAGGAATGCGCAACCAGTCAGGGGGCGTGGGCAATGGGCACCAGAGAGAAGGGCCCAACCGCAAGAGCAGGGGAAAGACAGCGTCAGTCCACCTTCACTCATTTGTTCGATGATTCTGCATTTATTTGTACCTACTGTGTGCCGGCACTGGCGATGGGCATGGGAGGAAGGAATCATAGCAAGAAGACAGGTCTCAGCGACTATAGGGAGCTCACACCCTGGGCCACGCAATCAGTCAAGTGCTTTCTGTGCATTATTTCATCTAATAGTGGCAGTAACCCTTAAGGAAGGAACTGACAGGACCCTGCATTACAGGCAAGGGAAGGGAGGCAGAGGGATTCAAGCAACTCGCCCAAGTATATGGAGCCAGTAAGAGGCAGGGCTGGGAGCTACACCAGACTCACTGGCCTGTCCACTAGAGAAGGACAAATGGTTGCTGTGGGCACCCAGACTTGTCAGGATGGAGAGTGCACCACACTGCCCCGTGCCCAGCACTTGCCGGGCAGCTCTGGAGGGGAGAGAGCCCAAATGCAGGGAGGGAGACAGGAAAATTCCAGTGTGTGCTCAAGATCACAGGGAGCTGGACGGGGGCAGGACAGGACAGCAGGGGCCCGGCCACACCGTGGAGCCTTGAAGTCCCGGCTCAGGGTGTCAGCTTTATCTAGGAGTCGCCAAACGATGAGAGTGAGTGGAGAGGATGACGTACTCAAAGGCATGTCTTAGGGAGGCTACCGGCGGCAGGCTAATATTTATAGCCCCGAATACGAGGCAAAGCATAATATCTAGAAAATTACAGGGGGAAAAAAATCAGATCCACTGATTGAAACCAGCCAGTCAGAGCCAGGCATTAGAGCCCACTCCAGGAACCCCGAGTTTGCCCCCCAGACCCCACCCGCACACTCAGCCTGCAAAGGCACCAGCCGCGAGGTGGAAGGCAGTGACCCCAGTCGCCCTGCGGCTTCCTCCAGCTGCCACGGGAAGCTCCTTCGCCAGCTCCTTCCCCAGCCTTTTCACGAAGCCCTTCTCACCAGTGGAAAGGGAGAGCCTGCTGCTCTCCCAAGGGCCCTTTTCATGCTGTACTTGGTAACTGGGGCTCTGGCTTCGCTCACAGCTCGCCAAGGTCATGCCAAGTGCCTTCTGCTGGGGACGAGCCCTCTCCGGCACCGCCTCTGCTCCAGCTGCCGTATGGGGCTTTGGGCCCTGGCCAGACCCTGTGAAGTGCTAGGAGCCCAGCGGGAGAGGCTTCCCATGCAGATTCTAGCGATTCTGGTAGGCCAGAAGCAAGAAGGGGCGCTTCTCAGCCCCAGCAAGGCCCACCGGTGGGTCAGCAGGGCCGCCATGCAGCCCCAGGCGACCACAAACATTTCGCCATGGTCACGCCCAGGCTGTAGATGAGAGTTTGCAGTGTCCGGCAACAGTTCCCACGGTGTGGGGCCTGCGTGTGGGGCCCAGCGCCACTGAGTGCAGGTCAGAATTGACCCTGTCATTTGGGGAATGATGTAGAATCAATAGTTAACAGTCCAACCTTATAAATGCACTCCACCACATCTGTCTGCCCGAAGACGAGTGATTGTGTGCAAACTGAGAAAACCTGCAATCCTATCAAACATGTCACCCCACTGTAGTCCTCAGGCAGATAGAAATATTTGTCTGCTGAGCACATGTTTTACAGTTAGAAACCAAAGGGTGCTGAGTCCTGTTTTTAAATGTGTTCAACCAAGCAGGGATGGGAAACATGCCAGGGGTAACGTGGCCCACTGGCAGCGCACAGCTGTTCCCACAGCTGGCAGATACCACGCAGCTGCAGGCTATGTGGGCTGGTGGAGAGCAAGACAGAGGCTGGGCCAGGCACGGCCGGCCGGCTAGTCAGCAGGAGGGGCGCGCTTTTCTCACCGCAGCACTGACCCCTCGCCTCCCCTGGGGTCCAGCTGCCATCCTCACAAGGCGGCCGCTCCATCTGGGTTCTGGCCTGGCCCTTGCACAACCCCAGCGGTTTCTAAGTCACTCGATTTTCTTATGTCCCTTCATTAATTGCTGCCACTGCCCCTTCATTTGCATGATGTATTCTTCCTGTAGCCCCCTAGGAAGAGGGCTCCAGCTGGCATCTGGGCTTGCCTGGAGGGGACTGCAACCTCATCTATGGGAGAGCCAATCCCTTCCTCAGGCGCCCCACCTGGGGCAGCTTCAGCTGGAAAGGAATGTAACTCACCGTGCAGACCTTCCAGAGATAAATTGATGCATTCTGAGCAAGGGCTAATGGAAATTATCTAATTCATAATTTACAGAACTAGTCTAAAGGCCTGATTGGGTGTTACAGACTACGATTTTGGAAGGGTGGATGGTAGGAACAAAATCCATTAAGATTTTACTAGTGCTTTAAATTCACCTTCACATCCCCGGTCCCATGAGGCCCGTACATCACAATGTCCCTTCTTTATTATCCAACTGCAATTTGGTTCAGACTCTCACTACCACCTTACAATCAGCACCCACCCATTTGACCCCTCTTCTTCTCACACCCCTCCCAAGACTGTATTATCTGAGAGCAGGGAGCACCTTTCCCTCGTTATGTTCCAGGAGCTGAGTATGTCATTGGTGTGTGTTGCATTTACTTGATCCCCACTGGGTTGGGTCCAGAGAACACTGGTAGAAGCAGGAGTAACAATACTAGCAAACACTTCCATAGTCTGACTCTGTGCCAGACACTGTTCTAACCCTTTTCATATAGTACAATTATTGATTCTCACACAAAGCCTAGGTAAGTCGTATTATCCCCATTTTACTGATGCAGAAACTGAGGCATGCAGGAACGGGGAGGGCTGGGGTTGCACCCAGGAGGTTTGGCTCCAGAGTTTGAGCCCTGCAAATCTAATTCCTCAAGTTGAACCAATGTGAAACCCCTCAGAGACAGTTCTCTATATTTTCTAGAAGAGATGCTTTATAAAAATATAATATACAAGGGGATATTAATAAAATTCAATTCATACGTGCCAGAGGCGCGTACGAGACACAGGCGGAAAATGTTCCTGGGAGCCCTCCGTGCACACTGGATGCTGCTCCGCACACAGCCAGGGTGCAAGGAGACTGCGAAGAAGAAGCAGGGAGACTGGCCGCTCAGGGCAATGGACCAGAGGTGGAGGGGGGAGGGGCGGTGAACTGGATGTCGCCAATCAATTGGCACACAATTGAAGGGGCCCATCATGCCGGGGTGGGACTGAGGCTGTGGCTCCCACACTGCCTTTAGATGAATCAGCTGCACTTTAGAAGCACCTAGAGAGCTTGGAAAGTCCCTTCCGGGAGCAATTAACTCCCTCTCTGAGCTGGGACTCAGACACCAGCATTATTCTAAAGCTCCCTGGGTGAGCCAATGTACAGGCAAGTTTGAGAACCACTGGTTCTGAGTCCATGAGGGGTTATTCACCAGAGAAGTCAGGTCTTTTATGGACTAGGAGGTGTGTGGGGATTCAACTGGGGCGAATGCCCTCCACCCCACCTTCTGCGTGGGCTATTGGAGGTCACGCCAGGAAAGCGTGTTTTCTCTGGTTTCCTAGGGAGTCCTTCAGAGGGGCGGTGGGTTTTAGACCATAGACTTGTTTTAGACCAACCTTGCACTTGCCTGCGTGACGTTGGGCACTTTAGCTAATATCCAAGCTTCTGTTTCCTCCTCTGCAAAGAGGGGATTATAGTAGACAGGAAAGTGTCCACTTCCTAATCCCCAGAAACTGGGAATATGTTTGGTCACAAGGCAAAGAGGAACGGAGGCTGCAGGTAAAAGGAGGGTGGCTACTCGGCTGGCTCAAACAGATTTATGTTGAGTTGTCCAGATGGCACCATGTGACCACAAGGGTCCTTAAGTGCAGAGTGGGGAGACAAGAAGAGTGTGAGACAGAGCAAGGTGGCGTGAGACAGACTCGGTGGGCTACAGCTGACTCTGAGGACCCAAACACAAGGAGGCATCTAGAAGCTGGAGTCTCTGAAGTTAGACCCTGCTAACCCTGCTTAGAAAGACCTGCTTGGGGGCCCTCCCTGGTGGCGCAGCAGGCTAAAGCACAGCACTAAGAAGCTTAAGCCACTTCCACATAGTTCGATTCCCGCCTGCCCCGGAGGTGACCACTGGTGCCGCAGACCTCTCCTGACCCACCCACTGCTCCCCTGGGTGGTGTGCTTGTCTACCTGCCTGTTCTGCTGCCCGCTCTGTCTCTGGTGAATCCTCTCACCCTCCGCATCTCTGGCCTGTACCCCACGTCTATATGAATAAATAAATAAAGACTTGTGTGGCTCCTGACCTCCTAAACTGTAAGACAAGTTTGTATTTTTAAAGCCACTACATTTGTGTTAATTTATTGCAGTCGCTGTAGGAAACTAACACAGGAAGGATGGGAAGATTAAATGAGGTAATTACCTATAACACGCAGCACTGTCCTTGGTGATCTGGAATCATTAGTCACTATTAGCAAGTTTGCTGTCACCATCTATCAGGTGGCAGCTTCCTACTGGGTTGGTGCCCCTCCCGGGGGCGGGGGGGGGTCCCACTCTCTACTCCACGGACCTACATCCTCTCCCCGGTGCCTGAGGTGTGTCAGCCAGAAGCTTGACTTTGTGACCTGGGCCCAGGCTGGTGGGAACAGGCCAGTTTTCCTGGACAGAGCAAGAGGCTCCCTGGAGCCCTGTGATGCCCATTAGTTTGGCTTGGATCAGTGTTTCTGCTTCCTGACTCTGTTCACAAGAAACAACAGGAAATGGGACCATTGGGAGGTGGGAGGTGGGAGGGAGAAGGTTGGGAAGGAAGGCCCCCAGGGAGTGTTCCTGACTACCAGCTAAGAAAGAACCGTGGGAAGGGCCAGCAAGGGCGTCTCAGAATGCAGCTAAAGTGGCTGAACCATGTCCACCTCAAGAGCTAGCAGCATTTAGAAGAGCCAGGCACTGTGCCGTGAGCTTGGGCTTGCAGCGGTCTCCCTAGGTAAGGGGGGATCCAAAATTAAGCACGCATAAAGACCCTCGTTTGTGTGAGACTCCTGGGGACCTTGCATCCACCCTGTGCTGCTTTGTGGTCATGAAGACCTGCAGAGACCAGGGGAAGTTCAGTGATTCCCTGCAGGGCATCCTTTAGCAGGAGAAGTGAGACTCAAACTCTTCACTACTAATCTAGAATGTTCTACTCCATACCATGTCCTGTGGATTAATATTTCAGTTACAACTGACGTAATCCCAGGAGCATGAGAACACAGTACAAGGTATCTCTATCTTGGATTGTGCAGGCCATGAAAACGTAGGAGCTTCAAGAACCACACACAATTAGAAAGGTGCTTGGAGGAAATTCAGTGGCAGCTAAACAAATCCTGCGTCAGAGCTGCCATCTTTGAAGCTCTGCATGACAGTCACAAACCGTGGGTCTCCTGTGGCCCCCGAAGGCACCAGGCAGGTGAAAGGACATCTATCCACACCCCTCTGGACTCCCACCAAATTGGAATGTTGCGCCAGCCCCAGGAACTAAATTTATCCTGAAAGGACACCAGATCAGAATGTTCTCTACTCTAAGGAACCTGTCCCTCACTGTGCTCCTCTTTCTTCTTCCAGAGCCAGCCTGTGTCGGCTGTAAAATTCAACCCCGTTAATTCAGCTTGAAAGCCACAGGCACATGAAGCCATCCCAGATCGACAGGCATTGCAGGTTCAGATAAGAAAGGCAGGAAAGGTTGAACAAGAAAGGAGAGCCAGGGAAGACCTCCGAGAGGTGGAGGGAGGGAGGTCTAGATGCTGCTGAGAAGAGCATGGAAAAGACACAGAGAGCACAGACTACTCCACTCCGGCGGGCGCTGCTGGCAGGCTCCTGCTGTCAGGCGAGCCCGGCAGCCCGAGCCACGTCAGCTGCTCCTTTCCAAGCCACGGCTGCGCGTCTCCTCCTCCATCTCCCTCCTCTGCACCTGGCGTGCCCACTAAGGCTGAGGAGCCGCCACCTTGGCCCTGGGCGACACCACTGCTCACAGGTGCAGCCAAGGGCTTGGGGTCCGCAGTCCGTCCTGCCACAGACCCTGGAGGTGCTGGTTCCCGAGCACCCCCTCTCTAAACCTGCAGGTGGGAATGCTGCAGGCAACAGAAGAATGTGAACTCCCTGCCTCAGGGGAAGCTCAGGCTCCCAGGCCGCTGGGGAACAGTGTATTTTTAGGTGGCTGCTGGATTTGGGAACAATAAGAGAAGAGCAAAATTGTAAAATCCTGAGGTTCCTGTAAAGTCTCATCAGTGCAGTTCCTGCTAAACATCTAAAAAGATCTGACAGAGCCAGACAAACCCGGGCTCCCCGCGAGGCTCCTGGTGGAGTTGTGTTCTGTCAGAGAGCACAGAACCTCGGCTTGGGGGCCGGGAGGAGTATTTTTCCATTCCTCCCGCTCCTGAACAAGAGTGTACAGGTAGCTGTCATCTCTATTCCTAAGATCCCCCAAGAAAGGGGATTTTCCAGTGTCTCCTTTTGTCCAATCCTGAGATGGAAAGTCAGAGCAGGTGCTAAAGACCAGGGAGGGGGTCAGCTGCTGGCCTCCCCGCCTCGCCAGGCGCCCAGCCCAGCCCTAGTCTTGGCTATGACAATGAACCAATGTGCTCTCCGCGAGATGCTTTGCTGATGCCACCTGAGAATAGGTTCGGTGGCTTTCCCACCCCTCCCCCAACAGTTTGCCCCTTGTAACTACTGACACATGTGCCTGACTTGTGACTACTCACCAGACCTGCTGCCAGGTCCTCTTTGCTTTCCTTCTACTTGATGGGATGCACTTGACACCCATCAGTGTGTAAGTTAAGGGGTGCAGCATAACACTTCATTTCCCACAACGGGTTCTTATGAGGTGAGCAGAGTAGGCACCACCAGCATCCACCTTCTCACGGAGGCGCACCCCACCAGGCCTTCCGAGACACCCCAGGGCCTACATAGCCTATAACTAGCTACAAGGTTGACCCTCCAGTCCCTCTCCTCCCTCCATTCCCTCTCCTCCCTCCAGTCTCTCTCCTCCCTCCAGTCCCTCTCCTCCCTCTCCCAGACTCTGAAAAGTCCAAGTCTGACCTCTTTTTTCTGAGTTTTGGTTCAGCGATTTTTATTTTTTTTTATTTTTTTATTTTTTTAGATTCCACATGTCAATGAGATCATATAGCACTGCTCTTCATCTGCCTGACTAGGTTCATTTAGCAGAATGCCTCCAAGGCCCAGTGTGGTTGTAGATGGTTAGGATTTCCCCTCTCTTAATGGTTGAATCATATTCTATTGGCTCTCTACCCCCAGTTCTTTATCCATTCATTAAAGGTCCCCTAGGTGGTTTCCCTGTCTTGGCTATTGTAAATGCTGCTGCTATGAACATGGTGGGGGGGGGGGGAGCACAGGGGCACAATATCTTTTTGGGTTAATGTTTCCATTTCCTTCGGCTATATTTCCAGCAGTTCCAGTGGAACTGCTGGATGAGATGGTAGCTCTATTTTTAATTTTCTGAGGAGCCTCCATGCTGTTTCCCAGAGTGGCTGCCCCCACCCCCAGCCCCCAGCAGGGCCCAAGGGCCAGCCTGCCTTTTCAGTGTCACTGCTCAGCACCGCCCCTCTGGCCAACCACGTCCCTCCCAGTGCCACGTGTCTGCTCAAGCAGCGCCCGCCCCACACTGCGGTCTCACCCGGTGGGCATTTGCCAGGAGGGTTCGCCCTTTAAGGCCAGTCTCAAATGCCCTGCGTGGCATCGGCTCCCTTCCATCCAGGGGAGCCCTTGCTGTGCCAGGCGCGCCCTCAGCCCACAGCTTGGCTCTCAGCACTTGGCAGCAGGGGCAGTGCGTACTGAATGCTATCACCCCATTAGATCGCAAGCCCATTTAGTGGGGGACCTTCCCGTCCCCACGGTGCACGTCTCACAACAGACCTTCAATAGCTCCATGTCAAATGAATTAATCACCTTTTGTCCAGTCTCGGGGGAGGTGGAAAACAGTTGCTATTTCAAACAGCAGCAGGAAGACAAATACTGCCCTGCCCACTGCCCTCCTCAGCCCACTCCTACACGGGTGCTGGCTGCTTCTCTTTGCGCTCCAATCAATAAGATTTCTAGCACATTACAGCAGGAACGCCAGGAAGAGCTGGGAGGAACCTGGGGAGCACTCAGCTCCCGCCCAGGTTGTGCAGATGGGGGAGCTGAGGGTAGGATGGACGGGGCCCACCGCAGGGATCCAGCTGGCGGGTGTCCGGGGGCCTGCCTTCCCACAGAGCTGCCTCGTACTGTGGGGTTCAGAGGCGACACCCGCCCTGCACCTGGCAGGTGGCTCCACTTTGGCTGGTTGCTGATCTCTGGTTTGTGGCTGCGACCAGCATAGCCACAGGTCGGCAGTCACGGCCGAGCCCAGCTGCTGCGCTGTCTCCGGGAAGGTCTGCGTCTCTGGGGGGCTCGGGGCACAGGGGCACTCCAGTGACACAGCTCGTGGGGCAAAGTTGCCACAACCCAATCCTGCCAGTGGCCATGTGCCAGCTGCTCCCTGTTGCCTGACAGACCGTGAGCAGCCAGGGCCAGGTCTTCTCCCGCCGCAGCTTCACCCCCCACCCCCCAACCCCCACCATGAGCCCTTGATGAGGGAATGCACGGGGCTGGGAGCTGAAAATCACACCCTAAGGAGAGGCCACAAATGTGCACAAGGAGAACTGTTTGCAAATCCTTGAATCTTTCCTCCTCTTTAACTGATAAAAGGAAGTTTACTTCCCCAGATTCCATTTCTGGCTCATTTGTATCAATGGCTTGGGTAAAGCTACTGTAGGCAGGCTCAGCAGATGTGGGAGGAAGGCGGCTGACGGCCGAAAACACATGTTGCAGAGAGACAGTGACACGCGACACAGGCGAATGGAAGGTGTGGCTTTTGTCCCCCAAAGTGCCCTCCAAGCAAGGGTGGGCAAAGGGGGGCACCTGCAGTTTGGCAGCTCCGCAAAGAAGACAGGGGGGTGGTAAGCACCCAATTCGGCATGGACTCAAGGCCCTGGCGTTTCTGGCGGCAGCGCAGTGAGAACACGAGAGCTGGTCCTCGCTGACCAGCCCACCCTCCTGGGCTGAGGTAGATCATCCGCACAGCAGCCGGGAGGGGCTGCAAGCAACAAGGCCCCTCACAGTGCCAGGGAGCTTGCGTTATTTTATCTGGGCAGCAGAAGACCCGGAGAGGTCCTGTGGCCAACCGAGGGGGGCTGGGCTGTGACTGCTTGCTCCTTACCACAGGAGAATCTGAAAGAGCAACAGGGATGGGGAAATTGAGGAGGCTGCTGCCCAGCCAGCAGCAGCCCAGGGCTCAGTGTGTGAGGGGAGACCAGGTCTTGGCCTGCCAGTGGAACAGGTCTGGTCCCGAGGGACGAGGCGCTGTGGCAGCAGGCAGGCCAGCAGGGGAGCAGGGAGCGGGCCCAGAGGCTCGGAAGGCGGGCAGACAAACCCAGTGCAGGCCAGCCAGGCCGCCGAGGCTTCCGGGAACATTCGAGCCTGGCAGGGATCAGGAAGGGGCACCCGGGAGCCAAAGCCATGACCCCAGACTGAGATCTGGGGCTGCAGCCCTGAGGGGGCAACCTGCCAGCTCCCTGAGGCAGGCGTGCGCCCAAGGGGCAGACAGAGGGGACGCCCAGCCAAGGGAGGGCCTGCTGGTAGGCAGAGCAGCGGGTTGATCCTGGAGGTATGGGGGAGCAGAGGCCTCAGCCCCCTCAGCCACTGCAGGGGATGGGTGGCTCTTCAGGCCTGGCTTCATCGTGTTGGTCTTGTCCCACTTTGGAGGGGAGTCCCAGGGCTCAGCCCAGCAGTTAGGGTAAAAGAAACAATTTGAGGATAGAGTTTTCTCCCCCAACTGTGAAACCTATCAGCCCCAGAGATGGTCAAACTGGCTTGAGTCCAGCACTGCCCCACCAGCCATGTGACCAGAGAGACAGGCCACAGTAGCCCGAGCTCTAAAATAGTCCTGTGGTTGGGGGAAATAGTACTCAGCTCAGGGAACTGTATTGTGTTCTTTAATTCAGAGATAAACCAAGCTCAATTCATAGCTTTTTTTTTTCCCGTTTTGCTGGGTTTGGGGAAATTTGAGCAAGGGTGATTGCGCCATATTTTCTCTTAAAGGCTAGAAAATGTCATTTTACCAGATTCCCACTGAACAGAAAGCGAGAATGATCAGAATTTGCTCAGCAGTTCAATGCAGCGATGACAGTAGAGAAGCCTCCAAATACTAAAAATTCTACATCACCCTCCACTTTCCCAAGTCCTCGGAGGGCCAATTAGCTTCAGCTCAGACTGAGAATCACAGCTCCTCCTGCTACAAGCCCTGTCACTGGCACAGCAGAGATGGCCACAGAGATGACCAGAACACACAGGCCCTGCTGAGCTTACGACTTAATCGGGACTGCTCACTGGCGTGCGGTCCCCAGGCCGGGGGCTTCAAGAGCCTGAGGGGGCCCAGACGAGCCACAGCACTCGGATGCCCCTCCCTGGCTGAGAGCCACTGGCCTGGGGGAAAGATCATCATTTAAAATTCGTCTTTACGTAAGACAGAAGAAAATGAATTAACTCTGCACAAGTCATGGATGTACATCAGCACTCTCAGGAAATCGAATATTCTATTAACTTGAACACTTATTCCCCCTGTGATTCGGAAGAAGTAGAAGTTTGTATTCATGGAAGGAGGTTGGAAGAGCACTCACAAAGGAAACTCAGTCATTTACTTTAATTACCCTAAAAGCTTTAAGATGTCTGACCCGTATATATTTATAAGAGACTTAAGAGGAGTCACCTTTAAACTTTAAGATGTTGGAGCCAAAGAACTGTCTTTGTGACTGTTTACTATTCCAGTTCAAGACCATGTGAAGGGGATAGGAAGGCAATTAGCAGGGACAAAATTATTCAGACAGACCCTTCTGATTATAAATAACTATCTGGGTCATTCTTATCAAAACCCATTCACTGTTACTCTCCCGTCATTTTTCTTACTATCCCTGAGCACCCCTTAGACAAGGAATCCTGGATACAGTCAGAGGTCCCAGAGATCATTTTATGGATGGCAAAACTGAGGTTGAGCAAGCCGTCAGTGTACCCAGTGATCTTGTCCAGGCCACTGGCCCTTGTACCGCAAAATGGTGGTAGAGGCTTGCTGGGTGGCAGCCCGCAGATGCCTTTCTCGGAGCCCTTTCATCCACTCAGCTGTCCGTGTTGGAATGGTGATTTCTTGTAATCCCTGAATTACAGACGATGCCTCTTGAGAAGCAGGTCCTACCTCAGAGGCCAGGCCAGGGCGGTGAGTGGTTTCCAAGGTAACAAATGATGGGTGGATTCAGCTCCCTCCTGAGCAGGCGGGGAGGAGGCACCTGTCCCCACTCATAAACATGGTCTCCTCCCCAAACCAGTTCCTCTCTGTGTCCTTGCCAGGGTTCTAGGGCAGAGCATACCCCTAACATCCTACACATCCTAGACTTCCAGAAGCTGAGGAACCTTCTGGAGGAGTTAGCAAGAGACATCTCCCTGGACATCAGTAGAGTCCTGGCAGGCTGACCCCAGAGATCCAAGACTGTCCTTCCTGGCGGGGACATTTGAAACATGCCTAGGACAGGGGTTTTCACACATGTTAACAGGCACAGCGCACACCCTATCAAGAGGTCTGACACAGAATGGCATTTCCAAGCCACAAAATGGAAAGTCAGTACAGCTGAAAGGACTTTGCTGCAGCCATACAGGCACACATACCCTGGGGCCTGGAGACCCCAACAGGACCCGTCACACCTCCTTAGGGGGCACAGGATAGGGAAGCCCATTTTGGGGCAGAAAGGGTTAAACCTGCGTGTTTAAATATTTAGCAAACAAAAACCAAAATGTCATACAGAGACAGCTAGGGCTGGCACGGTAACCATGGCAATTCACAGCCAGCACAGACCCAGGAGTGCAGAGGCTGGAACTGGGGGAGCTGACGAGAGGAGGCCCATGGTCAGCTCGAGGGGGCAGCCCCCAGACTCTCCACACCTTATGATACAAAATACCAGAAGCCAGGTGTTATGGTCTTCAGGTCAGTCTCTCGGTTTTAAAGAGATTCCACCTTCTCTTACATGGAGCGGGCGTGGAGCCGGACTAAATGTGCCCCATCCCTGAGTGCATGGCTGTTACTGATTCACACTCACTGAACACCTGCTCTGTGCTACCGGTCTGCAGTTCCTGACACTGAGTCTCCACTGCCATGGACCCACAACCAAGGAGGGGGATAGGCAGGAAGAAAAAGTGTCCATACCTCTACAAAGACACAACAGTGGGGTCAGGGCATGCTGAGTCGCCCCTAAAGGGTACCTTGCCCAGGGAGCAAGGTGGCCTGGAGAAGCCTTCTAGGCTGCAACCTAAAAGTTAAGGAGGTGAAGTCAGGCTGGCAGAAGGTCTGATGATGTTTGTGAAAACACTCCGAAAAATACAAAGCACTAGACAAGACGAGATGACACCATTGTTACTGACGTGATCGCTAAAGCGTCATCCTCACAACTTTCTGTCTTTGAAAGGTAGTCTGGCAAGGCCTCTTGGCGTTCGGACACGTGGCTGAGGCCGGAGTGGAGCTTCAGCTGGCCTGCCGCTTCCTCTCTCTTTGTGGCTCTGCCCGGGCAGGCAGGCTGGGATGAGGGGCCATGGTGTCCTGGTTGATGCTGGGTCCTAAGAGTTCAGTTTCTTGAGTGTTCTGTGATCTATCCACTAGTGAACGTGTTAGGAAGCAACAGATGGATGTGAGCTTAGCAGAGGAGGCCATGTTCTGGAACCTTCCTTTGGAGCTCTATACCCTTTGGGCCTGGAGCCAGCCTGGGTGCTCAGAGTGCCCTCCTCTCTGCTCAGCTCCACAGTAAGGATCTGATGTCTTCAGATGAAGTGAGGCTGATAGGGCTGTCAGAGACCCCAGCTCTCAGAGCACCCCAGTCTGCTCAGCAGAATGAGGGCATGGGCCATCAGCCCTCTTTGAGCACAGTGAAAACAATTCAAATCCATCCGTCAACCAGACAGACACCTTTTGGAAATGTCCCCCAGGGGCCTACAAAGATGGAGACCTGGTCTCACCAGGATTAGACCTCCTTCTCTCCTTCTACCGACACAGTCCTGGCTGGGTGCATCCCAAACGCACGAGGTGTCTGTTCCAGAGAACATAAAGCTAGCGCCTCATCTCCCTGTAAAATAACCAACCCCTCCCTGGCCACGTGGCATCACCCACACCCATGTCAAATCATGATGCTCATTAGCCTAGGTCACCGTGGGTCTTAGGACAAGCAGCTTCCAAAGGGGTTCTGAACTCTTTCTGGATTCTCGGTGGCTGGCACCCAGAAGTCCTGGCCTCACGGATAAGTTTCAGGACGTGACTGGAGCCCATTTTATTCTATGGGGACAAGGGAGGCTGAAGACACAAGCCCGTCTCGGTCTGAGCCATCCTGCCCCGTCCCCAGTGGCACATCCGTCTCGTTTAGCAGCAGGAGTCCCAGCATCTGGGCGGGTGACCCACCTGCATCCACGACAGCTTGTTACATGATCCCAGAAGGCTCCAGACCTCAAGAATATTCTGCCACCCACGGCGGGTGAGCCTTTTTGTAACATGAGCTGGCTCTTGAATCTAATTTATGTCCTATAATTTGAAGTAATTTCCTTGTCAGTGCAGAGCTCTATTGGTATTGAATAAAAATATCCTCTTTCACTAACTAATAAATTAAGTCTCCCCTTTTGTTGGTCCCCTATATTTCAAATTCATGAGCTCGTCACTCCCATTATCTTTCTATAAAGTTTGAAGTAGATCACAAGCCTTATAAGACCAACATCCGATCTTAAGGGATTCCATACTTCCAGAGAGAAGTAGGCAACCCATCCCATGACCTGATGGACACCTTTTACTTGGAAGATGGCAATAACCCCAAATGCAAACTAATTATCTCTAACGCTCCCCTCCATGCTCTGGATGCTGTGACATCTTCCACTGTCCTGGGCCTATCCTCACCTCACATCCGTTCTCCCAGCCCCCAAGCACAAACTGGCACCTGCTATGTGCTGAGCAAAGCCCTAGCTGTAGGGACCCCTTCCCCCACGATGCGCTTCTACAGCTTCATTAAGAAACCAAGGTTCTGCTCCAGGCCTCCAGATGTGGCGTGTCACACCCCCGCCCCAGGCCCTGAGCAGGGACACTTCCTCCCTCCCCTCCTGTGTGCTCCCAGAACAGAACCTGGGACCCCGGTTACCTCCTTCCCCCTCCACCAGCTCCCTCTGACAGCTAACAGACACATGTGGCCTCCAGTGTACTCAACAGACCAAGCACCCCTCCCTCGGCTCTGCATCCTCTCCAGCTTCCACCTGGCTTCCCTCCATTCACAGCCAAGCTTCTAGAAGCCTGTATTCACTGTCTCCACATTCTCGCTTCCCACAGCCCCCTCTGCCCTTTCCCTGCAACTCCAGTGACCATGCTGAAGACGAGCTTTAGGCCTCCTGAGCTCTAAAACATGGGACCAGAGTGGTCCCCAGCTCCCTGGCCTCCCTGGGCGTAGTCGGCCCTCCCCTCCTGACCCTGACTTTGTGACTCTGTCTCTGGTCTCTGCCGATCCAGGACCGTCTCCTTTTGTGGGCTTCTCGTCCTCCTCCCACCTCCCACCTGCTAACACCCTCCAGCGCCTGTCCTACACCTCCTCTTGTCACACCAGCCCCTGTGCATCCAGACCTGGCCTCTGCCTCGCTGGGGGTAGCTGGATGTCCAGCCCTACCCACCCCCAAACATCAAAAACAACCTGTGCCAAGCTGACTTCCTCTTGTCCCCCACTTTGACAACCTGTGTTTGAATCTCTATGAACAGCACTCTCATCCACGGAGCCACTCAAGCCCCCACCTCACCCCCTGCAGACAGAGCCACATCCCAAATGGGGGCCATGTCTGGTCAGTCGTGCCTGCCAGTGTCTCACGCACATCCCCTCCTCTGCCCTGACTCCTGTCTTGCCCTGGTTCTGGGTGTCACCATCCTTCACCTAACTCACTAGGCTCCCAGACTGGTCCACACTGCCAGGCTGCAGCTAGAGCCCTGCCCAGCATGCACATCTCATCCTCCCCGCCTGAGCACCTACCCATTTCCTTGGCTGCCAACACACAGGACAGTTACAAACACAAGGCAGCCACTGGCTCTGTCCCGCCTCCACGGCAGACCTGTTCCAGGCCTGGGACCTCACCTGGAACATTCTGCACTCTGGCAGTTCCCGTGTCAGGGACTGTGCTTACTTGGAGAACTTTGCCTAGGAGTCTCTCCATCCTCTCTCCCAGGCAAGTGCACCCTCATTTGCACTCAGGTGTTATGTATATGCTATCTAAGCCGACCTGCACAACAAACCTTTCTTGATCCTACTTTACAGAGAGAAAATAGACTGAGAAGGATTTAGTAACTTGCTAAAACTCAAAATGCACACAAAAATTGACAAAGAGCACAATTTGAACCCAAGCCCAGGCTACTCAAGTCCATGAACTCAAGTCCATGTCCTCAGCCTCCTGCTATCTTGACTTCTAGGATGGCACCAGGGACATTAATTAGAACCATAGATTTACTCAAGGCTGGCAACTCCCTTAGGCAAAGGTGATTTCAGGGTTTCTAGTTCAGAGAACTGGGCTCCAGTCCCAGGCTCGGCACAGAGTAGACCTCATTAACTATATATTGAATGAATGAATGAATGAATGAATGAATGAATGAATGAATGAATGAATGAGTTAGATGGGCCATCAGGAGTGGGGAAGAGAGGGTACTGGCTGAGCAAGAGAGAGGTCAGTGTTCATGTTGAGCCTGCCATGCCCAGGGCATCTGCACGCTGGGTCTGTCTGCGGCCCAGGCACCAGGCTGCCCTGTCAGGCTGGAGTAGCTGGTGATCTCCAAGCCATGGGAGTGAACGCACTGCCTTGGCAAATAAACAAAATGCATCTATTTGTATGTTTTCAGTTCTTTCCAGGTCACGCTGGCCTTCAGGTAACAGAAGCCTGATCCTTTGAATGTTCCTTGTTCTGAAACACATGAGGAGAGGCCGAGGAGAGATGGGAGGTGCTTTCCAACGAGGGAGGCTGCCTGGCGGAATTCACAGCCTTCCCATCCCTGCTCCCGGAGCAGAACCAGCTGAGAGGACATGCCAGGGAGCCCTCCTGTGCAAAGAGATTTGTAGCAATGTAAGCTCCTGGCAAAGCCTCCCTCAAGAGCCAGTGATGTCCTGTCAAAGACTAGCCGTCTGAGCTTCATGGGGTTCCTGCACTGGGGTACACCCTATGATCTCTGAGAATACTCCAAACTTGGGGTTCTATGACTTGAAGTCAGAGTTCAGTTGGAAGTTATGCAGTCATGTTTTAGAATTCTTCCTCCTCAAAAACAAAAGCCGTCCAAGCGAATAAATAGGAACACTGTTCTAGAGGGTGCCCCCAGCTTCATTGTGTGCTGGGCAGGACTCAGGGCTAGATGTGAGCATCTGGGGGAGATGGAGACACAGTCATCTGGTTCCTGCTAAAACTTAGCCAAGTGTCCAGCAATGGTGTGGATGAGGGAAGGAGTGGACACATCTTTGGCCAAGCCCCCAACACTGCTCCCTCAGGAGCTGGGTTGCACCCTTCTTCACTGCCCATGCACAGCAGCTGGCCTCCCTCCATGAAGTATTTACCAAGCCTCCCCTCTGGATAAGCTTAGGGTAGCTCATCTGTCCATACTCAAGAAACACATCTTCCAGTTGGCCTTGGAGCCAGACCCAAATCAGAGAGGTGTAGAAGTGGGGGTGGGGGCGGTTAGGTCCCACAGATGAGGAAACTGAGGCCCAAGACCACGGAACTAAGAGATGATCTAACTAGCTTTGGAAACCAGATACATAGGATCCAACAAACTTATATCAAAACACCTGCTCTTGGCCCTCTCTGGTGGCGCAGCGGGTTAAAACACAACACTAAGAAGCTAAAGCCACTTCCGCATGAGTTCGATCCCCGCCTGCCCCGGAGGTGACCACATGGCGCGGCAGACCTCTCCTGACCCGCCCGCTGCTCCCCTCAGCAGTGTACTTCGTCGATCTGCCTGTTCTGCTCCCCACTCTGTCTCTGGTGAATCCTCTCACCCTCCGCATCTCTGGCTTGTACCCCAGTTCTGTATGAATAAATAAATAAATCTTTAAAAAAAAAAAAACACCTGCTCTTTGCCAGAAACTGTGGGTCCCTGGAAAGGCAATAATGAATGACACACCGTCCTGAGATGAACAGAAAATGACTACACAGTTGGAGGAGGTGCACACAAGGAGTCCGTGTGAGGGCAAGCCCTCCACACACACACACACACACAAACACACACACATACACACGTGCACAAACACACACATACGCAGAAACCCACACACATACACACAAACACACACACACACTCTGGCTATACCCCCTTTCCATCTGACAAGAGAATGTCTAGCTATGTGCAGAAAGAACTTAACTGGGAAAGTCAGACACAGAGGAAGCCAGGACCTAGTGACCCGCCCATGTGACAGTGGGCCCAGACAGGATGAGGGGCTGGACTCCAGGAGCTGACAGTGCAGACAGCGCCAGCCCAGAGCAGTGAGGAGGCCCAGCCACCTGCCAGGACCTGGCGGTCATGACAGGGACCATCTGGTGGGCCCAGCTTGTCCAGGGACAAGGCCCAGCTGGAAGTGGTGGGGCAGAGGTCACAAGAAAGAGACCAAAGTTTCTGTTTCGTGAGCCCTGTACTCTGTTCAGTTTCCAACCTGCTTAAGAGTTCGGCAAAGTGGGTGATAGGACTCCTACTCCAGGTGAGGAAACTGAGGCACAAAGAAGCTATTAGTAATGAAAGGTCACTGAAGACAAAGTGTCTGGGCCAGGAATCAGTGCCGCTCTTCCAACCTACTTCTCTAGACTGTGAGTGTGAGCAAGATGAATGAACGAAATAGTATCCACTGCCAATCACTAGGTGAAGCAGAAGTCAGCGGTGAGCTGAGGAGAAGGGAAAGGTGCCTCACACGGGGTGCCAGCACTCCAGTGCCCCAGGCAGCCCGGCCAGGGCAGCTCTGAGAGCTGTGACTGCAGACTGGGCTGGGCCGAGGACTCCAGGAGAAGCAGAGGCGGGTGCTGCCCTTCCTGTCACACGGGGATGAAGACGCTGCTGGTCCCGAGGAGCTGCAGCGTGGGGTTGAGGCTGGAACTGCTGCTCTTCCTCCCCACTTCAAGCCTGAGCTTTTTGATTCTGTGTGTTTTCTTTGGCCAGGTGACACCTTCTGCACAGGCCAGGGTGATACAGAGCAATAGAGAGTCCTTCCAGGTGAGGACCTGGGGCTGGGGGTGGGGGGTGGCGCCGCAGCTGGCTTTGGGGGTGTGGAACCTGGCCCGGTACCCAGACGGTGACGCCCTCCTATGCTGCTTCTTGCCCGTCCCTCTTGCCTGTTGTGCTGGCTCCTTTCTGAGACTGACAGGACAGAGGTCTGGGTTAAAGGCCACCAGCTTCGCCCAGTTCTGATTCCACGCAGGAAGTTGCGTGGTAGCACCTGGGACTCTCAGCCCTCAGAGCACGGCCGCTGCCTGAGCACCCGTGACCCTCGCAGACACAGAGGCTCAGCCTTCGAGTCCTCTGCTCATCACAGACTGGGGCCTTCCAAGGTGGCAGCTGCCGAGGCTTCACCCTCCAGGCAACTGCAGGCGCCCCCAGCACCCCACAGAAAGCAGCCCCCTCTCCAGGGGGCTGTGCCACCGCTGCCCCTGGGAAACACTGGACCACAAGCTCCAGGTTTGACGCCGTTTTCAGCTTACAGAGCACTCCCATAGACTCCTCATTCCGTCTGCGCAACAACCCATAAAAGGTGGAACAAAGCCCCCCGCGTTCCAAATGAAGAAAGGGTCACCCGTTCCAGCCCGCAGAGGTCACCGTGCTGGCCAAAGACACGACATGCAAGGAGGTCGTGCCGAGGCTCCACCCCCGCTCCGCTGACTCGGAGTCCTGGTCTTTGTCATTCTCTCGCCTGCTGCCCAGATGAGGATCTATCTGTGTTCCTCCAGCCAAGGCCCAGGAATATCTCCAGTTCACATGTATGGAGAAAAAACATCTGGCTACTTCAGAACTACCCAGGTCCCGGCAGAGCAGGTCAGCCTGCAGGGACGGGAGGTGGGGACGCCCCAGGTTACAAGGAGACGCTATTGCTCCACTCCCTGCTGCTGCCCTGCCCACCTGCCCAGCCTGGCCCTGCCCTGCGGGCAGTCAAGCTGGAGGTGTATACCCCAGGGGCCCAGCCAGCATTTCTCTGGGTGCCAAGTCATTCCTGGGTCCCTGGGACCACCACAGACTTCAACCCTATCTAGGAAATGGTTCCTCCCATCCTGGCAGGGTCCAGGGGGGATAAAGTGGCATTGGAGTGTGTGTGTGTGTGTGTGTAGGGGACACAGGGCAGTCGGCCTCACTGGGGGACTCAGTGGCTCCAGTTCAGAAAGGATCCAAAAAAAGACAAAGCAACACACAAGGGATCCCCCAGGGCACAGTGCTAATGGGGCACCAGAGCAGGACTCCCAACTCATGGAGCCACGTTTGCCCCCCGGGACCCCCAAGTGAAGATAATGTCCCACTTACTCCAAAGCCACAGGCAGCCTCACAGTTTCCTCTCCCGAAGGTCCAAACCAAAGAGAGGAGCCGAGCACTGAGAGCAGACGCGGACTCGGCCTACGGCAAGGCGGAGGGAAGTGCCAGCACACCAGCTGGAGGCCGGGCACCTACCTGGACTTCACGTGTGTGATAGGCGATGATCAAACCCAAAAGGATGATGGTGGACAGACTGATAAGGCATTTCAGGGCCAACGAGAACATGGAATCCTGCAGGAGAAATGGAAAGAGAGAATCAGGGAGGGCCAGACTGGAGCATCTCACTTACCTCTTGCCATGTAAAATAGTGTGGGGGGAGGGGAAGGAGGGAAGGAACTGTCACCAGGCCTTCCAGGGAGCAAGGGGCAGCACGGGGCAGCAGGGCCACAGCCAGCCTGGGGCTGGACCCTGGGCCAGCTCCGTCCCCGCAGGCACCCCTAGGCCTCTGTTTTCTAAGGTTAAATCGTATTTGCATTCCTGGGTTGAACCCTATTTGGGCAAGATGTATAATGTTTGTTATACAAGGCTAGATTCGATTTGCTGATGTGTTGTTTAGAATTTTTGCCTCCATGCTCATAGGTCATATGAACATAATTCTTTTTTAAACCACAATTATCTGGTTTGGGCAGCAACATTGTGCCAGCTTGAGCCTCTCTCTTTTCTTAGCAAATCTGAACCGGGGAAATCCTGAGGTCTCTCCCATCTCTGACAACACGGAGTTCTCTGCAGGATGAAGTAGATTGTCCCCGCTGCTCTCTCCTCCTGGCTTATGCCAAGGTCACAGAGGAGGCAAGAACATAGAGGAGGTGCTGGAGAGGGAAGAGGACCCAGCACGAGAGCAGCGGGGTCCCGGGCAGGAAAAGAGCCGCGCCGAGCACTGGGAAGCAGTGGGCCACACGGCAGAGACCCAGTGGTCACCAGCAGGGACTCTGGGTCCACACTTGATACAGCCACCCACCAGCTCCCTGACCTTCCGCTGCTGACCACACCTCTCACTGCTGTCACCCCATGGAGCAGGTGGGGAACAGCAGTACCTACCTCTAGTGAAAGTCAAAGGAATTAGTGCATGCAAAGTGCTGAGTCAGCACCCAGCCGCAGGCCGGTGGGTCACTGCTGTCAGTGTTTTGCTCCCTACTGAGTCAGGCCTTCTGGCTTGGAGACTTGACATCTCCAGGGCACTTAGAAACCAGGACGTAGAAATGGCTCCCAACCCCAAAGGAAGACAGGAGCACAGTCGTGAGCAGCAGGTGCTGTCGTGCATCCTGAGACACGCTGCTCATGTGCTCCCCGTGCCCCAGAAGTGGCCATTGGAACTCAGCCTGAGTTCTGTAAAGGAGAACTGACCAGGCACTTTGTGCTCATCCATCAGCACGACAGACGTGGGCCGCTAGCCCAGCTTCACAGGCGTACAGGTAGTGGCTCGGGGGGTGATGGCCTGTGCCAGAGCCAGGGCCTCTCACTCCCTGCCCTCAGGGCCACCCTCCAAAGAGAGAAGAGTGGAAACACGATAGGTGGCCGCTTAAACAGACCCAAGCGACAGCTCGAGACAATGCTAGAGGGACTCCAAGGCAGGATGCAAATGACTGCCAGGTGACACCTACTGCAGAGCAGCGGATCAAGAGAGGGAGACACCAAGTCCAAGAGAACTTCCAGAGGCAGTAAGAGGTGACCAAGGGCCAGGGGGAGGGGTGGCCGATGTGGCAGCTGCAGGGTAAGTGGGAGACTTGGACCTGAGCCTCAACTTCAAGGTGCCCAGATCCACGTTGTCACCGCCCCCTGGCCTCTAGCTCTCATGTGCCTGGTAGAGTAGTGGGCCCGCAGTTAGTGCTGGGACCCAGGAGAGAATTCACAAAGGACCACGCTGACTCTCTCTTTCTGTCGTAACTATCCAACCACAGCATGCTAGGCGCTGCGGGCTACTGACAGACGGCTCCCGCCCGTCAAGGCTTCCTGCTTAGACACAAACTCTGACTCCGCTGCACGGAGTCGTCTACCCAGCGAGGGTCTAAACGTAAGTCAGTTTTCTTTTTGCCTCTTGCAAAAAGAGGCAAAGTGTCAGGAAGAGTAGCACACAGGATGGCAGTGTCCGAGGGAGTCTCTGCTGTGCCTACTGAGCGTGCAAAGGAAACAGGGTGCAGTACCAGCCTTCGGGAGGCGTTACCGTTGGTGCCCGAAGCCCCATCTAATCAGACTTAGACCAAGCTGAAAAGAGCAGGCAGGGAGCCCAGGGGCCTCAGGCTCTTTTAGGACAAGACAAACCCTCCTCCAGGAACCCAGTGGGGACAGTTTGAATGTTTTTGAGCCAGAAAGGACCATAACTTTCTTCTCAAAGGGGTCTGAAGGCATCTGGGGAGCATCAAGTCTCCCCAGGGAAGGGTTTGGGATCAGCTGCACATTTCAGCCTCTAATTTGTTTCTTTTTGGCAGAAATTAAGTGAAATCAGAATCCAAGTCTATTTGCATCATTTTTAGAGGAAGAGGTGAAGGGAAAGCGGCCAGACGCTGTCTCCTCTCCTTTGAGCCTCTTCCTTTTGTTCTAAGACTCAGAGTCTTTACGTAAGAGGTGACTCCCATCTGCTTCTCAGTTTGAGCCAGTGCAACCTCCCTGGCCAGCCCAGCCCTGGGGGAAACACCCGGGTGCACTGAATCAGGGGGGTGTTGGCTACCTTCTGGGGTCCTTACGTTCGAGATCACATGCCAATAAAGAAAGAAACCGTCAACCACTTTAAATAGCTGTAAAACATATCAAAGAAGTCTGGCTAGATTAGAAATATTTATTATTTGTTAAAATGCTCAATTTTCATATTTTCTTTGCTGCCTAAACTACAGGCAAATTAAAATCGATCTGGTTCTTCAGGTGATGGCAGCAGCACCAGACTGGCTCTTGTGCTCCCATACGGCACACGGTTGGGGCACCCCATACCTGCTCTGCCCCTATCTACCCCCATCTGAAGGCCAAAAGGGACTCAAGGCTGGGAGGGGGGTTCCTGTGATCAGCTAATCAACCCTTCTCCCCCCACTTCAAAAATTCTCACTAATAATTATCCTCAGTCCATAGAAATGCTTATGAATAATACCCCAGCAGAAAAGAGTCACATTTTAAAGTTATTTATACCTCAATGCCAAATAAAAATTAGAGTAGTTAAGTAGGTTCCAGAATAGCCAGTGATAGAACATGAAGCAATGGCTAAAAACCATTTTCGTGGAGACTGTCTGAAGACATAAGGAAAGGTTCATGATATGACAGAAAGTGAAAAACCCAAATTCAAATCTGTCTATGGAGTATATTCCCAATTATCTTTAATTTTTAATTTTTTTTTAAGATTTATTTATTTCTGGGCCCTCCCTGGTGGTGCAGCAGGTTAAAGCACAGCACTAAGAAGCTAAAGCCACTTCAGCATGAGTTCGATCCCCACCCCAGAGTGACCC
>NW_004567141.1:4199963-4212650 GCF_000260355.1 Condylura cristata
AGTCCAGGAGAGGTCTGCCGCAGCATGTGAGTCACCTCCGGGCTGGGGAATCAAACTCACACTGAAGTGGCTGCCGCTTGCTTGCAGTGCTGGGCTTTAACCTGTTGCGCCACCAGGAAGGGCCCTTTTTTACTTTTTTAATGTTAAAAGAAACATTGTGAAAATATATTAAGTATCCTGAAATACTGCGGCTTTTTTTCTTATTGTTGTTTTCCCTTTTTTTAACCCAAATTCTACAATGAGAATGTACCATTTTTTTTATAACATGATGGTTTATTTTTACATTATTTGTGCATTTTTTCATCCCAGTTGTAATCCCCATGGGTAAGAATGTACCTTTTACCATCAGAAAAGGTCCTGCTGCTTTTTAAAAATCTGAGCCCTGCACTGCTAGAAGGAGACATCCGGGTGACTCGTCCTGGTGACCCGGCCTCAGGTGACTGTAAGGGAACCCTTGAGGCATCTCACCCATTCCTTCAAGGGGGATGAAGGATCTGAGTCTTCTACATACCAATCATGGGCATCCCTCTTGGCACAGGGGTTAAAGAGAGCACTATCAAGCTGTCCCCAGCCACTGGACCACGAGTTCGATCCCTGGCCAGGAAGGTGACCACATGGAGCAGCAGACCTCTCCTGTCCCACCCTCTACTCCCTCGGCAGTGTATCTCAGTAGATCTGCCTGTTCTGCTCCCCACTCTGTCTCTGGTGGGCCTCTCACTTCTGGCCTCTACCCCCATTCTTGTATGCATAAATAAATAACTCTTTAAAAATAAATAAATACCAATCACTTACTGGATTCCCATTTCCTAGAACCACGCTGTGAGTGTCGCTCGCCTGTGGTAGGGGCTCGGCCACATCCCGCCCTGACTGGGTAGAGAGTGCCCATCAGATGACATTATTGCCTTTCATTGGGCCCACAGTCTGCCTGAATCCAGGGAGCGAGGCGTTTATACGACACTCCCTCTGATACTCTGAGTGCACTAGGGGCACAATTCGTGCTTCTTGACACTGCCTATGCACAGTACATTCATTCTGCCCTAGCATGCATCAATACCAATTCTGTACCACCCCCCAGATGAGATCTTCTACACATTTACCTCACATCCTCATCCTGCATAGAAGGTCGCCAGGTCTCCATTTTACTGATAACTGAGATCAGAGAAAGGATGCAACTTTTCCAGGGTCGTACAACTTGCCACATACCAGATTTTTCTGTATCCCAGGTTCCACCCACCCACCCCCACACCCACCTAACGAGCTAGGTTCCCATGTGAGATAGTGACTCCCACCTTCTTAGTGCAGACAGGTTCCTGCCATCAGGGGCACACAGAAGAGATTGCAGCCGGCAGACGCTGAACCTCATTCCTGCAAGACACCCCATTCCTGTGGTCTCGTTGGGTCCCGCCCTTCCCAGACCTGTGATTGCTCGTTAATGGCAATTGTAACGAAGCACTACTGTGGGCTCCTATCACACAAGATGAGTGTCACCAACCTCCTTTCACAGAGGAGAAAACTGAGCAGCCAAGTTACATAATGTGTCCCAGGACATGGCCAGCAAATGACAAAGTAAGGACGTGAAGACCCGATCAGCACTAGATATGTCTGCCCCAAGTTCTGTGCTCGTCCTGGGCACCAGCAGCCCTGTGCTGCCCATCAGGCCTTGCTGGCCTCCAATTTCTGCAGTGAGGTACCTCAGAACTGCTCCCGCCTCCTCCCCCGAGGCTGTGCGGCGTGATGGAGTGTGTTCCCTGGCTTCAGAGCCAGCCGTATAAATTGCTCTCCTGGCCTGCCTTGTAGCTTCCAGAATTGTAATGATTGTGGTAGATCTTCCCAGAGACTTTGAAGTTCGAAATGTGTTTCATTGTTTGGAACATCTGAAAATAACAAACTAGGCTTGAAGGTAGAGTCCTGGAGGAACACTGAGCCAAAGTGAATTAGCTTAACCAAGCGCGGGGTGGACAGTCACCTTCCCAAACCAGCTGCCCGCCAAAGGCTGTGCGTGCGTGCCTGTGTCCACGTATGTGAGCTATCTGTTCATTGTGTCACTGGCTGGAACCCCCTGGGGGAAGAGGAGACACATCTAAGGTCTGCGTTTACTGAATTAAGACCCTTTCTGACATCTCTGGTTTGTGTATTCGAATTGGGAAATAATTGATTTAGAAATCTTTTCTGTTTAATAAGGTCAACTTTTCCTTCAATTTCATGGAAAGCCTCCAAGTGGATTGATATTCAGCATCAACTTAATCCTGTGGCTCTGGAATGGTTGTCCTAATTAGACACTCTTGCTAATTAATGCTATGCAAATTAAAACCGGTCCCACATCCACTGGCAGGGAAGACGACGTTCCTGGTGGCTGTGCTGGGAGACCTGACTTTTCCCCAACCTGGTGCACTCACATAGCAAGCCCTGCCTCTCTTCCTCTGCTCCCACCCTGCCGCTTTCTCATCTCATCCCTATGCTCTTCTCTGAGCTTGGGCTCACCCTCCCAGCTGTCTCACAGAAGCGGATGCTCCCAGCATCCTTGGAGTGAGTACCAGGTCTGGCTGCTGCCAGAAGGCAGCCACAGGAATCCGATTCTGGTCACTCAGGGTTCAGAATGGAATCACTCAGACCCTTTGTACCCTCCGGTGTCTACCCCAAGATTGAGGGCAGGGGAAGCTGTCACATTGGGATGGGAGGGTGGACTCTAGGGGCCTCATAGGGCAGCTGCGTCTCTGACAGGCCTGAGAAAATCTCTAAGCCCCAGGATGCTTCATAACCAAGAGGTTTCTGGAGCTACTGGGCCTGGCACAGAGGGCCCAGGACACAACCTCCTTTATGGTAAATGCCTGGCTTTGGGCAAGCTGCTTCATTCTGCTCGGCCTGGTGGCCCTGCCCTCTCCAGCAAAATGAGTCTCTGGACCAGAGACCCTGAAGTTCAACTACAGCACAGGCACACACTGGCCACAACATACACAGGCCCTAGGGACATGCCACACATCTCTTCCCGGTTTTGTTTTTTCTTTTCCAAAGCTTTTCTATACATGATGAAATAGGGAGTGTGAAATACCCAGCAGCAAAACTTCCTCATGCCCTCTTTTCTGCAAACAGAACCAGGTGAGGCTTTTGCTTAGTTCTGGGAGAAAGATGACCATAGTCTCTTTATGAGCAACATGGGGCTTGAAATCCTGAGACCAGAATTTGAGTCACACCTTTGCTATTAACTAGCTGTGTGACACTGGACTTATCACCAAACCTCTCTGGGCCTCCATTGCCTCCTTTTACGTAGACTAGGTCTCATAGGACCTACCCTCACTACTCACAGGTGTTGGAGGAAGAAGTGAAGTAATGTCTAGGAAAAACAACGCAGTCTTTTTCACACAAAAATTCACATTCTCTCATCGCCAAAGATGTCCTGTAAACTCAGCTGGCCCAGTCTGGGGCTGCTCACTGCACTTCCAATATCACTATTCTAGGGTTGCAATAATTTATGACACTTCCTGGCATTTCAGAAAGAAGCATTGGCAGTCTGCAGGACCAATCCTGTGTTCAATCATCCTTTCATGCAACTCCAATATGTTGTGCCCGGGCCTGGTACAGGGTACTCTCAAAATGCCAGGCATCCCCTCATGCCATCTCCACCTTCAGCCTGATGGGCCTGAAACCCCCAGGCGGATGCAGGTGCAAGTGAGTAGGGCCCTGAGAGTGGAGTTGGCTGGGCAGTTACAAGTGGGCAGGGTGCTGAGGAGGAGAAGGCCTGCAGGCTGCCCTAAAGGGCCAGGGTGTGTCCAGGACCTGAGGAGGCAGCCCTAGAGGGGCAGCTGAGGCTGTCTACATCCTGCATGTGGAGTGAGGAGGACAGATAAAGGGGGCTTCCGGGGGCACGGTCTCTCCAAAGTGCTGCCAGTGGAGGACGGAACTCTCCTGGGGCTGTGCGGTAGAGGCACATACGAGACCTTTTCCTGCTCAAAGCCCACAGAGCTGAGCCGCCAGCACCTGGCCTGCCTTCCTGAGGCTGTGGTGTGAGAGAGGTCGTGTCTTCCCCAGTCCCGGGGCCAGAGGTGGGACAGAGCATCCCTGCTGCCTTTTCTACACGTGAGCTGCTTCTTACATAGAGGTGCTTGTCTGGCTCCTCCCCACCTCACAATAAGAGAATGCAAAAGGCATAGTCCCAGTTGGGGAGAAAGACAAGGCTAAATCATCTACACTTTTCTGTCTGTCCCAGATGCCAGCAGGGACACTAGGAGCCAGCTGGCCAGGGCCAGGAGGAAGGAACTGACCTACATTCAGGGGAAGATGGTGTCTCAGACTTCCCGATAACTCCCATTCCTGCCCCAAGTCCACACCCACCATCTAAACTGGGAGCTCCGATCTTTACCTAAGTGCACCAAGAACCCCATCGCCCGCCTGGGCCCCACACCCTGCCTGAGCAGATCCTGCTGGACCACCCTCACCGTCACTGCCTCCACGTGGTGATGCAGGCCTTGTCATGGTCTAAGCCTCCTTCACCCACTGCACTCATGCACTGCTTCTCAGCCTCCCAGATAGAAGGCCCAGAGCATGGATGTGACCATTTCACTTATCTCACCACTCTGTTTCATGCCTAGAACCTAGGTCAGCATATAATGCCATCAATAAATACTAGATGGGCATTGGATATTTGAATAAAGGAAGCATGTTTTTGAGATGTGTCAAGTGGGTAAACATGTCAATCCTAGGATTTTCCAAACACATGAAAATGAATGGGATGTGATAAAAGTAACAGCTAATATTTATTGCGAGCTACCATGGGCCAGGAAGCACTGTTCTGATTGCTTGAGATCCTCAGAATAACCCTACGGGAGTCCAGAAAGCTCAGTCTCTGCCCAGTGCCCTAAATGAAGAGGTGAAGGCCAGGTTCAAAGTCAGACTATGCACACTCGTCCACCAGGTGAGCTCCAGGACATCAGGTGTCAGTCACTGGCCATCACCCTTCCAGGCCCGGCCTTCCCCAAAGAGGCTTAGTCAGACCACCACCACATCTCATAGCGCCCTGGTGTGATATACCACAAGCAGCCGAAGTCATGGCTGGGTCCCCATCATCGCTACCAACAACCCTGAGCCTGGCATGGGGCGGGCAGGCAGGACACTGCGGAGTGAAGGAAGCTAACGATCTCCAAATAAAACTCAGAAAGTCAAATTGGCCTGGGGCATTTCTCTGTGGCCCCCACTGCTCACTCCCAGAACAGCTGGACCCTGATGTCTGAGGGACACAGTGCAGTTAATGACAAGGGCATTCAGGTCTGGTAAAGGGTGCCTGGCAACGTCTAGGGAAGCCAGCACGGCACCAGGATGCCAATTAAGGGGAAGTGAGGGTCCCCAGGCCCTGGCTGTCCTGCTGTGTGCGGCCCCAAGGCAGACAAGACGAGATCATTTGGGAGGGCACGCGACCAAATATCAAGTCAGACGGGTCTCCTCTCACGGCCACAAACATAATTCCAATTAAGGTGACGGTTTCCTTCAGGTCTGAGCTGAGGGAAAGGGGCTGTCATGGATTCTCTACTGCCTGCTTGCTAGGATTTATTTTCCTGCCCCAAAGGCAACATGATAGAGTCCACTCTATTCAGCGGAAGTTTCTGTGCCATGTTTGCCACGGTGTGCCAGGTGCTGTGTTACATGCAGGAGGTAGAAACACACCTCATATAGCAACAGGGCATTTTGTTTGTTTTAAGGCAGCTTTTTTCTTGCTGAAGGTTATCAAGAGCTGACCCATAATGGGCACTCTGGACAAATGTTAGGTGAATGAATGTATAGGGTAAATATAGCCTCCAGCTTTTGAGCTCTGTGTGTAGACAGGAAGAAGCCAGTGGCAGAGGTATGTCTCCCCAGCCCTTGGGGAATATGGGGTGGGATGGGAGACCACCAGTCCCGAGACCCCGGGCCATTCTGGAACTAGAGACCTTAGTCCCACTCCAGAACAATTCAGTCAGACTCTCAGGTGAGGCTGGGTGCTGACATTTTAAAAACTACCTCAGTGAGTCTAACTCACAGGACAGGATGAGAATTGAGCACAGGAAAGATGCCCGTAGGCTGGGACCACCATTATAGCTTTGCAGAGACACCCCAAAACAATGGTCACTCCACAGGGTCCCCAGAGTCTTGAACTTAAAAGGAAACTTAGAAGCCATCCCGGACAAGGGCCCATGACTCTGTGTGTGGGATTCCAGTCCTGGGGCCCTCGTTCTCTGTTGACTGACTCCGGGACTGAGGACTCTTCCTCCGGGAGGCCTATCTCTCCTTTGGAAGGCTCTGACTTTTTCAAAGATCTGGCCACATTTTGCTGCATGACCCCCCAATAAAGTTAAACAAACGCTTCTGGGAGCTTCTCTTCAACGTGGGTGCCTGTGTCAATTACCTTCACAAACGAGCACCCCCAGAACCAACACCCATAGAAATCCACGCATGCCTTAGAGATCAACTACCCCACCCTGCTTCTATATGAGGAGACTGAGACCCAAAAAGGCTGGCCCTGCCCTGTGCGAAGCAACCAGCAGGGAGGTAAGGCTTAGAACCCCAGCTTTAGGGCTTAGGCAAGGGAGGCCTGACCACCCCATGCGGCACACAGCAGGACAGCCAGGGCCTGGGGACCCTCACTTCCCCTTACTTGGCATTCTGGTGTCGTGCTGGCTTCCCTAGACATTGCCAGTTCCCGAATGTATCTTCTCCAGAAACCTACACCTCCGTCCTGGCAGTCGCCTCCAACCCTCTGCTTCTCTCTCCTATATGCAGCCTGCCCCCAGTTACCTTTCACCTCCTTGGCTCAGAGAACCAAGTGCTCATGGCCAGGCCACAGTACCGTCACTCATGATGTCAAAGCATCCTTCTCGGCTGGGATAACACAAGCCCGTTGCTGTGTAGCTCATTCCAAAAGGCCCAACCCCCAACTTCATCCAGGGGAGGCACATACTGTCTCTTGGCCCCCCCCCACCTCCCCAATACTTATCCTTGCAGCCTGGGCATCCTGAATGACAAAGACCCATGCAACCTTTGTTCTCCACACAAACCACAAAGTGGAGAGCCCTGCCAGAGACCGCTCAAGTTGCCATCCCCTTTAGCAAGGGGGTCTCCTTACAAATATCCACTACTCTCGTCCCCATATTTCTTCAGCTTGCTGAGTTCCTATCTTCTTGAACATCTGAGACACAGAAATGTGCTTGCTTTCTGAAGAGCTTGCTTTAAAGTAGTTTTCTTCTGACCCATAGTCAGATGTGTGAAGTAGTTTTCTTATTAAAATCTATCTGGCCCCCAAAGCAATAAAACAGCAGGAAATCACTTTGCTATGTAGAAAGCTGTGTGTGCACACTGGGTTTCCAGCAAGCACCAAGCCAGCCCAGACTCAGCTCATCCAGGCTCCTCTGTCCCCATCTTGCCCCACAAACTCTCAGGCCCTCTGCAGGAACTCTGGTCAACCAATTGCATGACCTGGCTAAATACATCTTCCACAGAGGGACTTGCAGTGAGAATGCTGATTCACATCGCCTGACTGCTCCAGGGAAGCACGTGATGGTGTTAAAGACACAAAGGTAGGCCTACAGCCTCATCACCCCTCCAGTCCATCTTCCCTCACTTTTCCTTCCAGCCCCAGAAGCTGCTGTGGTGACAAAAGCTACGCTCTAACCTGCATGGATGACCATGTGCTGGGTGACCAGAGGCAACTCCATTTCCATCCCCCACATGGGGCAGAATAATCCCCCCAGGCCTGGCAATGTTTAGAGCAAATGAAAATTTTAAGATGCCCAGAATTCACGTATGGTGAGAAAAAAGCCCCTGCCAGGCTCCATACACATCTCTGAAGGCTGTTCGTGTTTCCCTGCATACTGCCAGGCTTCCTGGAGCAGCAGCCTGGGTGGCACCTTGCACTACACACCTACACTCTTGCCAACAAACATGAGACAGCAGGCCCTCCACCAAGCGCAGAGACCCAGCAGGAAGGGCCCAGAGAGGGGATCTGCCCTACCTAAGGCCACACAGCAGTAATGGGAAAGGCTCGCCAAGCCCTTCCCAAGGACTGGACTGGTGTTTTTCCTATGTCCCCATTCTGCCTGTTCATCAAGCCCAGCTTCCTGAAAGGGGCTGGACCCATCAGATTCCTCGCCCATCCCACCGCAAGTACTCAAATCCAGTTTGGGGAATGCATATTCCTTCTGTGGCTCATTCAAGGGCAACTCAGGAGAAACAGTAATTACCTCTTCCAGGTTCTCCATCTTTTCTTGCTTTAAAATATAAAAGCTTAAACATAAATAAAGGGAAATGGCCTGGAAAAATAACCAATTGGCATGGAACAATCAGCATTTCGTGCTGCATAAGAAGTGGAAATGCTGTTTTTCGGAAACAGCACAGCCGTGAGATGTTAACTCCCGCCACTTGGCACTGGTGTTCCAATTGTTTGGACATGATGGACAATGTTGATAGAAGTGGTAGAGTCCAAACATGGGCTATTAATAGGTGGAACATGGCACTTTCTAAAGCCCTCACTCTCGCGCTAGCTCTCTGGCACCACACGGATGCCAACTTGCCTACCTTTGCCTAGGGGCACCATCAGTTCCAGCCACCGAGCAGCCCTGCAGCTGCCTCTGGCCCGTATCTGAGGACGTTCATCTGGGAGCTAGAGCTGGATCGTGGACCCGCTCTGACTCCAGCCTGGGCAAAGGTCAAAGGGGGGCCCCACCTGCACAGCACATTCGGGGAGATTACTAGCAGGCTCTCCTCCACACATCTATTTTACCCACTTCCTTTGTCCGAGACCGGAGGCCAGCCCCATCTCAAGATAGCCTGATTGGTGGCAGTTAACAGCTGTTTCAAGGCAAAAGAATCCCCACTGTCCCCAATGGGGACTGCTTCTGGGGACTCTCTCCGGGTTCAAGGACTTAGTGAGACATGTTACATGCCAGCCCCAGAGTGTACACATGTTCACATAAGATCTCATTAATCCTCACAGCGAGGACTCACTGTCACCACCTGACAAATGAGGAAACTGTGGCACACAGTGATTATACGACATGTTAAAATCACCTAGTTGGTAAGTGCAGAGATTGTCTGTCTGATCCAGGACTGGAGAAGACCCAGGCGACGTCCTGGCCGACCCCGTGTGCCCTTGTGAATGTGTTCACCTGCTGACACTCTGAAGTTGGGGTGCTGGCTCTCTCCTGAACTCCAGTTGTTTCCCCACGCAGCTCCCTGATGCCGGCCAGCTGAACTCTGCCTGCACTGGGGAAACCAGCTGGATCACTTTGGCTCCATCACCGTCTTTAACATCCATTAAATGAGAGTAAGCAGGCCCTCCCTGGTGGCGCAGTGGGTTAAAGCACAGCACTGAGAATCTAAAGCCGCTTCCGCATGAGTTCGATTCCTGCCTGACCCGGAGGTGACCACATGGTGTGGCAGACCTCTCCTGACCTGCCCGCTGCTCCCCTCAACAGTGTACTTTGTCCATCTGCCTGTTCTGTTCCCCACTCTGTCTCTGGTGAAGCCTCTCACCGCCCCTGAGCCTCTGGCCTATACCCCAGTTCTGTATACACAAATAAATCTAAAAAAAAAAAAAAAATGAGAGTAAGCATCCTCCTTTCCTTCCAGAGTGATTGCAAGGAAGATCAGAAATGAACATGGAAATATTCCACGAGCTTAAGACAGTCCATGCAGTGACCATACATCCTGGTTTCCCCGAGGGGAGTCCAGCCTACACATCTTCTGGCATCATTGTGAATACGAGCAGTGCTTTTCAATGTAAGATGCTCGAAAGCATCCCAGTTTAGATGTTAAATCAGATGACAGCAGCAGCTTCCATGGAGCTGAGCGAACCGGGCCCCCCCTTGCCTCCTGCCCTTCCACACACACCTGCTACAGGGCTGGAGTTCAGTGCTGCCATTGGCCCTTGCAGGCCCTTGGTCAGGACCCTGCTCTCAGGCTCACAGACAGGCATCATTTTGCTAGATCAAAGCAATTACTAGTAGAAACTATTTTTAGCAGGGCAGCATCCCAGTGCCTGGATTAGTTGTAATTATACATCACTCCTTTAAGGTTTATTCCATCAATTACGGACAATCTCAGTCATGTGCCTTGCCTGCCTTATCCCTCTGTGGCTTGAATTTCTCAGCACAGAGGAGGCTGTAACCATGGAGAGGGCTGAATATTAGAATATATTAATGACTGAATCACTGTATGTCAGTTTAGGGCTTTTCTGTACAAAGCTTTTTCTTGCTCAGTTTGACCCTGGGAGGTGGGGAGAGCCACTCCCATCTCACAGACAGGAAAACTGAGGCTCAGAGCATGAAGCCAAGGAGTCAGTCCAATGCATCGGAGTATGCAAGCTCACCCTGAGAACTGCCCTATGCTTGGGCATTTCAGGCAGCCTTACTGACAGAAAGAAAAAGCAAAGCAGAAAACTACAAGAGTATTCCACGCCAGAGAAATACATATAGGAGCCAGAACGTCCTCCTCTGCCCTTCGGCTGGGGGAGCAGCGAAAGGTACCTCTGCTAGTGAAGCGAAAGCAGGCCCCCACTTCCAGGGGTCGAGCGAGATGGGGCACTCCAGGGGCACCCCTTATCTCTTACTTGGAGCTCTTTACTTGGGCTCTGGCCCAAATACTGTGCCTTATCCTGGTCACAGAATGTTCATTCAAAACAGGTCCCAAGATCCCCTAGTTGAAGCCTCTTTTTATAGATGGGGAAATTGAGGCACTAGCAGGGAATGACCTATTTACCCAGCTTTCCAGGGCAGAGCTGAGAAAGAGAGTGGGTATTTCCTTCTGTTGCCTTCTGCTGAGCAAGGCCGTGAGCTGCAGCAGGAGCTGGGAGCTGCCTGGGTCATCCTCTCATGGGGGGTTTTCTTCTCGTTACCTCCTCTTTCCTCCAGCCTCATTCTTACGCTCTTTCTCCTCACCCAGAGTTCTTTCCTCTTGCACTATTTCTGTTGTCTGTGTTCTCTAGGAATGGGGCTTAAGGCTGTCAGCTAAGCTTTGTTACCATGCTGGACCCCGGCGCAGATCCTGCAGTCTGTAGGCTCTTGCTGGGTAGCCTCCCCTCTCTGGGCATCTGGGCCCTCCCTGTCTGTCTCTCTCTTCCACGACCCTATGCAGAGGCTGGCACTCAGTAGTAGGCACTGAAACATACCTGAATGACTGATGAAGTGATGAATGAAGGACATGCCACACCAAGCCCAAGGTGAGGAGAATCAACCCAAATCACTCCACACTGCTCACTCAGGTAGTAAACGGCACTTAGAATCAAGGGGAATTCAAAAACAAAATGTATCCAGGCGAGGGGAACCTGAGCCACTTTTCATTCCTACTCCACTGACTAAACAGAGACTTACTTGTTTCAAATCCATTGTTTGAGCCTTTACATAAAACAGAGGTGATCAAAGACCTAGGAAAACAGAAAAACAGCCAACCCCTCCTGGCTCCTCACCCTGGAAAAGCTCAGGGGCCGGGCACCGGAGCGGGAAGGCAGCTGGGAGCCACCCTGTATTCCTACCACAGTCACTTCCAAGCCCTCTGCAGAAGCGGCTCTGGAAGGCCCCTGGGCAGGAAGAGCAAATGCCAGCTCCCTGGCAGCCCCTACTGCACCTAACACACTGAGGTTTTAAAACTGGGTTAGAGCAAAGTGGAAGACCCCAGAGTGCCCAAAGGCGCCGCCACCTCTCCACGCAGAGGTCACTGGCTTCCGGGCAGGTGGGACTCCGAGTCAGCTGCCTCTTGGTGCTGGGGCCAGGTGGATGGGGGGAGGGGACTGGTCTGGGCCCAGGGAAGTGAATTCTCTCATCGACAAAACCCAGCTGGCTTCAAAACCCAGGGCTTGGCTGTGGGAGCCAGTCCGCTGGGGCCAGCACTGGGGAAGGCCAGGCAGGTTGGAGCTCAGGTCAGGAGTGCACGCTGGTCCCTGTTCCCAGAGGAAGCTTCCTCTCCCTCCAGCAAAGGGGGGGGGGGGGGCGGTTAGCAAGGAGATGAGAGTGGGCCGCCAGAGGTAGACAGACAAGGACAGAACAAGGAGCAGAGGGCCCACAGGAGAGGTGACCATGGGTGTGGCCACCGTCAGAACCGCAACAGGTCTCCAGGGTTACCAGGGCTAGAATCTAGAGCTAGAATACAGCTCCTCAGATCCCACCCTGCGCTCCTGTTACGTCCTATGTAGATTCCACAGATGTTAACACACAAATTCCGCCCCCTCTGCCCAAACCCCTTTTGCAGCCCCCTGGCCCCTAGGGACCACTAAGCAAAGCACTGCACAAGCTGACTCAAGCCCACCCCTCCGGCCCCACAGACACCATCGAGTCCAGCCACACGGAGTTACTGGCCACAACGCTCCAAGCCACACCAACGCCTTCTCTGGGCCTTTGCTCTCTGGGCCAGTAGCGGCCTCCCTCCCAGCATTGCTCACTTCCCTAACCAACCTGGAGGCTCAGCTCTCCCGAGCCACATCCCCTCCAGGGCACTGAGCATCTGCTTACCAGCTGTGACTTGCAGTGCAAAAACCAAGGCCTTTTCACCTTCCAGCTTCTCTCCCACCCGAGCACCTAGCACGAGTCTGGTACCCGCCCCACCTCGGCACCTAACAAGGTGCCTGGTATCCCCCCACCCCACCACCTAGCAGGGTGCCTGGTATCCCCCCACCCCGCCACCTAGCAGGGTGCCTGGTGTCTCCCCACCCCGCCACCTAGCAGGGTGCCTGGT
>NW_004567141.1:4213563-4233728 GCF_000260355.1 Condylura cristata
CCACCTAGCAGGGTGCCTGGTGTCTCCCCACCCCGCCTAGCATGTGAGAAAATTCCATTAATGCTTGTGGAATTAATTATGAGCTTAAGAAGCAGCAAACCCCTGGACAGCAGCGTTGCCAACCCCTTCTCTGTTCCTCATGGAGCTACTTAGCCTACAGAAGAGCCAGTGCCACGCAGATTACTCTTTAACCCTAATTTTCCTCATCTCCCTCCTTCCCAACACAGGAGTTCTGGGGGTCTCTGACCACAACGAAGAATGCTGTGAGGTGGCTTTGTGTGGGGATACTGCCAGCCGAGATGCAGGGGGCTGAGGAACACCTCAGGGTGCTGCAGACCAGGTCAGTGAACAGCACTGCGAAGCAGCCAGACCAGCACTGAGTTCGCGTCTCTGAGAGCGGATGCAGCCGATGCCCAGAAAACTGCAATTGGCAGCCCTGGGAAGCAGGGCGAGTTAACCACACCCACTCGCTGCTCCAAGGCTCAGGACACCCACCCCCAAGGAGCCGTGAGTCCCCAGAAGGAGCTTGGGAGCAATTAGCGACGTGGTTTTAAGGGCTGTTCCGCTTCCAGACTCTGCGTGCTATACCTGCCTCGCCTCCCTGAACGTCACCACCCGCGGGACGGCAGCACGCACTTGACGGGAAGGTGGAAAGCCCCTGAGTGAACAGTCCACACACTGGTGACCAAGGGCTGGGTGTGGAGAAAGTTCCACGGGGAGGCTCCCTGGGCTTGGACCCAACGCAGCTGTCCACCCTCTCAGGGAGGTTGGGGGACTCCCTGCCACAGGCCTGGGGATACCTGGTGGGCAGCCCAGGCAAGCTTTTTCAAAGCATCTCTAGGGAGCTTTAGCCTCCAGTGAAAGAGGGCTTGAATGATGGGGTGCAGAGACAAACACACACAGGACAAGGTGCCCGGAGCCACACGCCCGCGCCGCCTCCAGCCCTGCGGGGCCCTCAGCAGTACCCTGACTGCCAGCTCCTTGCCAGGAGCAGGGTGGAGGGACATGCCTGTGGCAGGGTGGGGGCACAGAGCTGGGGAGGGGTGGCGGGCAGCAGGGATGTTTGAGCCCCAGCCTGAGAACCTTGCAGGAAAAAGCACTGGAAATTGTATTTCTCCATTTGGTTTGTCTATTTGTCTCTTGTAATTTATCTAGTATTTCCCGAAAGGTCACTGGGTGGCAATTTCAATATTGTAAAATTTGTAGAGATGCTCTAAAAGAATGTACAAATTTCACAGGTCTATGCTGGCTTAAGGTAATATATTTTATTAAAGGTGTCTATTCTGAGTGCACTTTGGATAGGATTTGGCAACCGATTGGTTAGAAATCCAAAAGGCCTTGTGCTATTAAAAGATTCACTGTGTTTTTTGGGGTGGTAAAAAGAAATAGAAATCAAAGGCACTTGGAAGGTATGGTGTGTGCTGGAGGAGAAAGGGGACATAAGATCACACGCTATGTCGCTGACAATCCTCTAAGTGGGGAGAAGGAACATGCAGATTAAAAGCAATAGATGCGCACCCTGGGAGGGAGGCCTGCCCCTCCTGAAGTCTCCCCACCCCTTCTCACTTCCCTCTCCAAGCTCCTCATTAGCTAAATTCAATCTTGGTCATTCAAAGGAAGCAAACCCATGGCCTGAGGGTAGAGTCCTTTTCCTGGTCTGGACAAACCGGCCCCACCCAGTCAACACCTTTTTCCTCAGCCCCAGGCAGAATACCTTCTCTCCAAACCGCAGAGACTTTTCCTTTCCTCAGACTAGGGAGACCAGGGATGCACAACTAACTACCTGTCAGGACAGCTGAGGAGTCTGGGACATGTGTGTTCCCTGAGCCTCTGCCTCAGGTTTACAGAGCCTCCAAGAACACCCAGGAATAGGTATTCTTACATGAGTGTGTCAGACTGTCCCCATCAGCACCCGCCCTCCTAGTAGCTCTAGCCCCGAATCACACCACCAAATCCAGGCTGGTATCCCACACACTGGCATCTTGGGCCTCTGCCCCACAGGCCTTTGTGAGCACCGAGCCTCCATCTCCAAAACTCCCAGGAGACTCCTGGGAGGCCTCACCATAATGCACTGCCAGGCCAAGCTCTTTCCAGACCCTTCCAGCCCACACCCTGGGCACCTGTCTAATCACAAGCTCCCTGGGGACCAGCAGGGAGGCTGAGACCTGCCCTGGGCTTCAGAGAAGGTAAAGGAGTGAGAGAAGAGCTTCTCTAGTAAACAGAGCCACTGATGGCCACTTCAGGGTCAGTCCTCAGGGCAAAGCCACAGAGTAGAAATGACAATCCTCCCTCTCCCTCCAGATCCCACAGGAAATGGAGTGAGAGGCAGGGAGAGGAATAGAAAATAACCACCTCCATTTACTGAGTCCCCCCAAGAGTCTGTTGTATCTCCTTTGACAGTGATCCCCAAATTCAGAGCTCACTATTATCGTATGAGAAGTGTTCTTAAATTCTGATATCAAAGTTGCACCCCAGGACCAATGAAATTAAAAGACCAGGAACTGGAAGCGAGACATTAGCATCTTTTAAAGATCCATAGGTGATCCCAAAAAGTAGCCAAGTGATAATATACCTATTATTACCCTAATTTTATTAATGAGGAAACTGACACTCACAGAAGTTAAGTCACTGACCTAAAGCCACACAGCTTAGCGGGATAGAGGCAGGATTACAGTGCAACCCTCCGGGGACACCCTCACTCCAAACCTCCTGGAGTCTCTCAGACCTACCAGGTACTGCTCACCCATTCCCCCCCCCCCAAGCGCCCCCAACCCCCTCCCCAGACAGCACACCTCCAGGGCTCTTTGTGAGCAGAAGCAAGGACCCACCCAGAGCTGGAGCCAGGGGGCTGAGCATGAACGAAGGGCCTGCACTGTAAAAGATCAGCAGGTAACTCCTGACTCTTCTGACAATTCCATTTCAGTCTTCCCAGGAGCAGGGCCCGGCCTAAGAGGGGCCCAAGGGGATGTTCAGGTGTAAGGAAACAAGTGGCATGTACTCTCAAGTGTAAGTGTGTACTTGCTGGTGAGGACCAGCATGGGTGCTAAGGAGAACACACACATCTGGAAGGGGCAGAAGTCCAGGAAGCCAGTGAGAGGAGATCCCAGTAGTGCTCAGAATTAGGAACCCAGGGCTTGACCGGCTTCCTCATGGGCTGTGTGTCTGCAGAAGTCACTTTCCCTCTCTGACCCCCATCCCTCCTTTAAGCCACACCCCAACCTTCCATAATATCCTTTATAGTGCAGATTTCCTGGCTGTTCCAAGCCAGCCCTGGTGGTGGGCCTGAGATGGTGTGTGGAGGAAACAGCTATGGCTTCACACCAGCAGAGTCCATACCAGTCCCTACAGACCCCTGGCTGTCAGGGCTGTGTGGGCAGGCCAGAAAGGCCGGTGCACCTGTGGAACATATGAGCAGAGAGAATCCGGGGCGGCAGCATCCTATACCTGCCTGACCCACCTGTCCCAGCACAATACCCTCCCTTCCGATACCTCCTCACCCAGTCCTACCCTACCTCAAGCGGGGCAGAAGGCAGCTAGGAGCAGCAGGATTTCCTCTGCCCCCCCAACCCCCAAAAACCGGTGTCTTCCAGCCAGACAGCTGCTGACCTCCCCTCTGGCTTACTCAGGGGCCAGCCCCCTCTGAGAGCTTCTCTGGCCTTCTCTGACAAAATTTCTTGCTCTGTGCTACTTCTGTCTCTGACTCAACCATCTCTCCTTGCTCTACATCACACTTCCTCCCACCATTTATTTAGGCCTCTGTTGCCCTAAGCCCCTCGAGGGTCAGAGTCAACAGAGGGAAGGAAACACCACCTCTGGAGTCAGCACACCTGGTCCCCTACTTTGCCACTTATCATCTGTAAAATGGAGAAGTGGGAGCGTGCCTCTGGACAGTGGCTGTGGGCATCAAGTGAGAGGATGCGTGTAAACCTGTGGCCTAGGGTAGAGGCTCAGTGGCGAGGCGAGGCCGATGGCACTTCCTTTAGCTCCGTGGAATAGGCCCTGACTCCTAGAGGCTCAACAAATACCCTGACTGAGCTGAGCCCCAGTCATTTCCAGACTTGGCAACATTTGCCTTTCCAGAAGCAAGAGCCCCCTGCCCCAGAACAGAAGCTGCCCTGTGCAGAGAAGAACAGCACTTCTGGAGAAGCCAGCTGTTTACCCCTCCCAGTGCCCCTCTCCCTCCACACCTGCCCCTCCCCCCCCAGCACCTCTTCAGCTTGAGCACCCACATCCCCAGACTACCAGGGGCTCACTGGGCTCAGGCCTCAGGAGCCCTCCATCCCAACCTCAGCCCACACCAAATCTGAAGTCCTGAGATTAAAAGGGTCCAGGAGGAAAAGAGCAAAAGATGAAGTTTGCATTACAGCCAGGAGCCGAAACCCAAAACACTTCAAAGCAAGATCAGAAAGGTCCAGAGAGAACCCCGGGAAGCCAGGTGAGGAGTTCTCTCCTCCAGACACATTCTCACCCTCACTTCCCATGGAGCTGCGGAAAAAAGCATTTGGCAGTAGCTGCAATCCAGATGGCACTTAACGAAGTCCACCACCTCTGCAAGACAGATGCTTGGAGAAATAATGACCCGGGGGACTTCTCAGGGAAAGCTGTCTGTACATGGAGGGACGGCCCTGAGATTTAATGAAGCCAGTTCCACATGAGAGCAAGTCACAAGGTGGGTGTACCCTGTCTTAGTGACACCCCAGTGAGTGGAAGAGATGCCGCGCAGCCAGGGGCAGAGAGATGGACAGAGGGCAGGCAGGAAAAGGCTAGAGAACAGTCACCCTCAGAATCGGGAGGGGCTTGAGGAGAAGAGTGGGTGCCCCCCACTACACCAGGATCTGGGCAGGCATCCTCACCCCCCACTGCTTCCCCTCTCAACCCTCCTCCATTATGCAAATCAAGTGACTGCACAGATGCGCATAATTCATGCGTTATTAGTACGTGTCCCTGTCAGGCTTTCAGACTTTCATAAAGCAATTTTGCTCTCTTTAGTGGAGAGTAAAGAGTCAAAGGAAAGATTCTGTCCGCTCGCATCAAGCACAGTAACAGACTAGCTCTTAACCTGGGGAGAGGGTCAGTGAGTAACGGAAGTGATTTCCAGCTGCACGTGTCATCAAGCATGTGTGCACCCCCTGGCCGAGAGTGAGCACAGGTGCCAGGGGGGGGTCAGTCAGGTCTGCGTCTGCCCCGTTGCGTCAGCCCCAGTGGGGCAGAGACATAGACACCTAGACACCGGCTACCATTGCTGTTAGATTACTTGGGCTCCCGGTGACTCAACCACAATGAAGGCCCACCCTGCAGTTTTCATATTTTACAAAGTGCTTCCACCTCACGCTCCTGCTCAGTCCCCCCAGTAAGCCTAGCGGGTTGGAAGGGCAACCTTTTTACCCACATTTCAAAGACAGGGAAATGGGGGTCTGGAGCCGTAAATCACTCACCTACCGTCAAGTGTAGGTTTTTCCATATTCTCTCCGCTACATCAGGGATGGCAAGTCCTTGCTGCCCCTCCATCCCTCTGTGCCTAGCACTGTTCCCACCAAGCTCACGCTGCACCTCAGAATCCTTCTCAACACAGCCCTTCTGGCAGCTGGCACCATCTGTTCAGAGCTGACACCCAGAGGAAACCCGTTCGCTGTTCCTGAGCTATGACCTGCCAACTCTTCAACCCCCCCCCCAATACTGTCACCATGCCAAGAGTTTCTGGGAAGTTCCCATGGGCTAGGCTCGGCCCGGCGGCTCACCCCCAGGAGCCCCAGACAGCCACACGTCAGCCTCCTCTCTGGTTCCAAACGGACTCCAGACGGAACCAGACGTACCTGCTTTATGAAGCAGATACAGAAAAGGGACTCACTCGCCCAGACCCAAAGGTGGCCCTACCACACAGGACACAGAGGCCCATCTCGACATCTGCTTCAGGGACAAAGGCACCAGGCTCTGAAACACCTGGGCCTGGCTGTTCCCTGGCAAGAAGCCCAGCAAGGGGCTCAGGCAGAGAAGGGGCAAAACACAGCCAAGCCCCATCACACACTGCCATGGGCCTCGGCCTCAGCCAGTCCCAGCACACACTTTCCTCCCTCCTCCACTGCAGAGCCTCCCCGTCTAGAGACGTTCCCACCATCCTACAGGGGCCCTCCTACAGCACTGCAAGGAAACCTGCTTACATCACGGTAATAAAACCCTGAAAGTGCTCATTTTGATTCTCATACACAACCTTGTTAGGCAAGGTGGAGAATGTAAATCCCAGCCAGTCTCCGGCCTTCCCCAGGTCTCCTCAGCCCATCCCCAGTTGAAGGGTGAGTCCCTCCCTGGAGGAGGGGGAGCCATCTGCCAGGCCCAGGGTGGGAGCTGGGACAGGGGCAGGTGGCCCAGCACCAATGCCAATGGACACCAGCCTCCAAGGCCTAGGGGCTTTCCCTCTGGAACCCCTAGGGCTCAGTGCTGGTTTCCTGCTGAGCCAGAGGGAGCTAGAACAGCTCCAGAGGGCAGAGATGTTGTGCTCCAAGCCAAGAGCTCGTGGCCTTCTCCTCTGCTGCCCACACCTCCTCACCCCTTCCTCTACCCACCTCCCAGTGAGGTGCCCTCCTGGCGCCTCCAGGCCCTGGGCTCTTTCTGGAGAACCCCGTGGAGCAGGGACTCCCAAGGGCAGGCGGGAGCATCCACTCTGAGAGGAGCAGGATTTTTATCATTGACCTTATTTAGAAAAGCCGGTAAGTGTGGCAATAAAGAAGCAGACCGTCTTTTAGTCGGGGTTTGTTTTTGTTGTGTTTTTCTACACGCAACATGCCTGACCCACACTGGAACGGTCTGCTCCCTCCAGCCCCAGCCCCAGCCCCAGCCCCAGCCCCAGCCCCACCCACCCTGGGACACCGCTGCCATTAAGTGGCTGCAGCCAGCCATCAGGGCTGGAGCCAAGGAAGCACCAGCCACCTGCAGAGCCACAGCTGGGGTCATAAAGCCACTTGGGGGCTGACCTTTGAAGCAATCGTGCCCTTTCTCTCTATGGTCAGAGGATGTGAGCTAAGTAGTCTGCTCATCTGTCTAGACCTATCACCACAATGTGGGGGGCATTAACAACAGCCCCCAAACACAAGAGCTCAAACCCACCCCCCCACTTACAAGCATGGGTAGTCCATGACGATGCCACTTCACAGTTATCCTGCAAAATGGGCCCCAGTCTCCTGGCCCCTGACTGCCCACACCCTCCTCCCCCAGCCTACCTGAAGATCAGCCCCACCAGCACCCCACTCTCCTTCCTGCCCAAACTTCCCTGCAGGTAGTCACCAAGCACTTTTGAAAGTCCCCGGGGCCAGGCACATCCTCATTCCTGGCATCTTCCTGACAATCAATCCGACTTTGTGGACAAGGAAGCTGCCCCCCAAGGTGCCCGGGTCACACTGATAGGGAAGGGCAGGCTGGCACAGATATCAGCTCATGGATTACAAATCCGGGTGCTGTCCACTCTGGAGCCGAGCTGGGCCAGGCCCCCACCGAGGCCCCAGGCAAATGGCTAGCCCCTGGGGAGGAGGCATGGCAGAATGAGGCTGAGCTGACCCCAAGCCCCGACTCCTGCACACTTCACTGGGGCCCTGGGCCAGAAGGCTGGTGTGTTCAAAGGTAGATTCCAAGATGGTGAGTGGGGCCACTAACGGAAAACCCCCAACATCACCCCGTTCCTGTCAATATATTCCTGGTATTTTCCCAGCCCCTCAAAGCAGACACACCCAAGCTCACCCTCTCAGCTGCTTCCCAGGGGTCTCCTTTAAAGCCCACACCGTCGGCCTCTCCCCTCCCTGCCACAGCCCGTCTGTCCCCATGACTTGTCAGTGACAGTTAAAACTAGTGACCATTTACTGAGCTAAGGACATTACATCTGTGATCCTATTTGATCCTCTCTCATCACTACCAGTGCACTAAACATAATTACTCCCATTTTACATACAACTCTGCTTTGGGGAGCCCAGGCACAGAGCCTGGGAGCACCCGAGCTACAGGTGAGCCAAGAGTGGCTGGCGCCTGCACACCCGGCGATCCCTCCCAGGTCTCTTAAAACGGGCAGCAAGAGTGTGTATTCCATCTCCCTCGGGCCTGGCAAGAAGCCAGCACTGAGCCCTGGAGGTTCCAGGAGGAAAGCCCCCCAGCCAGAGTGCAGAGCGGTGCATGCCGGCTGGTGTGGGCACTGTGCCACCGCTCCCTGGCACAGGCAGGCTGCTGAGGGCTCACAGCGCCATGGCAGAGCTGGTTTGTGAACAGAACAGCTGGGGCTGGTCAGACCCTGGCACTCACTCGACCCCAGATAGAACCTCGCGTCCAGGCTAGAGAAATGTGAAGCCCAGCCTGTGACTGGCTCCCCAGACTGCTCCCCCAACCCCCGCCCCAGGCTCCCACACCTTCCCTTCCCTTTGCCTCCAGCCCAGTTCAGGCCTTCACCTCTCCTGCCTAGAACTACTGCAGTAACCATCTATCCTGCCTCAAGACCCCTCCGGTATGACCCAGCCCCTGCCACAGCTCCATCACACCCCAGTACTCAAACACCTGCCATTGCTCCCTGTGCCTTTAGATGAAAGCAGAGACTTGGCCTGTGGGCAAAGCCCCGTGAGCAGGTCCCATGTCCCCTTCCAGGCCTCTGTCCCCAACACTTCCAGGAAATCACAATTCCTTTTGTCACTTCCCAAGAACACTAGCACTCTCTCACTCTGGACCTCTGCTCAAGCTGTCCTTTCGCCTCAAATACGCTCTCCCTCCTGCCTCAGGACGCCAGACCTCCCTCCACAGCCCAGCTTGGCCCCTTCGTCTAAAAAGCCCTCAGAAATGAAGAGTCACAGATGAACCCCAACACAACACTGCAGTGGCAGTCTGAACACCCTGCTTTGTGTATTGTCCATCTCTGTAACCCCCAACATTTCTGATGACACAAAATGGGCATCAGTGAATACCTGCCTGGTAGAATGTCCCCAGAACTTTTCAACACATTGCTATGACCCTTCCTGGCGGCAAGTCCTAACTCTCCCAGGGACTGGTCTGAGGCTCAGAACAAATACTTGTTTCCCAAGACAGATCTAGGTAATCCTGGCCCCCTCACCCCAAAGGGAGTCTAATGGTGCTGGCTGGCACACTCTCTCCCCTGCCAAGAAAGCTGCCACTCAACCAGATTCATCTCCCACTCACACGGCACAGAAATAATAGCCCTGCATTTTCCTGCAATCCCATCTTCCCCAAAAGGAGACATAGCTCCACCTTTTCAAGGAAACACAGTACAAGAAGCCCGATGGGGCAGGCCTGGGAGAACAGCCACGGGCCTCCTGCGGCAGCGGGGGTCAGGCGCTCCCGTCTAGGTCCTCTCTCCCTGCTGGGGAAGGGCTGCAGCCCCACCGCCCTGCCCTTCGGCACAGCGCCCTGGCAGGACATCTTCCCTCACAGGCCCCCACTCAGTCCCCACCACTGAGGAGACAATACCAACACCAGCCCGTTTTCAGACCAGACCCCCAAGGGCAAAAGCCACAAAGGCCCGAGACAGGAGTCAGGACTTGAATTCTTGTCTCCTACCGCCAGCCCAGGGCACTCACCCACCAGACTTGCCCTAAGAGGTGGGGCGGGGAGGTCAGGTGGCATGCTGATGTTACCAAAGCAGTGCTGCTGTTTTCTCCTCTATCCCCTTAACAAGCTGTGAGGATGACTCATCCAAGCAGGGGCTCTCAGCCTGAGTGCCAGTGACATTTTGGGCGAGTAATTTTTGTGGTAGGAACTGTCCTGTGTGGGGCAGGCTTTCACCAGTATCTGGCCTCTCCCACTAGGATGCTACTCTTCCTTCTGGGTTTGTGATGAGAGTTCGCCAGATATGGCCAAATGCCCCCCTGGGGAGCAAAGTCACCCTAGTTGAATACCCCTGATCTCTTGCGTTAGATGCACACACAGCCCCCTCCAGGGGCGTGCTTCTTTCTCTTCTACATCCACTGCCATAGGGCATCCTCACCCAACATCAGTTCAGATGCGCCCTCCATGCAGGGCGGGGCTGAGGCACTCCTTATGCTCCCCTGAACAGAGAAGGAGAACCAGTGTGTACTGAGTGCCCACTGAGTCAGAGGGCACAGATCCTTCATTAACATCAACTCACAAAACCCCTGTGAGGCAGGCTCCATCACCCCACTCAAGAATTCCAAAACTAGGTCACTCAGGTCCCACAGCCAGTAATCTAGACCCAGAGCCAGGGCTGGAATCAGGCCCCAGCTGGACTGGGCTGCCAGAGTGTGCTGAACTGGGTGAACAGGTCCCAAGACCGTTCCCCTTCAGGCCCCAGACCCAGTATCAGACACTAGGAAGGCTGAGGGGAGAGTTAAAGGCCACCTTGCCTCTTCCTCTAAAGGGAGTGGGTGCCTCAGGCTCCTAGGCTGCTGGGCGCTGTCCAAGATCAGACACTTGGGATGCGCTGGTGAACACATAGCTGGGGTCCTCTCCTATTCCCCAGCTATGAGACCCTCAGGGGTTGTCCCACCTCTCCACATCCCTGCAGGAAATGAGGAGCACATGACTTGGGAGCGTCTTTCTGGTCTCGGTAACTTCCCATAAAACCAGTTCTCCCAATCATGCTGGGCAGTGTTGACCATTTATGACTCTCTATAGTCATCAAACTGCTCTAGGGTCAGTCCCAAGATTTGATCTTGCAATGTGGACTGAGCCAGAAAGCCCCTAGCCACTTCCAGGGACCTTCAGGAGTGAGCACTGGTGGACTCCCTTGAAGTCTGTTTGATTTTTTGATGTGGTCAGCTGTGCCATGATGGCCCTCAAGAATGGGAGAGGAGTCATGGAGGTCTGGAGCAGAAGCTTCCACACCCAGGAGTCACGCTCGGGCACGTACTACCCATATTGTATTAAAGCTGACAACCTCACATCTACCACATCTGACCTAAACTCCCATCTTCCCCCAAAACTACTTCTCCATCCCAGTGAGCAGAATGCCCACCCTTGCATGTGTTTGGACAGAAGTCTTGGTCACATCTTTGACTTCCCTTTTCTCTCACCAGCCCCCTACCTCACCCCCACATCCAAGCCATCAGGAATGCCTTCCTTCTGAATAGTCCAAGGATCCAGCCCATGGATCACCAGCTCATCCCTACCACCCAGGATCCAAGAACGATGACCCGTGGACCCAGCTGGACTGGCTGACGTGGAGGCCCCCCAGCTTTTTAACAGGAACCCCTTGCCTTGCCCTCCCACTTGTTTGTTCCCAACACTGCAGCTGAAGCAATTCTATTAAAAGGGAAGTCAGACCTCATCGCTTCTCTAAGTCCTCCATCTGCTCCATCTCCCTTGGGGCCAACGCCAAGTCTCACGCGTGTCTGCAGAGCCTGACAGAGCCTTTCAGCCCGTATACCCCCAAGGAACCCACCTCCGCTTCTCTCACCAGGGCCCCCACACTGCCCCGCACCTGCACTGTCTAGGCGGGCACGCTGGCCACCTGTCCACTGAGACCCTGCCACGTGGCTGGGCATTGCACTTACATCAATTTATATTCAGAAGCTGATATTCCATTCATTTATTAGCAAACTTTTAAATATATTTGCAACAACTTAGGGTTGTGAGTCTACCTTTTTAAATGTAAACTTAACTAACTCTAAATATAGACCAGGTATTTCCAGTAAAGACTTGAGTGACCCATCGAGGCATACTGGAAGATACACTCCAGATTCCAAAGACCTTGTATGAAAAAGAGAACGCAAATCAACTCACTAATAATGCTTTACATTGACTCTATGTTAAGATGATAATATTTTTACTATACTGGGTTAAATAAAGATATATGAACATTTTACTTTCATTAATGCAGCTGCTACAAATTAAAATTCCAATAAGGTTTACATTTCCACTGGACAGAACTGTCCAGAACATATAGTGTAACCCCAAACCAACGTCTTCACATCTCTGTTTCCTCTTCCCCAAAGGTTCCCTCTAGAGAGCTTTCATTAAATGTCACCTTCCTAACGAGGCCTTCCCTGAATACTTATTTAAAATTACAATTCTTCTCACAAAATTCCCTACCCTGCATCCACCTTTATTTTTCTATACAGTATTTATCACCATCTAACATCATGTATCATTAATTTGGATAGCTTGCTTTACCTACTAAAATATAAAACAGGGCCCTCCCTGGTGGCGCAATGGGTGAAAGCACAGCACTGAGAATCTAAAGCCACTTCCACATGAGTTCGATTCCCGCCTGCCCCGGAGGTGACCACATGGCGTGGCAGACCTCTCCTGACCCATCCGCTGCTCCCCTCAGCAGTGTACTTCGTCGATCTGCCTGTTCTGCTCCCCACTCTGTCTCTGGTGAAGCCTCTCACCGCCCCTGAGCCTCTGGCCTGTACCCCAGTTCTGTATGCACAAATAAATACATCTTTAAAAAAAAAGAAAGAAAGAAAAAAAAAAGAAAGACATGCAATTTTGAAAAAATATATATATAAAACAGATAAATTATCCAAATTTATATTTGCATATTTGTAAGTATTTACATATAAAATATAAGGGATTTTTATCTGGTGTGGTTTTTCCTACTACATCTGCGGTGCCTGGAGCAAACCTGGCACATAATAGCTGTCTAGTAACTATTTGTTGCATGAATAAAATTATCGACTTTTCTGCCTAGGCTCCCTGATCACCTGGAAATGTCTCAAGGGCAGTGCCAGGCACACACTTGGACACGGCTGCTGAATGGCAGGTTCATCTGTTACCAGGAGCACAGGGAAACAGAGGCAGCTTCGCTGAGTCATGCCGGGGAAGGCAAAAATAAGCACCAAGGGTCCTTGAAGTGGACACCGTGTCTCCTCCCCCTGCCGCCTGCTGTCCTCTGCCCCCACCCCAAGAAGGCTACCCATCAGCCCAACAGCCAAAGTACTTCAGGGGAAGGTACATTTCCTTTCCTTCCCATCGATTTTTATTCTCCCAGCGAGAAGACAAATCTGTTTCCCCTCCGCCAAAAGGCCTCGAGCCACAGCTACTTACATTATAGTAATTAAATCCCTGCTGCTAGGAGGGTTCAGGAGCCGAGCAGGCCTCATGCCAAGGGCTGGCCTGCAGGGAGGAGGCAGCAGGGAGGGAGGCTGGCCAGAAGGGCCTGTCTCTCTGCTGTCTCCTGATAGTGAGAAAATCCGTTTAGCCACAGTGCCTTTGCAGGTTTTCACTCTGAGGACAAGAAGCTAAACCAACCCCCTACCCCTACCCTGCCCAGCCCACCCTCCAGAAACGCAACCATTCAACAACCCAGTGCCATGGCAGCTCAGGGGCCACTTTCCTCTCCCTCTTGCCCCCTAGTTCTGTCAGGTCCTCCTCACGCTCCCGTAAAGTGGACAGCAGAAAAGCTGTCATCATCCTCAGCCTCGCTTTCCCCATTTTCCAGCAGACAAAAAAAGGACCTGGAAACCATTCCCCCGCACCTGGCTGGAGCTTTTCTCTTCACCCACAGTCTTACTGGAATTCAGCAAGGCCTCAAGCCACATGCTTTCCATGCAGTGGTGTCTCACTTAATCCTCACAGCCACCCCCAAAACAGGGTGGTGATTAACCCCCAAGGACGCAGAAGCAACACCTCAGAGCTGCTAGCTCAAGGCCACACCGTCAGTCAGTGACAGAGCCAGGACTCCAACCCAGATCCGCCGTGCTAGAACCTGTTCTCCCAACACCACACTCTCCTGCTCCTGCAGATGCAGCGGGTGGCAGGGGGCCGGTATGAGGGAGGATGATGAAGTGAAGGTGAGAAGGGCCTGTGGGGATTAGAAGGCAGGGACACGCATACTCAGGCCATGTATGGGGTCCTGCTCCCATCCAGCCCTCCATCATCCCTTACTTGTCCAGTATCAGCCTCCCCACTAGCCTGTGAGTGTTCAAACTCCAGAACCAACCAGAACACCAGGCACCTGGCAGCCCTCATGAGTGGTTACCAACTCAAGACCAAAGGCTTGGGAGGCAGAGTTGGCAGGGAGGATGGGTCCCAAAGTAGCCATGAAGACAGGTCAACAGAGAGACAGAGTCCTCATGACCCTGGACGGGGCCAGGCGGACAGATGATCTTGAAAGAAGGGGCTCTGGCAGGGGCCTCAATCTAGACGTCTGGGTTTTGGTGAATAAGTCGATGTTGGGAGTTTTCAAAGAACAACAGTTCTTCACACAGCATCATTCCACTAAATGGCTTCATTACAAACTGGGAAGGAATAAAGCAATCCCAGACGCTACTGGCTGAAATGTGCTCCGAGGATCTGCTCTCCGGGACCCCTTTTGGCTTAGGGTCCGGAGTCTGAGCACCTCTCCAACCGCGAGCTAGGGCTTCCTGTAGTACGACCAGGAGTTAGCCATGAGGCAGCAGGCCAGGCTTCCCGGTGCCCCCCCAGACCCACGCTGTGTCTTGTCACATTTGCTCCCAGGGCATGCAGCCCTCAGGGAGAAAACATCACCCGCTTACAGAGCCCGAGACTGGGCTCACAGAGGTCAGTTTTCTCCTTCACGTTGCAGATCTGGGAAGACACAGATCTGGGACAACACATAATCTCACGCTGTTGACCTCTGGGCTGACCCGTCCAGAGCCAGGGCCATCACCCTCAGCCCTAGAGCACAGCCTGTCCTGTCAAGTCACCCAGGGCCCTGTGAGCATCAACAAACCTCTGCGCCTGAGCTGACCACCCTTCCCCTGGTCCCTCCAGAACCTACTCAGTCAGGGTGAGGCCGGCAGGGCAGTGAGGAGACTAGTGAACAGTGGGGACGAGAAGAGCGCTCTTGAGAGCGTGACCAGTTTTCTGGCCTGAAGGAACCCTGGTCAGGAGATGATCTGCACAAGCTTGTCTGCCACACAGGACACCAGGGTTCAGAGCCCAACTCCGGCGCTTCCTGGCTGTGAGACCCTGGGCCAGTCCCCTAACCTCCCTGGCCTCAGGTCTGTCACCTGGGAAAGGGGCACTGTCACGGGGGCTAAGTGAGAGAAGGTGGAAAAGCACAGCGCAGGACATTAAGAAATGTTCATTTTCTCCTCCTCCCGCACTGGTCCTTGTTCTCCATGCTGTATAAGACACAATGTTGCTTCAGCATCGTTTTTTATGGAAGAGAGGAAATGTTTCCCCTTTACAAGAGCAGCATGTTCCTAGAACTCCTTGAGGACAGAACATTGTAAATGATCGCATCCATCCCTGAGGAAACCCTCACGACTCAACCCCCACCCTGGACTTCCACCCTTACCAATTTCACTCTTGAGGGATCTTCCCACCACTGGCCCATAGTGTGGGCCCAGTCTGGTGTCTTATACCAAAAAGTGCCCCCCCCGCCCCGCCCAGGGTAAGGGGAAGTGTCCTGGCGGCACCGAGTGCCAGGGACACTCAGGCCCAAGTGGGGCAGGGGGTCATGTGCCCAGGCTTGTGGGCCCTCCTACAGGCCCATGGCCACTGAGTTCTCAAAAGAAACAATCAATGGCACTCCCTGGTGGCGCGGCGGGTTAAAGCACAGCACTGAGAAGCTAAAGCCACTTCCACATGAGTTCGATTCCCGCCTGCCCCGGAGGTGACCACATGGCGCGGCAGACCTCTCCTGACCCGCCCGCTGCTCCCCTCAGCAGTGTACTTCGTCGATCTGCCTGTTCTGCTCCCCACTCTGTCTCTGGTGAAGCCTCTCACCGCCCCTGCACCTCTGGCCTGTACCCCAGTTCTGTATGTACAAATAAATAAATCTTTAAAAAAAAAAAAAAAGAAAAAGAAACAATCAAGACAAAGCCTGTCACAGATCAACATGGACCATTAGACCCCTGGGCCCAGGTCTATTTGCCAGAATCCTCCATCACACCCTCAGAAAAGGAAGTAGGAGTCCACTCCCCAGACACGGAGGTCACTGTCCAAGGCCACACAGCTAAACAGTCCATAGACAGAATTTGAGCCCAAGTCTGTGTTGGAAGACTGAATTATATTAGGAAGAGTCAGCAGAGAACAGCATGCTTAGTTGAGGAGATCCCTGACTTGAATCGTTAAAGACACAGAGGTCTGCACCCCTGCAGCCTGGAAGAGGGCCTGCCACAGGCCTGAGCGCACGGCCAGAGGGCTCAAGCCCCAGCTCTGGGTTCCAGCTGCCAGCGGGTCTCACAGGGTCTTCCACATGACTCTCTGGGTCTGGAGGTCTGGAGGGCGCTGCCCACCCAGGCTGGCACACCTGGCCACCGTGCAGCCTGGCCTCGCAGGGAGGCATGGTCTCCACCAAGCAGGGGAAGCCCAGCCTGGGTCGTCCCACCAACTCCATCTGAGTCCCTGCAAAGGCAGTGGCCTCACCCAGAGTCCTCATCTTGGAAGAGAAACGTCATCTAGGCCAGTGGCTCTGGGCCTCCCCACACACAGGGCTCTATGGGGACTGGCTGGTCAAGTCACCATCTACCCAGTGAAGTCAGAAAAGACAGGAAGGAAATGGCCCCGCCCCCATTTGTTAAAATCGGAGATCTTCTTAAAATGAGGAGAAGACTGCACAATCCCTGCTAGTGGAACTTTGAGAGGATGCAGGCAGGTGGCACCTCAGGCCAAGGCACTAGGAAGGCCCAGCATTTGTTGGCAGCTGGGAAGGGCAGTCAGTTGGCCATCTGCTTACTCAACCATTATCACGTTTAATTCTCCCCAGGCTGGGAGTACAGCTGTCTCCTTTCACAAATGGGGAAACTGAGCCTCGGAAAACTGGAGCCACTGGTTGCTGGTCACCCAGCAGTGAGGGGCTGGGACAGGATTAACCCCTGGGAGCGTCTTCCTGTCTGCACGCCTCCTTCAGGCAGCCAGCCCATCACCTGTGGCCTTCTCCCTGCCTCCCGGGCAACCCTGAGGAAGTCACCCACCTTCCTGAGCTTCTCCACCTAAAACTCAAGCTGAGCACCCAACAAGAGTGCTGCTAGGTGCCAGCTGGTAGGCTGGTGCCCGCCAGCTCCAAGGGAAAAGCGCCGGTCCGCTCAGCCCCCACGAGAACATCCTTTAAGACAGCTTTCTCGTTCACTTGACACTGAGCACCACTCCTGTCCTTAAGAAAAATGTCCAACAAGCTGATGCAAAAATAACAGATGCCAATTTGCATATTATTCCACACATCATTTGCATGTTGCTCATTTGGTGTCACCTAGGTGCTGTTCAGAATACCACTCCGGTTACCTCGAGACCGGGACGTGCAGGGAAGGAGGGCCTCCACACAAGACAAGACCCTGTGCTTGGCAAGTCCCCAGCACTGCTTTTCTTCCCTCTTCCTGCCCCAAGACAGCCTCTCTCGGCCTCTCCCTCGCCCCATGCTCACACTTTCTGCCTGGTCATCATGTATCCCTGACCTTCCTCCAGGCCTCTCGGCCTCTGGCCTGGCTCCATGGATTTATTTTTGTTCTCTCTCCACCTGTCCTGTTTGCATGTCCACACCCAATTAGCTGTGCCCAGACCACAGATCACTGCCTCTGAGTGTAAAGTAACTGGGCCCATGAGGTCAGATGGCACCAGAAGCCCAGGTCAGGCCACTGCTAGTGCCCCACTTTCAGAGAGCACCCTGCTTCCCCTCACTTGCAGATACACCCCTGGGGACCCACCCAGACACACAACAGACAGCTAGTCACCAAGCCAAGGCCATTTGATCTTACCAGAAGAGGAGCACCTCCCACCTGGTCCCCCTCTTCCAGAGCCCCTTTCAACCACCCTGTATTTACAGGTGCCTTGTCACTTGACAAGTGGCCATGGGTACCCAGGAGCATCTTCTAAGCCTTGACTTCACAAAAGCAAGAGGTCAAGGCACAGGGCACACCCAGTGAGTGAAGATCACCTCTGAGAACAGAGAACAGAGGAGCAGCAGGTCCCCAGGTCTGCGGGCAGAGAACTGAGCCTGGCAATGGCAGGCACTACCTAAGCATCAAATGACTCCAGTGCCCTGGCTCAGCCCATGATCATGCTGCTCCCTGCTCAGGGCTCCCTAGAATGAGCCCCAGGCCCAGCAACTCAGCTGGGCTTCTCAATTTGCCCTGTGTATACCCCACAGAGGAACTCCAAGCCTCCACTCTGTTCCCTCCGCTTCCCCCTCCAGCCTGTCTCCCAACCTTCTCACAGTCAGAAAGATCCCTGCCTATGACCCTCCCCTTGTCTAGTCCCAAGGGGCCACCCCACCTCCTACAGGAACCTCCCAATACCCCACAGCATCACCAAAAACCACAGTGCATCCTGGATAGAGGCTGCCTGGTATAGACCTGACTGCCTCCGGAGAACAAGTTTAAGGATCATAGTTTGCTGTCTCTGTGGTAGAAAATGATAAACACACTCAGTGGCGCCAAAAGGCTCAGGAGCAGGAAAGAGGTTTGGCATCTGAGCCCTGCCATCATCTTTAAGTTAGAGAGACAGACCAGAGAGGTGAAGGGACTTGACAAGTCCACGCAGCAAGTCAAAAGCACCTGCTAGGGTAGCTTCAAGGCTACTGATGATGCTAAACAACGTAGCATCACAGTAGGAAACTGGGATTCAAAGATGAAGATATGAGGGGTGGAGAAGCCTTTGAATGTTCCCCCACTCGCGTCCCCAGCAGAGGTTTGTGATAGACTTGAAAGAGGGAGATAAGTAGCCCACCAGGGACAAATCGAGGGTTATGGGTCTGATACCATAATGCAAAATGTTCTCATTCTAGAACCGTCTTTCCTGAGACACACCTGAAACAAGCCACTCGACCTCTCTGTGACTCAGCTTTCTCTCCTGAGAAATACTGATTAGTCCTAGGAAGCACCCAAGATGGATTATAATGAATCCTAGGGCCCTAGGGGGGATCCCAGAGCAAGCGTGGAAAGTGAAATGTAAGATGCTGAGGCCCAGTAAGTAGATGGTCCCCAAGAAGTAGTCCTGCAGCTGGTGCTGGACCAGGAGAGAGGGGGCCAGAGGAGAACAGGGAGGGCCAAGGAGGCTAGAGAGCTGTGTGTGCAAGTGTCACAACAGGTGTGGGCCACTGGCTCTCGGTGGGGGTGAGGGGGGAGTCACAATATGGGGCTGGAGTGGGAGCACTGGTCCCCCAGGACTCTATCCTGTCTGTAACCCCCCGGCCCCTCTCAGCTGTGCCAGCATCTTCAGGAAGGCAGAATTCACCGTCCTCCAGGTGGGGAGCACCCCAGGACTGAGCACGAAGCTGTGCACAGCCCAGACCAGCTGCCCCCAGGACACTTCCTTCTTTTACCAGCAGCATCTCTCCACCTCCCATCACCCCCTTCCTGCCATATCCTGGTGGCGTTCCTCCCACCCCAACATTTTGCGTTATGGTCTCAGGCCCAGAAACCTTGATTTGTCTCCTACAAGGATGATGAGCAGTTTACCCAGCAGCAGCAAGCAAGGAAAGGCCTAGCCTTGGGAGTCAAATGGACCTGGTCCTTATTCTAATCCCCCCAACCCCCCACCAGAGCACTGTCAGCTTGGAAGGCCCTCATCACCTGGAGGGCTGTGACGGCCACCTACTTCCAGGACTCTGGAGTGTGGCGAGGTTTGGCATTGAGCGACCGGTCCCTGGGCCTTCCCCTCCCCTGTCACCCAGCAGCCGTTCACAGGCCGCAGGCAGCACCAGCCCAGATGAAGCAGTGCTCCCTGCCCCCCCTCCTCCCTCCTTTCTCTCCATCCCAGCTGATCTCTTGGGGGTGGCATGACAGGGTGGGGGAGGGGGCACCAAACCCATTAGCCTCCTCCGGACTTTCCTCCCCAGAAAAAAAGGCACTAGAATTTTCCTCCCCACAGCTCCAGAGAACAGCACGGTCTTAAAATTCCCCCACCCTCGTTATTTAAAGGGGAATAGGTGGTTTTCTCCTTTCTCTCTCTCCCTTTGGGGTTTTGAAAGGAAGAAGAAAAACAGCTAGGTGCTGGCCTGCCTGCCACTGAGCTGAGTAAAGCAGTATTTCATCAATATGAGCCGCCCCCTCACACCCCTTCTCTCTCACTCTCTCTCATACACACTCATTTTCTCCCCCAAATGTGCTTTACAAATAACTGCAACCAAACCAAGCTCTCTGTTCTGATCTTACATTTCCATCCAGGCCTCGGCTGTACTATAGATTAGGTTACTCAGATTTCTTTTGATTTGCTTCTTTTCACCTTATCTGTTTTTTGAAGCAGACCTTTTGCTCATGGCCTCACCGTTGCCCTTCCTGAAAGTTCACGAAGGGAAATGTGAGGCCACACAATAG
>NW_004567141.1:4233828-4274233 GCF_000260355.1 Condylura cristata
ACCTGCAATGAAGGGAAGTCCACATGCCTCGAGAAGTCTCCCCCCGGCAGTTAAAAATAGCGTGGTGACACGCAGAAGACACACACGTGAAAGTCAGCTTTCCCTCCTGTGGGTTCCAAGTGTTTGACTCATTTGCTGACTGTCCACATAGGGTACAAATAAAGTCGCCGCCCCCTGGTGACTCCCTAGGTGAAAGAAGGGACATCTTTTTAGGTTCCTAGAACTGTCCTGGGACCAAGCCCCTCAGTATGACCTGTGAAGATAAAGCCCTCAGGGACTGACTCTCAGGCTCCTGCCTGTCACCAGTCCCTCATAAAATCCGCTGCTTCCTGCACCCGTCTTCGAGGTCAACCCAAAGGACGACCCACAGAGGCCTAGCCTGTGTCTGCTTTCCTGAGATGCCCGAAACCACAGATATGAGAGCCTTTCAGGTTCCTTCTCCAAATAGCTGGATGCCCTTCCCGGACACCAGTGTCAGCCACAACCCCAGGGCTCCCCTACCCCCAGGGAGCACAGAGCGGAGGGAGTTGGGATCAGTGATTCTATGCAATCATTCCAGCTAGAGGCTGGGGGGCACTCATCAACCTCTGAGGTCAGCAAAGGCACAGATGGTTGGCCCTAAGGGACCCCATTCTCTTTGAAGAGTGTCAGGGGACTATTCCCATAAGCACCATCATGCCAACCTCTCTGCCATGACCTGGAGGACCAAGCACAAGGTCAGATTAGGATAGTGGGACATGCAAGAGACAGGACATTGCCAGGGCACAAGAAGAGAAAAGAGTGAGTACTGCTTAGGAGGCAAAACTAACGGATTGTGAGGCTGGGGGGTGAAGAAGTAGTTTTAGGTTGTACAAAACTGGAGGAGGGCCCTCCCTGGTGGCGCAGCACTAAGAAGCTAAAGCCACTTTAGCATGAGTTTGATCCCCACCCTGGAGGTGACCACATGGGCGGCAGACCTCTCCTGACCCGCCTCCTGCTCCCCTCAGCAGTGTACTTCTCAGTCGGCCTGTTCTGCTCCCCACTCTGTCTCTGGTGAATCCTCTCACCACCCCTGCACCTCTGGCCTGTACCCCAGTTCTATATGCATAAATAAATCTTTTTTAAAAAAACGGAGGAAAGGGAGAGCTGTCTAATACACCAGCATGTCTTGTCCTCTCCTGTGATGTTCCCACACACGGATGCCTGAGGCAGAGGGCTGAAGTAACAAGGCCCTCCAGCGACTTGCCCACTGGACAGAGGTGCCAGCTCAGCCACCAGCAGGATGGCTGGAGAGGGAAGCCTATTGCTTGTGGAAGAGAGGGAGGACAGGCCTTGTCCATCCTCAACTCTCTCCCAGCCCAGTGGACAGAGCACAGAAGACCTTTTAAGGCAAGAGAGGGGTGTGCCTCTCTAGCCTTCCTCCCAAACTAAAGAATCCTAAGGATATCCTCTAACTCCCTTTGCCTTAACTCTGACCAGCACTAACATGGTAGAAACAACATGAATAAGATTTCTCAACAGGATCTCCAGGCCTGGCCCTGCCATGGTGTTCAGGTGCTCAGAGAGTAGTCCCCTATTTTGAAAAGCACTAGATTCATTCAGTTCAGGGGCAGCCCAGCATGCCTGATGGAGCAACCAATCTGAGCCTTCTCCACAGCTCTCTCCATTTGGCCTCAGGGCCGTGGGTGTTTCTAAACAGCTATCCTGTTATCTGGGCCCACCTTAGTCCATGTGAGGGGGGAGCAATCTCTTACCTCCCCACACTAGTTCCCTTTTGCATTAACGCTGAATATCTGTGGACACAGGGCATGTACCAGGCCCTAGTGGGGGATCCCCCTCACCCAGTAGCAAGGCCACAGCCCCCTGGGAAGAAACAGAGACTCTCCAAGAGCAGCAGCTATGGCACAAGGTTCAACCCCTCAGGGAGTGTGGGGGCCTGTGAGTGAACTTCTACCCTCGGTACAGAAATATCCAATCTGACTGGGGTGCCTGGGGTACCCCCTGCCCACCCTCTGTACTCATCAGCAATGCCAACAGACACAGATAGTCTCCAGCAGGAGACTTGCCCACCCTCCCCCAGGCTCCACTGTCTCTGAGTTCTCCCAGTTGGTGAGTTTTCGTTCTAACCCAAACCCTCTTGTCACTGAGTTATTTTCTCCCAGAGACCGGGGAACAGATGTTCATCTGCCCTCCAGCAGCCCCGTGGTAAGTAGTGGTGTCTAATCAAAACACCAGCTCCTTCTCAGAACTTCTTCCCTCCAGATACAACTGCTTACTCACTCTCCCTCAACAAGGCTTAGTTCCCAACCTGCTAAGATCCCAACTAACCCTGGAGCCAGAGTTAGAGAAAAGGCAGCTCTTTCGCTCTGCTCATCAGCAGTAACAGGAACAGCAGTCCCTGGCCAGCAGGCACAGCGCAGCCTGTCCTCCATGGCCTATCAGGATGCTCTCCCCTCTTCACTGGGGAGACAGGCTCCCAGAATCTACGGGGGTTCTCCGAAATCACAGACCGGGAAGTGGCAGGCTGGGACTCAAACTTCAACTGTTTTCTTTCAAGTGAAGCTAATTGCCTCCAGGACAGGAGGGAGATCATTGCTTACTTTCTCCTGCAATCACCAGGCCTGACATTACAGACACCTAGAAAATACTGGCTCCACAATGACTCCAGGCACAGGTGGAGGCAGGGAAGGGCCAGCGAGCTGGTGAGCAGGTTAAAGTGAGATCTGTCTCTCACAACGGCAACCCCAAAGGTGCACCGGAAGTGGCAATTGAGCAGTGGAGGCAAGAAGGCCCTGCCCTGTGCAGCCCCTCCTTGCTGCCATCAGCTGGGATTTAGAAATGGGGAAGCCCAGCCCTTGGGCCACCCCACACTTCCTTCATTCAGAGTCAGCCCTCTGGGACTCGGGGCTGCTCCTTTGCATGAGCACCCCACCAAGATAGCTCCTGGTCCAGACAGGGAAGAGGCCCCTTCCCTGCCCAGAAGTAACCTCCCCGCTGCAGCCAGTCAAATGTGTCCACACTGAGCTGTCTGCAGGAAGAGCTGTTCCCTTAAGAGCACTGATCCCTGAGGTCACTGAAAAAGGAAATGCTGGTCTCCCCCTTCCCCACACCCGAAACCCTTGGCTCTTCATCAGCTCCTCCTCCAGCCCACGGGGTTGACTGGAGAGAGCCAGGGCTGTGCCCAGGGCAGCTGCCAGCCCCGCTGAAGCTGGCAGCCTCCTCTTCCAAAGTGCCCAGCAGGAGAAGCGGTTCTGAGAAGGCAGCAGCAGCAGAAGGACTCACAGACTCAGGCTCATTACCGGGAATGACTAAGTGAGCTGTGATTCCAAGGGAAACCCCGCTCGTTTCTGCTCACCAACGGGTTCAAATCCTCGAGCTAAGCAGACAAAGTCCGCCTCTAGGAGCGTCCCTGCCACCGGGCAGCCCCTTTGAGTAGCTGAGTCCCCGGGGGCTCTCTGCCTCGGTCCTCTGACAGGTCTGCCCCGCCCATGGCTTGAGCGTCGGAGCCTCGGTCTGAGCAAGGCTGGGATGGGGAAACCCGATCAGCACCTCCTAGGTTTCGCGGCTGGATTTCAACATGGAATGTGACAGTCTTGCAGCTGCTGTGCCTGGCCTGAAACAAGCTCTATTTGAAACCTCCAACAGCTGAACCCCTCCAAGCTACCGCCAGCCCAGCCACCCCCTGCCCAAAATGACAAATAAGTAGAGAAATCCAAGCAACAAGCGAGCACGTGCACGCACATATTGGAGGTGGGGAGCAGAGTGGGAAAATGCACTTGTCCCGCGATTCCAGCCCTCCAGAGCCTCCCAGCCGGCAGCCAGTTGGAAGACTCCCAGCAAGCAGAGCATTGACAGAAACCCACCTTCCTCAAATCCCATTCTTTCCGAGGACCCGGTTTCCAAACCCCTTGTGGGAAGAAAACCCCCTCCTCCTCCTCTGGGCTTGGGGTTAGACTGAGAGGCTGGAACGGCGGCGGGGCCAGCTCCCCCACTAGCCGCCCGCGTCTCCTTCCAGGCGCGCACTCACACACTGGAACACACACTCATCCTTATTTATCCCGAGAAGGAGTCGGGGTGGGAGGGGAGAGCTTGGGCTGAGCCGCTGAGCTGGGGGCGCTGGCGCTCGGGACTGCCCGGGAAACCCTGTGTCCCATTAGAAGGAGAGGCGCTCCCCCACCCCGAGGATGCCCAGGCTGCTCCCATCTGCTCTGCTGGGTAACACCTGTAGCCATTTTTATCAGGGGATGTTTATGAGGCAGCAGCAGGTTTAATCTGAGTCCTCTTTCCGAGGGAAAGGACCGCTGATTTCCTTGCCTGTATTCTTACCCTAGTCCCCAGGAGCCGCGGGTCACGGCTGCTTTCTGATTTTGCCCTAGGTCTTTCAGGGAAGAGGAGGGGAAAAGAAACTTGGGGAGAGAGGGAGAAGACAGATAGAATGGGGACTTGGGAAACAGCTAGGAATCCCCACCCCCCACCCAGACATTTATTTCTTTTTATCCTCAGGAAAATGGAATGGAGCAGGGAGGGGAGGAGCGGAGGGGAAGTCGCAAGGACTGGCAAGCACATCAAGGCGGAGTGTAATTAATTGGTGCGTTAAGCTGCCGGGTTATGCTTTAGTACGAGTGAGCCAGGAGGAAAAATGATTTCTCAGAAGGGATTCTTTAATCCTCCCTAACACAGAGTCTGCAAATTAGACACAGTGGATGGGGATGTCCCCCCAGCTCCCCAAGAAGGGGCGGAATGAATTCTCCTGGGATTATGAAGAAATACCTTGGGAAGTTAGACTTCAATAGAATTGAGCAAAAGCCTCTCCCCACCACCATCTCTCCTCTCTCCGGGTCCCTCTTCCCAGTCTCCCAATCTCTCTCTCCCCATTCTCTCTCGCTCTCCCCTGCCTACCTACATATATCCCTTTTGTTCAAGGTATAAAGAGAAACCGCAGCCCCTACCTTTGAGTACAAACCCCAAGAGAGCTCGGTCTCTATCACCATAACAACAATTCCAAACATCCCAAAAATCAGAGCATAGTCACTCAGTCGCTTTCTCTTTTCAAACAGGGCCCTCCTGTGTCCCAGCTTATAGCCAATGTTTTGGTTTTTCCGCTTGTTGGCTTTGGGGAAGGTGGTGCTGCTGGCGGTGGTGCCGGCGTGCTGGTGGTTGTGGGTAGCATTGGGGTGATGGAGCAGGGTCTGGTGGGCATGGTTGTCCTCCCGGGAGGAAATTATGATCTCGGGGGGATTGCTGGGGCTGAAGAGCTGGAGGGGCTGGCCCTCGGGTTCAGCCTCAATGAGGTTCCTCCGGGAGGCGCTGAGGCGGCTGAGGGGCTTCATGACCCCACCGCTGTACTTGCAGGAGCTCATGGCGATCTCCGTGAAGGGGTTGCTGTCCCGCCGGTGCACCAGGGGGCTGGCCTGCCGGTGCCGGCCTCCTCCACCGGGCCCACTTGTGGCTGTGGAACTTGGAGAGTGGCCAAGCAAGTGGTCATTGAGATTGAGCTGGCTGCCTTGCCTGGAGGAAGGGTGGAGAATGGTGGTAGAGTTGGATGAAGGGGGGGCCCTGAAAGCAGTGGGAGAGGAGTGCAGCAGGCCAGGATGGACAGGCTGGCTCTGGAGTTGAGCGAGCTGAGACAGGGGATGCGGTGGCTGCTGCTGCTGAAGCTGCGGAGGCTGAGGCTGCAACGGGGGTCCTGGGGGTTGCTGGGGGGCTGCTGGTGGCGCTGGCGGTGGTGGTGGTGGTGGCTGCTGCTGTTGCTGCTGTTGCTGCTGTTGCTGCTGCTGCTGCTGCTGTTGCTGCTGCTGAAGCTGTTGCTGCTCATCCCCAGAGGATGGACAGGGACACTTGGGGTCTTCATCCAGGTCCCCCACCCCCGAGTCATGGAAGTGCCCAGAAGTGTCCATCTTGGGGCCTGGCTGGATTCCCTGCAGCACAACCCCCCACCCCAAAGCCACCCTTGCTCCAAAGATGTCCTCAAAGAAAGCCAGGCATCCAAGCTCCCCCACCAGAGTGTCTTGGCTCCAGTCCTCTCTCTGGCTTGCTTCGGTTCTCTGGGGCTGCCTGGAGTCCAGACGCTGCCACTCAAGAATGCATTGTACCGGGCAGGGAGGAAGGCAGGAGGGGAGCTTGGAGAAAGACAAGGGGGAAAAAGAACTCTGCCTCAGGAGGTGGTCCTCTATAGGAGCTGTGAGGCCGGGCTCAGCTTCACTCCTCGCTGGCTCAATAGCTTTGCTCTCCTCCTCCTGCCACTGTTATATTGTAAGCCAAGCCCACTTATTAGCAGCTGGTCTCATTGGCTTGGCTTAACTCTCCAACCACCTCCTGGCCCCGCCCCCTCAGAGGCTCCTCCCCGGGGGAGGGGCTTGCGGTCCTCCGTTCCCAGCCCCGGCGGCGGCTGGCGGCGCGGCGAGGGTTGGGATCTGTAGTTTCCGCTCCACACCCCGGAGCTGGGCGGCTGCCCTTTTTCCCTCTGACAGGTATGGCAAAACCCCGTGAGCCCAAGGCGATAAGGGATGCACCCTCGCAGAGCGGTGAGGAGGAGGGCCGCCTGAGGCGGGGAGGGGGTGCGCCCTCTGCGGGGGTAGAGGATGGGGGCGGGGCAGGAAGCAGGAAGACAAACCGTTATTAATAGCCAGGGTGTACGATAGATTCCTTCACACATATAATCCAGTTACAGCGTCCAAAGCCAAGGAGGTGGGTTTTCACCAACTAATGCTCCAAGAGATTGAGTAGCAACTTCAAGGTCACAGAAGCACAGGGATCCACTGGTGCCAGGTGCAGAAGCGCACCTACCACCGACAGAACGCCTGCAATATGTGTGCAGGCGCCTCTCTGTTATTTCTAACCCTCACATCAACCCTAAGAAAATGATGTCATCATTCTCTTTTTACAGAGGCAAACTGTAAAAAAAAAAAAATCGCTGAAGCATAGTTAAGTAACTTGTCAGGTATTACCCCACTACCCCGCTTGGAATTAAGGATGCTGGGATTTGAACCCAGATCCATCTGACCCCACAGCTCCTACACGGTCTCCCAGGATGTTTTTCCACCGAGCTCATTGCAAAGTGGTTGCTCCTGGAAAAAGAAAAAAGCTGTGAAGGAGGAACTGGCTGCTGCAAAGCAGAGTGTGAAGTGGACCTTGGTTTCAGCCCTTCTGTGACAGCTGAGGGTGGAGTCATCAGAGGGTCTGACAGGAACAATGGAGAACCCCTGGAGTTGCTCCCCAACCGATCTGCCTCATGGGACTCAGAGTCAGAGCTAGGAACAGCTGCTGGCTTCCTAGGTTCAAACCATGATCATCAAGTATTTATTAAGCTCCCACTGTGTGCCAACGGAGTTCCAAAGAGATGGAACCAGCGCTGAATTAATTTCCATTTCTAAGAGCAGCAGCCTTTGGGATCAGTGAAGAAGGGACATTGTGGGATTCCCCAGGCACCCCTAGGATTTTAAGAGGGAGACATCTTCCTGTCTTACTCCTGCTTGCCCAGGCCCCTTTGCTTCTGGCCAGCCCCTTTCCAGCACACATGTGTGTGCACCTGTGTGTAAGTATGTGCAAACTGGCCCACACATGCACATGTGTGCACACACATGTTACACAGAGCTTCTGAAGCAGCCGTCCTGAATGGGGGCATGGCGGTGGCGGCCAGGTCAGGGCGGAGCAGGCTCGCGTTACTCGAAGGCAGAGGACCCTATGTACCAGTCCTCACCTTTCTACTCCACTATCAGCACTGATGATTGAGAGGGAAGTATTTTTTTTTTGTAACATAAAGCCACAATCTCAGAAGCCTGAATAATTCTAATTATCCCTACACAATAATCTTGATTATTGTTACTGCGAATGGCATGGTCATTTCCCCCTCCAAATCCACCACTACAACTTAGAAAGCTGGGGCTCTGGCACAAATTGGGGAATTCATTTACTTCCCGTGGCTATGCAGACTCTCTAGCACTCACCCCCAAACTCACCCCCTCCAGGTTGCCCTTCCTCCCCTCCCCTTCCCTTCTGCCTTCTTGGTTTCCCTGCCTCCTCCCCCAGGCAGAGCCAGCTATTGGGTTGAAGGCGATAGATCACATATTTAGACTTTATACTTTCCTAACAAATTATCGTTACTGTGTCCATAGTAGCATTGGTGTGGTGTTTGTGTTGGTTTCAGGACCAGACTCCTAACTGGGCTGTAAAGAATCAAATTTCAGGGCTGGGCTCCAGGCCTGGCCATTTTTTTGTCCACTCCACTTGCCTTCTGCTCCGTGGAGTTTTCAGTGCCTTGTGCCTCCTGCCTCCTGCCTCCTGTTCTCCTGCAGTACAGGCTGGAGTCCGTCCTTGAGTCTGTCTCATCTCCAGGGACGAAGATGAGAAACAGCCCGGTTGGTAGGGGAAGAGGCCCCAACTGTGCCTGAACCAGCCATCTCTTGGAGATTCATCTGAAACCGATCTGAGCTAGACAGCTGATCCCCTGAAGCAACCTGTGAATGGGAGGAGGGCACTTGAGGATGGAGCTAGGGTTCTAGAGCCACACCATGGGGGCTGGAGGCCCCCTGCAGGGAGGCTCAGTAGATGAGACAGAGAGACACCTCTTGATCCCCAGCTTCCCACTATGAACCAAGAGTATATGCATCCCTGTGTCACAGGGTTTGGAGGAAGAGCCTGTACAAGCTGAAGGGGCTCCCCACCACCACGCACAACCACCCAAAGCCTGTGGCATGCTGGAGCTGGCTGAGAGCGGCCAGTTGTGCACCTCCACATTCAGTGAGGGTGCATTGAGGGCTTGAAGTCAGTTAGCAGGAGCATTTACACCACAGAAATCAGCAAACACTGCAAATGGCTGTTGGGGATGACTTTTCCTGGCAAACCAGTTGTTAAACATTTACTGACTGTTAACACTTTTGCCTCTTACGGTGTATCTTCTATACAAAACATGCACCCTCTAAAGCACTGTCTAGGAACCCCTCCTTCTTCCATCTTCCCCCCCAGTCTTTGCCACTTGCTTGGTGAGTGACTTTGGGCCAATTGATTAACCTTGCAGGGACCCAAACTCCTTAATTCCAAGGAGGCAGGTAACACAAGGCAGGAAATACACTTTGTCACTGTGAAGTATTCAATCAACCCTGGGGCCTGACTGAGGTCCAGATATTTACTGCTGGGGAGCGTCCCCACCTTTCCTCTGGTCCCCAGCTCCACCCATGTCTTTGCAAATACCCATTAGCAGGGCCATCATCCATTTTGTAGATGAGGAACTATAGAAGAGGAAATTACGCAGATTTCAAAACATCCACAGTCACTAGTAAATAGAGGATGGCTGGAACCAAGCCTATGTGTGTCCAACTCAAAGTCCTAGCAGTTTTTATGTGTCTTTGAAACAGATATCAATAGGCAGTCTTGTTGTATTTATTCAATTTACCCCCTCTTGTATTTATTCAACTTACCCCATGGTTCACATAGTCCATAGTCGGGAGCTTATGGTCTCACTGGCAAGCCATGACACACTCACAGGGGGCCTTAAGAAATAGGCCAATATTCCAACCACTATGGAAAGCTGTTTGGAGGTTCCTTAAACTGCTAAACATGGAGCTTCCATATGACCCAGCAATCGCACTCCCAGGTATCTACCCAAAAGACACAAAAATACTGATTCAAAGAGACACCTGCACCCCCACATTTATTGCTGTTTTATTTATGATTGGAAAGACATGGAATCAACCCAAATGCCCAAAAGTGGATGACTGGATTAAAAAGATGTGGTACATATACACAATGGAATATTACTCAGCAATCAAAAAAAATAAACTCATGCCATTGGCAGCAATGGATGGAGCTGGAAAGGATCATGGGTGGTGAAATAAGCCAGAAAGGAAAAGAAAAATACCGAATGGTTTCACTCATAGCAGGAGTGTAAGGGATCAGGAAAAATAATAATGTGTAATAAAGTAAAAAGGAAAATCAACAAACAGCTATAAACCAGAGACATTCTGTGGGGGGTAGAGAGGGGAATAGTATCAAAATTGGGGCAGGAAGAGCACACAGGACTCTGGTGATGGCACACGGGTGAATTGGTGGTGGGCGGTCCACAGGAACTACACCAAGATGAAAAAATGTACAAAATGAATGATATAAAATATGTGTATACATATATGTATATGTGTGTATTTATATATATATAAAATAAAGAAAATTTAAAATTAAAAAAATAGGCCAGTAGGACTCAAGGGGGCTTCAAGGAGGTGGGGAAACTTGAGCCCCACCTGAAGGATGGGCAATAACTCCATCCTGCCCCCAAAAGAAAGCTACAGAAAGATGCAGGGAAGGGGCTGTGGTGGAGTTTCTTAGGTCAGCAAGTAAAGGGAAAATGAACATGGATGCTTTCAGCAAACCCTGGGAGGAAAGGTGGCTCGCTATCAACCAGCCCCGCCTCCCCCCAACCCCCCCCCCCATCACTGAAGGGGCGAGCACTGGTTCTCACAGTCCTGTCAGCTCAGCGGCCAGCCCACACCTCCCTGCCTTTGCTCATGTGGTCCCTTCTGCCGCTTTGCCTTTCTCCTGCAACTAACTAACTCATTTTGCTTTGCTCTTGAGGAACTGCCTCCCAGGCCTTTCTGGAAAGACTTCCCTAGGCCCCCACGTTCATTTTCAGGACCCTTTCTTCTGTATTTTCGCTCCCCTGTGCTTGCCGCTATCTATCCCTGCCTCCCTCAAACAGTATAACTGTTACCTCCGTGTGTCCTTTCCCCCTAGACTGTGACTTCCTTGAGGGCAGGAACGGTGCCTTCTGTATCACTGTATCTATAACTTTTGCAGAGAGCCTGGCATGCAGTAGATGCTTAACAAAGACTAGTTGAAGCAAACTGAAAACTGGCACAAAATCACTTGGAGGCAAATAAGAGGAAGTCGTGATAAATGCCCCAACAGATAATAGCCACAGTTTGCCCATCAGTAAAATGTGCAGTAGAAGGGATGATTTCTAAGATCACCCAGCTTTAAAAATTCCATAATCTGTGGTCTATGGAACTTGTTACCCTTGATAGAACCAACTGAAAATAGCTTTAAAGTAAGTAATTATTTGTGGTTTATATGATTGTTTCTCCCACTAGAGGACAGAGAAAGGGTTTAATTTTTTCCAGCATCCCAGCACTAAACATGGTGCCTGATCATAAATACACGCATAAAAGTTTTATTGGATGGGTGGGTGAGTGGGTGGGTGGGTGGAGTTTTGATAGACTGACAGGTCATAGCAGATTTTTGGGAAATGCAGTGATACTCAGAGGATACCCGCAACCTTCCAGGGACAGAGAGCTCAGCAGTTTCTGAGCCTGTGCCGGTTCGGGCAGCACAGTTCTTACTACTATTCTTGTTCCTGGGTCAATTTTTGCTCTAATAGTAAAGACAATCCCTGGGTTTTCATAGGACTTTATCATTTTCTAACAGCCTTCACAATAAAACTTCATTTGTAGCTCCTGACAGCCCTGGGGTGTAGGCTGGGAAGGTTCTGTTGTTCCATCCTTTCTGCACTCACCCCCATAAACTAAAGTTTAGAAAACTTTAAGTGACTTGCCCAAGGTCACCAGTTAGTCTTGGATTTGACCCTGGATCAGGTTACTAGACTCGACTTCTTTCTCACCGATGCTGCCTGTGATGCCGTGTCACCCTCTCCCCATGTCCACTCCTACTAAAACCGAGAACACGAGTTCTGCCTGCACCCAGCATCTTCCTACATCTCCTGTCCTCTGTTCCTACCCCCAATTTGACGTCTTCTTCTGAATTCCCTTAACACTTTATTTGTATCTCTCTGGGGCACTTTTCACCTCATATTGGAGTTGTCTGTGTTCATGTCTACTTTGCCCTGTTTCTAATTCACACCATAAGCTCCTTGGTGATAGAACACACACTCACCCAGTGCCGCCTCTCACCCCACACCCACATTGTGATGGAGTCAGTGAGTGGGGAGTTTCTGCACGAGTGTAGGTAGCGAGTGTAGGTGGCCGGCACTTTCACCCTGGACACGCTGCTTGCTGCTCACCTGTGCCCCGCCACAAGGAGTGGTGGTCGCTAGGTGTCTGCGCTTCCTTTGTCTGACTCCTCGAGTTCCCAGGGTGAGGGAGCCTCATAAGTGAAGCCCACTTGCCCTTGTCTAAGCCTCAGCAGAGTGAGGCAGGAACACGATGCCTCCCACCCACCTCCGGCCTACCCCCAACAACTCTTGGCCACCTGAGGGGCGCCTTCAGCCTCACACTGACTTTGCTGAGAATAACTGAAACTCTTGGGCCTTATCTGGGTCTCCATTATAAAGTGGACTCACAGCTGGACATACATGCCCAGCGCATTTGCTGAGGTCTGCTCTGTGCACATGTGACTCCAGCAAGCTGGGGATGGGTGAGACCATGGTCCCCATTCTACAGCTGGGGAAACTGAGTTCTGTTCCAGAGACTGTGTCCGGCTTGCCCTTATTCTCAGAGGAGGCAGACACCCAACCACAAGCCCAGCAAGTCTGTCCACTCTCAGGACCCCTCGCTACTCACCACCTACCAGATCAAGAATCCCCCCTGCCCTGCTCCTGTTCCAGGTTCTTCATAAAACCCCCTGACAGAAGGTGTGATGGAAAGTTCCAAAAGTCCCCTGGAGAACTATTTAGAAGAACAGTGATCCTGTTCCTAAAACTCCCACCAGCTGGGCTGGTCCTAATCTTTAAAGATTTATTTATTTATGCACCCAAGAACTGGGGTACAGGCCAGAGGTGCAGGAGGTGAGAGGATTCACCAGAGACAGAGTGGGGGGGCAGAGCAGGCAAATCAACTGAAGTACACTGCTGAGGGGAGCAGGAAGTGGGTCAGGCGAGGTCTTCCATGCTATGTGGGTCACCTCCCTGGCCAGGGATCGAACTCACACTGCAGTGACTGCAGATAGCTTCATAGTGCTATGCTTTAACCCGTTGCATTACCAGGAAGAGCCCAACATACATTGCTTCTCCACATAATGAAAATAAATGCTTCTCCACATGGCACAGCAGACCTCTCCTATCTCACCTGCTGCTCCCCTCTGTAGTATATTTCAGTAGATCCACCTGTTCTGTTCCCCGAGGATTCTGTTGAATCCTCTCACCACCCACACCTCTGGCTTACACTCCAGTTCTTCTCTGCATAACTAAATAGTAAATCTTTAAATGCTTCTCCTGACCCCCTTCTCCATGGCTTTGGTAAAGAGGACTTGCTGTCCTGGCCACATGAGTCAGATGGGGGAAATGGATGCCCACACTCTATTACTATGAGGCCCTGCCAGCAAATGGAACTGGTGGAGATGCACATTTTGTAAAGTGTAAAGTGTGGCAAGGGCAAGGAATTGGTAGACCCTGGTGGCGGGGGAAGGCCCAGGTAGATCCCTGCTTGGCATAGGCTGAGCATCAGAGCCTCCTCCCTGAAGTCTGGGCAGGTCCCAAGACCTGTGTGTTCAGGGCTGAGTCAGTGGGCACTTACACTCCCAGCCCTGTACTTCAGTATAAATAAGCCCCCCCACCTATTACCCCCCACCCCCAGGAGATTCAGCTTCACAGAGTGTGGCTAACTCTGTGCAGGACCTCAAGTGCACCTTTCTGCCCTGGCTAATGTGCATGGGTGAGCACGCTCCCCAGTAAGGCCAACAGACAAGCCAGCAGAGCACAGCGCACTCTGACCTGCAAATAGCTGCAGCCCACTACTTTGTTTCAATTAGAAGCTACAAGAACCCCCAGGCCCCGTACAAACATGCACCCCACCCCCTGCGTCGGGCACATTTCCTGTTTTTCCCTGCACCTACGGATCCTATATATACCCATGGCAGGCCTAATAAACAGACTTTAGGCTTCAGACTTCAGGGTCCTGCTTCAGTTTCTTTTGCCTCTCAAGTCTCCTACGTTGGGACGGCGAGTGAACGTAGCGGTCCACGCACCCCTCGGTGGGTTTGCAAGTGGTGCTGAAACCGGAACCACGCTATCCAGACCCACCCCTATAGTAAGTCCCCCTGACGTTTGTGGGCTAACCCCCATGGGCAATGCACTACGCGCCGCCCTAAGCGGGCGTAAGGAGGGCCATGAAGAGGCTACTCCGGCAGCGGTTGCCCTTTCCATCCTCGGGGGTCCCGAGGGCCTACCACACGGCAGAGGCATCGCCACAGCTGGGCAGACTCTTGCCCCCAAGACGTCGGGCTGGGCACCCCAGCCTCCTGGTGGTGCCGGCCCCCCCGGGGGTGCCGCCCCCTTAGCTGTCGGGCTGGGAACCCCAGCACCCCCGGTGCCGGCCCCCCCTGGGGGATGCCACCCCCTTAGCCCTCCGGCGGTGCCGCCTCCCCTCCCTCGGTGGTGCCGTCCGACCCCCGGCAGTGCCGCGCCCCGCGGTGATGCCACCTCTCCCCTCTTGGCAGTGCCAACCCCCTCGGTGGTGCCACCTCTGCCCCCTCGGCGGTGCCGCCGCCCTCCCGGAGACGCCGTCCCCCCTCCAGACGGTGCCACCGCTCCCCCCTCGGCGGTGCCACCGCTCCCCCCTCGGCAGTGCCAACCCCTTCTGCGCCGCCTCTCTCCCCTCGGCCGTGCCCCTTACCCCCCCTCAGCGGTGCCGCCGCCTTCCCTTCGGCGGGGCCGGCCCCCTCCACGGCGGGGCCGCCCCCCCACCTGGGCTGGGGACACCCCCCTCGGCGGGTCCGTCCCCACCTCGGCGGTGCCGCCTCTCACCCCTGGGCAGGGCCAGTCCCTCCTGTATGCCACCTCCCTCCGCGGTGCCACCACCCCCCCAACCCTTCACAGTGCTGACAGGCTTGGCTGGCAGAGGCCCCGTTAGCACAGCCTGGCCTCCTCGTGTGAGGAGGCGTGTCCAGAAAGGCCAGCAGTGGACGGAAGCCTGACTTCGTTACAGCACTCCCCTCTCTGCAAGTAATCCCCAAGACCACGCCATTATCCAGTGTGCTCATTGCATTCTCAAGGATGCTCTTGACAAAAGAAGGGGGACACTGCCCCCCCCCACCCAGATGAGCCTCAGAAAAGTACCATTCATGCTCCATTTTCTTCTGTCTCGCCTGGCCTGTCCCCTGCTTATAAGCACTGGAGCGCCCTCTCTCCTCTCACACCTGTCCCTATGGTCCACTGGAAGTCTCCCCACTATGGCAACCCCCAGCACCCCTGCTAACCATGGGGCGAGGGTTTGCTCGTGTGTTTCCTCAGGGCCCCCCAGCCCCCCTGTGGATCCCAGCCTGCGATGTCGGACCCGCTGTCCGTGGCCGAGATGCCCGAGAAGACGCCGAGGGCCTCCACAGCAGCATCTGACGCCGCCGTCATCGTCGAGCCGGTTACGCGACAGCTGCAGCGGCTCAGCCTCAAAAGACGGCGTAGACGCAAGGACCCACGGCCCAGGGAGCCCCTCGTCTGGGGCGACGTCAAGGCCCTCTGTGACCAGGCCAGGGGCATGCTGCCGGCAGGCACAGAGGCGACGCCGGCAGCGCTTTTCCTCATGATGTGCGCCATCCTCACGTGTAACTCTGCTCGTGCCTAGGTTTTGCGGACTCTGCCAAACCTTCCATCATCCAACCAGTTGGGCTGGGTTCCTGGGTTTTCCCCCTTTAGTTGACCACGAGTTGCTTTTGGACTGCCCACCTAGCACACTTCCCCCTTTCTCTGTTGTTTTCAGTAATTATCCCAATGTACCCGCCCGCTCTAATCTCTCTTCCCCCTGCTGGTTTTCCAGTTGTATTTGCCCCTTCAGCGTCTGCCTTTCTGCTAAGGGGGAAATGTGGCTGACTCTGCAGGACCTCAAGTGCACCTGTCCGCCCTGGCTAACGTTGTGCATGGGTGAGCACACTCCCCAGTAAGGCCAACAGACAAGCCAGCAGAGCACAGTGCACTCTGACCTGCAAAAGCTGCAGCCCACTACCTTGTAGCAAGCAGAAGCTCCAAGAAGGCCCTAGGTCCTTTACAAATATGCACCCCACCCCCTGCGTCGGGCACATTTCCTGTTTTTCCCTGCACCTATGGACCCTATATTTACCCATGGGCAGTCTTAATAAACAGACTTTGGACTTAAGACCCCAGGCTCCTGCTTCGGTTTCTTTGGCGTCTCCGAGTCTCCTATGTTCAGGTGGCACAGTGCACCCCTCAGTGGGTTTGAAACAACAGGGATAAGTTTTTACCTATTTTGCTCACTATTGAATCCCAGTGCCTGAAACAGTGTGTGGCACTGAGCAGGCTTCCAATTACAATTTATTGACTAAATCGACTTTTCTGGTCCTCATTCTAAAAGTCTTAGACAAAAAAAACAAATTACCTCTAACAGCTTTTCAAGCACAGAACAGGCACCTGAGCTTCCCAAGAGAGGCCCAAAGCCAGGGTAGCCACAGGCCTGGGGCCCACTGGGGGGTACCACATGGTCTCACATAGCTCACCTCCTAGTTAGGGTGGCCAATGACAGACACCCCCAGGGCCAGGCTGGTGACTCGGTCGCAGCCCTCTGAGCCAGTCAAGTCAGCCCTTTCCCAACTCCAGATGGCCAGTGAGGATGGCCGCCCAAACAGAACATCCTGGCAGCTGCGCCAGCTGGGGCTGTGGGGTTGAGGCCCCAGCTGGCAGCGGCTCCCCAGGGTTCAACCACCTGGGGCTCAGCAACCTGTGGCGGCTTTGTGAGGAGTGTGGCGACCTCTACTGGTGGCACGTGCACATAGCTTTGCACGCCAGGCACCTCACGAGGTGCAGGGAGATCCCAAACAGAACCTGACCTTTGCTTGCTGGCCCGGGAGGCCCAGGGACTGGCTTAGGTGCCAGCATTCCCTTTCTTGAAATTCTGCAAAGGTAATTCTCCTATTTGACAAATTCCTTGGGCTCTTCCACCACGGGGAAGTGATGACCCCACTTCCTGTCCTAGGTGAGGAAGCATCAAGCTTTCGAGAGAGAGCTGGAAGGCTCCACAGAGGTAGCTCAAGGTCTTTCCTTAATAGCAAAAGAAGCCCTCCTGAGCTGGAAGGTGAGCAGCCTTACTCACTCGCAGCTAATGGCAAAGCTGGGGCCCAGTCAGTCCCCGTGTTGTGCCCCCGTAAGGGAAGACCTGGCTCGTGGATGTCAACAGCACAGTTCACCCTCTCCCCTGCTCTCTCCACAGGCATCCAAACCGCTCCCAGCTGTCTCTACCCCAAGTCGCTGCTGTTAAATGAGAAAAAATCTTTCTCTGCGCCGTGTTCAAGGGGCAGAGCCAGAAGCCAAGGCCCACAGGCCGGGCACCTTGATGTGAATAATGCAGAAAGGCAGCAGCTCACTGGCTGCCCTCCCTTCCCGAGCGCCCTCTCCCCACACAGGTGAAAGCCCAGGGTTGCTATGGACACGGCTCCCGGGCTCTCCCCCCTCTGGAGTAAGCTCTAGCTGCCCTCCCTGCAGGAGTCCCAGTCTAATTGCCGAGCAGCCAGGGAGGCAGCAGGAACGCTTCACAGGAGGTGCTGAGCAGCAGAAGGGCTCAAGGATTCCACGGGCTAAGGGGAAGGAGAGAGGGACAGATGGAAACCCCCCCAAAATCGGAAGCAATAAGCTTGACCTGTGTCAGTAGACTGACAAAGCCCATGTCGATTTAGCCGGAATTAGAAAAGCAATGGTCTGTTAACAGGCACCTCATCAAATCGGACACTCAATCGCTGTGACCGGGCCTTTCAGGAGGGATGCTGAGAGGAGGAGGGGCAAGGAGCCCCAGCAGGGGCTCAGGCGGAGCCTGCAAGGAAGACCTGGGCAGCCCTGTGGTGCTTGCTCAGGAACGACCAAGAGCCCGGGAGCCTTTCTGAGCTGCACTGCCGGCCACTCCGCCGCTGGTGCACAGAGGCACCCGCTGCCACCCAGCTGCCCTCCGGTGTCCTCCCCAGGAGAGCAGGTCATGGCGCCACCCATTTACCACCATGAGAACAGAGCTTGCTCCCCACGGGCCGCCCACCGCCCATAAGCCTGTGGCCTCTGTGAGCGTCCTGGCCAGGAGGCTGAGACCCCATCACCACCATCTGCCCCACTGCTGTCCACCATGAACCACAACACCATCACCTGTGTCCACGTGCCACAGCTGCCCACCTGAACATCAGATGAGGTCACTAGACCACACGGCCTACCAGCCACAGATGCAGGTGCCCCTGGGCAGGAAAGTTCAATGTGAAGTCCCAGGGGCTACCACAAACCCTTAAAAGAGGCCCCACAGGGGAGTGCGCTGGGCCTGCAGGCGTGTTGGCCAGAGGGCTGCCAGGATTGTTGCCTCGCAGAGCTTTCTTCTGCCCTGACACCACCACAAGCCCCTCCCACAGGCAGCAGCCCCTGAGACGTGAGTGAATGGACCCTGGCAGTAGACAGCTAGAGCAAAACATAGATGCACATGTGCGCATGCCTATACCTATAGAGACACTAAGAGAGAGAGAGAGAGGGATCAAAGACTTCCCAAGCCCCATATTCACCTCTCTCTCTCTCTCTCTCTCTCTCTCTCTCTCTCTCTCTCTCTTGTTTTTAAATTGCTGCTATTAAATAGAGTGAAACAGGAATGATCCATAATGCAGACCCTATAATGCGAACTCCAGAACTTATCTAGAGTCACCCCAGAAAGTGGATGCAGGCTGTCAGCTCACTCACCGTGACCGGCTAACCCTGACTATTGAACAAGTGGAACTGTAACCATGTCCCATAAAACTACAAATCACACCCAGCTGGGACCATGGAGTCGCTCAAAGTCAGCCCAAACGCCAGGGCCTGCTGTCCTCGGCTGAAGGAGCCCAAGCCTCTGCTTGCCTGGCAGTTCTTCAGCGAAGAAAGCCCCTTGGGCAGAGCCATAGCCAGGTGTGAGACTCCCCTCCCACCACAGCTCTAGCAAGGTTTCTCATAAACGAGATGCCAAAGAGGTGGAGAAAGCATGATTTGGGGAAGTGTCTTCAGCAGCCATTTGGAGGGCTCGGGATCAGGACATCAGAAGGGCACCACACCTGCCCTTCCACACCTGACACCTGGCTTCTGCTCCTGTCTTAAGGGTCTTCTCTTCCTACTCATGAGCTCAGTAGATTCTTTGGCAGGTTAAGAGGACACTTTTATTCTGCATTTCCAGGCTGCCTGCCATTGAACAGGGGGCTGAGGAGGGAGGGGGCGGAAGGATGTGGATTCCTTTCATTGACCCAATACTAGACCTGAGCTAGAGTTCAAAATCAGATGCCACTGTTTCTGAGCAGCTAGCAAGTGCCAGGCATCACACAGTGCTTCTCATTAGCCCTGTGCGGTGGTTCTTATCCTGGTTTTATAAGGGAAACTGGAGCCCAGAGAAACCCAGGGACTTGCTCAGGATTCAACAATGGTTCTCCACGCCTGAGCCCAGCTCCCTCCTCTTGGCTAGTTTCCCACTGGGCATTTGAAAGTCACGCATCAGAATGGGAATTGGGATGAGGCTGTACATCCCAGAATGAATACATGCCCAAAATAAGCCATTCTTCTAGCCAGGGAGTTTTTCCTACAATTTAGGAAAACTCACCTCCTCTGACTGTTCCCAAAATTGTATTCCCAGAGCTGATTTTATGACAAATTGTGGTTCCAGAAATCCCAAGGCCCCTTGGCCCCTCATGAAGGCTTCGGGGAGGCCCAGTGAGGCTGCTCCTCTGATGTTAGCTCAATGCCCTCTCCTTCTGCAAACCCATGGAGAAGCCTCCTGGGAACCTGAGAACTGGAAAATGTGGCCCCAGAGGGTAAGAAAAACCAAAGCCTTCCTACCTACTTCTTGCCACTTCTAATATAAAAGCTTCCAAACAAACCAGGAGAGTCAGAGAAGGCAGAAGAAAGTGAAAAGGTGAAAGCCTGTCCCCAAGACCAAAGAGCTGTTTCCACCCTATGAGCCTTGACCTTGACCCTTGATCACATAAAGGCCAAGATAGCTATCAACTCCCCCAAGAGTTCTAGGCTGTTGGGAGCTTGTGGGCCCCTGCATCTCAGCTGACCGAACTTCTACTGTGTCTAGGAAAGATAGTAAGAGAGCCTGAGACCCGAACCAGGGGGTTACGGAGGTAGAAAATCGAGTTGTGTATTATAAATACCAAGATGGAAACTTCCAGAACAAATTGCCAGAGACAAGTAGTAGCCAGTCTCTCCTATTTCAGGCTAGACAAGTTCTAACTGGAAAAATCTGGTGCCCCCAAGTAAAGGCTCAGCATAGAGCTGGGCGGGGGAGCTACTCACCAACGTTCATTTCTTCTTTCTTTGTTTCCATCCCTTTTGGATGAAGGTGTTCCACTGGCTGAAAAGAGGCTTTGGTAAATAGGAGGATCTCTGTTACCTGGATTAAGAATTCAGAAACTCTGAATTCCGTGAGTACAACTAATTTTGGTCTGTGCCGCTGGTCAGGGAGGGTAGACACTTGCTTTTGAAGAACTGGCAGCATTATTCATGGACAGATGCTCTGGGAGGCATGAAGTTAGCTGTGCCGGGCGGAGCCCACCGAGGCTGCATCACAGGGGCCCACTGCCGACTGGAGGATCCCTGTAAATGCCTGAAAAGCTCAGAGAAGCTGAAGTCAAACTAGCCCAAGGTGTAGGCAGGGCCCAACTCCAAGGTCAGATCAAGGTCAGCTCCAAGGTCAGCTTCCAGGCTACTCCTGGCTAAGGAGATGGCGATGGCCCCTTGCTGCCCCTCACTCACCCTGGCTTGGCCATCCTGTAGCAGTTTTGCCACGTGATGAACAGAAGAGGAGAGATATGGAATGTGGGTTCGTCAGCTGCGCCAGGAAAGTGAAGGTGGGGGAGGTGGTGGAAGTCAGTGACTCAAAGCAGGTTTGGGGATTATCTGCTGTTTTCAATTATCCACGTCCCTCATCACCATGGAGAATTGAGACTTGGGTATATCTGCCTCCCCCTCAGTGCTGTTGCTGGCATTAGTGACATGATTTGTACTTGGAGCAACTGTGGGTGAAGGACTCAGAATGGTCTCTGTAAAATTCTCCCCAGCACTGAAATGTCACTCAGTAGCTCTCTGTGCCTGGCACCTCTTGGTCCCAAAAAAACAACTGAAAGAGGAACCTCTCTACAGAGAAAAGAACTGCCATTACTGAACCTTTTATGGCGCTCAATGTGCACTTGGAGTCAACGAAACTTCAGCTGAGAGGTGGTGAAACGACCTCCTTGTGACTTGTCACTGAGCAGACAACAAAACTGGTCCTCTGACACAGAGCCCCTGATCTAAGACTCTCCCCCGACCCCACCTCTCAGCGAACTCACTGCCCTGATCAAAACATGGCGGACCCACCTGAGACCTCCCTGTCTGTGTCTGCTAAGATGTTTTCAGTTGCCAGTAAAGAACACCCAACTCAAGAAAGTTTAGGAACCCACACACTAAAAACTCAAAAGACAAAACAGGTTCAGGGCTGTTAATTGGGTGGCCCGTGTCCCCTGGAGTGTAGTTTCTTTCTGACTTTCTGCTCCAGCGCCCTCAACCTGTTGGTCACTGTCTCAACATCACAAAATAGCTGCAATATCTCCAGGCACCTCTTCACCATCCTTCCAAGTTCAGACTTGGAACCTGGAAGCAACCATTTAGATATCTTTGTCATAAAGAGAAAAACTGCTGCAGAAGTCTTTCCCTCACATCTCTCTGGTCCAAAGAGTATACAGTTCCACACCTAAGTTAATCACAGGCACAGGATGGGTGGGACCACCCTGTTGGCCAGATTGGGGCCTGCCTTCCTCTGGCAGTGCCCACAGGCGGGATCCAAGGAGAAAGGGAGGCGGGTGCTGCACCTGCCCAGACAAGCAGAGTCTGAATGCAGCGCAATATAAAGGTCCTTGCCCCAGGGCAGTGCCCCAGTGTGGACCCTGAGTCCACACTGTTGATTCAGTGCCCAGGCGATTCAGATAAGAAGGGGTGAGCCACCAGCTCCCACCCAAATGAGAACCCTCTGGCCTTATTGTGAGCTTGCTTATCTAGAAGACAAACACAAATGACTTGATTACAAAGAGTGGGGAAGAAATCTCATTAAAGATGTGTTCTCCTGAATACTCGGGAAGCCAGGCCTTTGGTGAAATGTTCAGACAACACAGGTGATGGGAGCAGCTACATAATGCTGAGGTCTTTAATTTCCTGTAGGAAACCTGATGATTATCTGTCTGGAAATGTTTCGGCCCAAGGAGGGATAAAGGAGAGCCAGAATGAAAGAGCTCTTTGTATGGTATATTCAGGCTCCTTCAAAAGAGATGCTTGTCAGGGAAGGCAAACAAGTTGAGAGCGTCATGCCAAATCTGTCCTCTCCAAATACCCTCACAGACAAGCAAGTGCTCAGTACCAAGCGGGTGACCCCCAGAAGGAGAAAAAGAATGAGACCGAGAGAAGAAAGAGGAAGAGGAAAGAAGGAAAATGGATGTGACAAGGACGGAGGAAGGAGAAGCAGGCGCTGGAGGAGGAGGGGGGCAGTGCCGGAGTTGGGGGGCAAGAGATGTTCAACAGCCCTTTTTCAAGGTTTCCTGTCAATCCCAATGTTCACAGGTTGGAATTTCCAGTCCTGGGTCATCTTCTGGTAGCTGTCCTTGCTTTCTGCAGGACAGAACCCAGGGGTCACATACTGTTTTTCCAGCTCAGCAGGATCCAGATGTTTCCAGTTCCTGGACCTGGCATTATTCGAGAGACCTTGAACACACACACACACACACACACACACACACACACACACACACACACGACCCTTCGTTAAAGACAGGGGGAAAAGCGGCCAAGACTCAAAGGAGTTATTCTAACCTTTCAACTAATTTTTTCTGATTTCCGTGGCTGGGACGAGGATGACAGTCTGTAAACAAACCACTTATTCCATCTTTCCTCATAACACGCGAAGGCATCTCCAAAAATGATTGGGAACACAACACAGATTCCAGTTCCCCTGATTGTTACCTAGAGAACTCTTACTCATCCCTCAGGGGTTTTTTCAAACGGGGCTCCCCTGTGAAACTTCCCGGATCCCCATGACCCCTGGCAGGGTCAGCTGCTTCCTCCACTGGGTGCCTGTCATCCTTTGGGGGAGGGGGGGCTTCTGGGTGACAGTTCCTATATGACATTGCAATTATGTGTTTGTTTCCCAGCATCTGGGACAATGCCAGGAACACAGCAGGAACTCCCTAAGTATTTGTTGAATGAATGAATGAGTAAGTAAATGTCCCTTTCCCTGAGTAGATTGTGAGCGGCTCAAATTACACGGAACCAAATTGAATCACAGAACTTTGGCACTAAAGGCCACTTAGCACCCTTAGCACCACTTAACTCAGCTTTCAGATATCACTGTGTGTTTACCACAAACGTGAACAACAGGATCTAGGGGTCTCCGAGCTCTTCTCACATCCCCAAAGCACTTTTCTGATCTATGCCAGTAGGTAAACATAGCAGGTTATCACTGCTTAAATGCATTTATTTTTCTGAATTTTCATTGTAAATGTTTGCTCATAGTAAATGATTTGGGAAGAACTGAAAACAATAAAGCAGCAGGAAGTCATTCATAATCTTCTACCTAGCTCAGGTGTTGTTCACTTCCGCCAGTTCAGGCTTCTGCTCTGCAATTCCGTGATGGCAGTTTGTATCAGGTATAAAGCTATGTAATAAGCGAGACCTGATAGTTTATGTTCTGTTTACTTTGTGAGGGAAAATCTCACAGATATATCAAGTCAGCTTCTCAGGAACACATCAGCATAACTGCACCTTCTTGGCGTGGTTATTAGATAAAGTCATGATCTCTCATCACATAGTGAGTGCTCAGCCATTCACTATTCTTGAGGCACTTGGCATCTCATGTCCAGAAATTCCAGCAAGTTGGTAAGTGAGGCTGGAGAAAAACAACAGCACCATCCACATTCTGGAAAGTGCTGTGAATCAGCCAGCATAGATGGATGTGAGAAGGTGCTCTGGAACCTGCCAGCTTCCTGGAAAGGTGGCTGGGTGGTGGCGTGAGCTCCCACATCTCACAAGGTGCTCAAGGGGCCTGGGAACAGGTCTGTCTGTGGCCATCATAGACCCGGGCCCAGGCCCGTGAATGAATGAATGAATGAATGTTGCCCCACTGGGTGATGGATGAACCACTCAGATCCCTTCACAGTGTCTCAGTCTTCTGTGGTTCTCGCCCCCACCTTCCCACTGCAAAAATGGGAAACTGTTTCTGGGAAAAGCTAAGACTGTCACATGTTATGTTGGGAAAGTGCTCCAGGTCCCTGGACTGAAAGTACTGCCCTGCAGTGGAAAACGCCCCTGAGCAGGAAATGTTAATGAATGGTGATGCGATGCTGATGCCAGCCTCCCCCAGCCCCTGTGTCCTCTGCTCTCCCACACCCAGCACCCACTCCCACCCACATGTGCCTCTCCCCTCTCATATGGGGCAACCCCCAAAGCAGTCTGTTTGAGAAGAAAACCCGCTAAGTGAGAACGAGCATAACTGGCCTTCCCCTTGCCCTCTGAGTGTGGCCCATCATTCATTCTAGTTCATTCTGGTCCATTGGGCCCCTGCTGGGCCTGATACCTGAGAACTAGAGAGGAGTGATATGAGTGGCCATTTTTGAAGGTTCATCCATATGTCCCAAATAGGCTCTTCATTTGTCCCCCAAAACCACTCCCTTATCCAGTATTCCCCAACTCAGACAGAACCCCATCACCCCCCACATGATGGAGTCACCCTTGATGTCCAGCCTCAAAAACAGCCCACAACATTATCCTCCTCTTCCAAATCGTCACCCTAGTGACTCCTAACTGCCCCCACTGTCACCCCTCCAGTGCTCAAGACCATCCTCCACAAGGCTACCAGGAAGTCTTTCAAATCTGATCATCACCCTCTTCTGTTTAAAACCCCATCATGGCCTGCAAGGGCTCTCAAGATGAACTACCAAGTCCTCTTCACAGTGCTCCATGGCCAGTAGTGGCCCAAGGTCTAAACTGAGGCAGAAAGGAGGGAACTTGGAGGGGCCTTTGAAGATAGGATTGACAAGGTTAGCTGAAATGGAAATGGGGTTGAGCAAGAGAAGGGGTCATTTCCAAGTGCCTTTCTTGAGCAACTCAATCTGATACCTGTAGCTGAAAACTGTAAACTGTTATGGGTGGTGCCCCCTGGAGGGGCTTGTTGGTAAAAAATAGAGCACCCAGAAAGGTGCTATGCGTGGGGTGGACACCCACAAAGCAAAGAGAAAAATAGATAAGGGAGCTCCGGGCTTTTGTGAGAGGGCGCACAGGGCACTCAAGAGGGAATGAAGCTCCCCACAGAGATGATCGAGAGAGAAGCCCAACCCAGACTTCACCGCAGCAGCACGGCATCACGATGGTGACCGAGGCCTCAACTTTGTGGGTGCCGGCCCGTGGCAGAAGCCATTGTGTGCGGACTTGTCTGAGCAGTTGTTTTGAAAAAGTTTTATCAGGCCTGTCAGAGAGAAGGGGAGGCCCCGAGAGGCAGGCATCATGTGGACGCCTGGCCTGGAGAAGTCAGGAGGCCGGAGCCAGGCATCCTGCTAAAACACGAGAGTGTGACCATTGTCATCGGTCATTCAGCTGCTACAGCTGTGATCCTGAATATCGCTTGTCTGGTGCTAGGCTGGGGCATTTTGGCAGCCCAAGGAGCATCTCCTGTTGCTTCTTTGCTGTGCTTGTGAATCGGACCCTGGACTGTTGTTCGGCTGCCAGCGTCTACAGAGGCAGGAAGACGCCCTCTTAGACATGTGGCCTGTTGTTGGGGAGAGGAGTTGCCCATCCTCAGGTCTCAGTGGGGGGAAGACGTCATCATAACGGTCTTTGCGCAGGACTGGACAGTACTGGACATGACTTTGGGTAAAGTAAACGGCCATTATTGGCCTCAGTAACTCTTGTTTTTCCTGGTTTGTTAAATAAATCCCTTTGTTGTTATTCTCTAAGCCTGCGCAGGCTTGCAATTGTGCACACTGGTGAAGAACCCAGACAGTAATTGGTAAACTACTTGGGCAGCAGGGCCTTGGCCAGTTTAGGGCCCTCTGATGCTCTGTGTCAAATCAAAATACTTTCGCCAAGGAAAGTGGGAGGAAGAAGAGATCAGAGAAAGAAAATGGTACATCACTTCTTTGCTATGTAGACATTCAGGTGTCTTTGGAACAAATCAAGAACACATGTCAACCAGGCCTGGAACTCAGGAGAGGACACCAGGGGTATAGCTCCATTCAGAAAAGATGTGTTAAGCACTTAGAATAAAAAAGTGCTCAGAGCTGTCACAGAGGATCAAGAGACACAGGTGCCCATACTATAGAGCCAACCAACTCTGCAAGTTCCGGGAAGCCTCCTGGAGGCAGCAATGTCCAAACTGGGTATTGAGGGAGTGGTGTAATGTGGGTGCAGTGTGAAACAGCAAGGCCAGAGAGTGGGAGATGAGGCGGGAGAGGAAAGTCCAGGTCACACTAGGAATTTGTAAAGTTTAGTCAGAAGTAATGGTGTGGTCACTGGAGGGTCTCATCAAAGCACTGACATGGTCAGCTGTCTGGCCACGCTGCAAGAGTCACACAGAGGGGAACAGACACAGCTTCCTCCCCAACAAACATTGCCCCCCTTTTTCTCTATTGAAGAGTTTGTGACATGGTCAGGGAAGGAGAACCACGTCTCCAGTCCCAGGGATTGAATCATAATTGGTCTTTTATATATTTTTCAAGACTGAGCTTGATTCATATGGCTGACTCGCTGACTGACTGTGTTGAGCCTGAGAGTGGGATGAATATTCAGGTTAAAGTTTCAAGAGACTGGGGGCTTGGGATCCTGGCCAGTGCCAGGACTCCCAAGTGTGAATTGCAGTGACTTCACCAGGACTGAGACATGGGAGGGGAAATAGGGAGAAGGGAGAGCGAGGGGAGGTGGAAGAAAGCAGTAGGAAGAGGGGGGAAGGAAAGGGGTGGAAAGAAGAAAAGGGAGTAGGGACTGGCTGGAGCCGAAGCCAGAGCTGGTCAGCCAGCAGCAGCAGACGCTCACAGGGAGCTTCCTGCGAGGTACAGACAGCCATGAGGGCCCATTCAGCTGCTCACAGGTGATGAACATTGTAATACCCCAGGATCCTAGTGGAAAAAAGAGTATGCAACCCTTTGTAGGATGCTCAGGGACCTTCCTTTTGGAGCATGGTACAGGCACCTTAGCCAGCACTGTGGCACTGGCCCAGGGCAGCGTTCATTAGTGTCATCTTGATTGGGTCCACAGGAGAAGCAATGATGCTGGTTACAGAAGCCTGCCCCAAAGGTGGAAATAGAGTGGTAGGGGAGATCGTCCGTCACGGGGATGGTCCTCCAGAGGGCAATCTTGATGAGGTCATAGGTCACAGGTCAGCACAGATGACAATGTCAGTTCCAGCAACATTGGGAGAGGTCTCTTTCCAGAAGCACCAGAACCCTTCCTCTCAGGCAACAGCCTTGCAGGTCTCAACAATACTTTGGTATTCCAGCCACCTCCAGCTCTGGCCTGAGCTTGGAACGGCTCTTTATCACATCCATGGGCAGCTCCCGATGCTGGCCTTCTCAGAGTCCCTGGTGTGCAACAGCTTGATGGAAGCACAGAGGTCCATGCAGACAGCGGAAAAGCTCATCTGGCACTGGGGGCCAGTGACCCCTGTAGCAGCTGCAGGAGCCTCAACGTGCACCATGGTCATGATGGTACTGGGCGCTGGCCGCAGCCCTCATTGGTCCCTGACTTTTCTGTTGGATCTGCAGCCATAGACTTCAGCAGTACCCAGGCAGCCAACTATGCTGACCCCCAGGAACTTTACAATAGCAGTCGGTGTGCAGCTGTGCCCTTGAACGTAACCGTGATGCTGATATCCTGCTACCTGTGGTAAGAGAGAGAAAACTGGAGAAGGGGGCACCATCAACCAACCTCTGCCGGAATCTGGCTGTGTAAGGTGTCACACCAACGCCTCCAAGACCAGGCTTCTCTAGAGTCACCCCATTCTTCAAAGCTGCCAACAGTAAACATGGCTTGATTCCCTTGGTTTTCATATAAAAATGGCTGGCAGACAAAACACCTAACAGTCACACTCTGTGCCTGGGCCACAGGAGAACACGAGCATGCCAGCCGCTCTGTCTGTGGCTGGCAGAGGGCACGTCAAGGGAGCACAGACTACTCACTGTGAAGGTGCCACGAGCCAGCATCTGAATCAGAGCTGCCTCATAGCTGCTGTGGTGACCCCAGGCTCCTCAACAATGGCTAGGCAAGGCAGTTAGGCATGGCAAGGCCTGAGAAGGGAATTCTGTGAGGGGCATCTGAGAAAGCTTTCCTTGATGCTAGATAATGTTGCATCTACATGAGATGTCTGAACACATGGAAGTCATCATGAGGGGAGTTAGCTTAGCGAAAACTCAGTGTAGGTGGCAGATGAAGAACAATCTGGGCACATGATAACATCACCGAGTTACTGACTCGCCCAACCCTGGAGCTGCCCTCCTCCCAGTGTCTTGTTACGTCACCTCGTGAATATGTGGTCCCTTACACTGAAACCAGCTTGGGTGGGCTTTCTGTTACCTGCATCCAAAAGCATCAGCACCAACACAAAGCGGGGAACAGAAGCAAGATGTGACCCCAGTAAGGAGAATCGGAGGCAAGACTGTTGCAGCTGCATGTTATGGCTAAAGCTACATGGGTAGATGAGCTGCCCTTGGAAAGGGTGTGTGAAGTATGTAGAGGAAGAACTTGGGGCCCTCCCTGGTGGCACAGCAGTTTAAAGCATAGCACTAAGAAGCTAAAGCCACTTCCTCATGATATCGATCCCTGCCAGCCCCAGAGGTGACCACATGGCGCGGCAGACCTCTCCTGACCCGCCCGCTGCTCCCCTCAGCAATGTGCTTCATCTGCCTGTTCTGCTCCCCGCTCTGTGTCTGGTGAATCCTTTCACCTCCTGCACCTCTGGCCTGTACCCCAGACATGCATTATTTGTACACTGAATAAATAAATCTTTAAAAAAAAAAAAAGAATTTGGACAGAGAAGGGCAAGTTTTTGGAGGAAGCAACAATGACAGGCCAAGTCAGAGGGAGAAACTTCCATGGTGGACCTGAAGAAATGGCTGAAAACAAAGAAAAACAAGAAAGTGTTTGAATCCAAAATGAATCCAAAAACATATAAAAAGGATAAGACACCACAATCAAGTGATATTAACCAAGAAATGCAATGTTGGTTTAGCATTTGAAGATCAATCAACATAAGTCACCATATTAACAAACTAAAAAAAACAAATATAAGATGAACTTTTAGGTACAGAAAATGTCCTTGATAAAATTCAACACATGCTCTTAATTAAAATTCTTCAACAAACTCAAAACAGAAAAAAAAAAATCTGATAAAGGACAGCTACAAAAAAAAAATGTGCAGCTAACATACTTAATGGTGAAATACTAATGCTTTTCACCCTAATGTTGAAAACAAAGCAAAGATGTCTGTTCTCGTTACCTATTCAATGTCATACTGGAGGTTCTAAGCAGAGCAACAACAAGAAGTATTGGAAAATAAGTTTTTAAAAGAAGGGAGAAAAGAAAGATGTAAAACTGTCTTTATTCAGAGGTGACCTAATCAACTATGATGAAAATCTCCAAAAAATTCTAGAACTAGTGACTCGTTTGCAAGATCAATGTACAAAACTTAATTGTATTTCTTATTAGCGATGAATGATCAAAAATTAAATCATGCCAGCTGCCATAGCATCAGAAATATCAAGTAGTTAGGGATCAAATAAAAACTATATTTAGAACCTAGGTTTTAAAATGACATGCATTATTTGTACACTGAAAATGACAAAGAACTGCAGAAAAAAATTAAAGATCTAACTAGACAGAAGTATATATGTGTATACATATTATTTTCATGGATCAGAGACTCAAGATTGTTAAGATATAATTCTTAATAAGATTTAGTGGTTGGATGGCAAACAAGTAGTCTTTGGCAGGTTCAAAGGGTTACAAATACATGGATGTCACTGAGCGCTTTGGGTACAGGAACGGCAGGTCCAGCAAGATCACCACTGATGACTGTGGCAAAATCTAACAAGTTTGGCTTAGGTTTATTGGTTTTCTTCCTTGTTATTTTACTATTTTTTTAATAATATAAGTTTATTTTTACATCATTTTGTGCATTTTTCCATGTCAGTTGTAATCCCCCTGGGCTTCCCAACACCAAATCACCCTGTGCCATCACCATAGTCCAGTGCATTTCCCTCCCCCCATTGTTTTTAAGCCCATTCCCCACTCCACCCCATAAAATGCCTCTGCTATATAGCTGTTCACAATTATTATTATTTTCTCACCTGGTCCGTTATACTCCTGCTATGAGTGAAACCATCTGCTATTTTTCCTTTTCTTTGGGGCTATTTCACTGAGCATGATCTTTTCCAGCTCCATCCATGTTGCTGCAAAAGGCATGTGCTTTTTTTTTTTTTGGTTGCTGAGTAATAGTCCATTGTGTCTATGTACCACATCTTTTTAATCCAGTCATTCATCCACTTTCGGGCATTTGGGTTGTTTCCATGTCTTTCCAATTGTAAATAAAGCAGCAATAAGTTTGGCTTAGGTTTTACCTAAACCACTAGACCATTCCCCCTGTAGCTCAGAGTACCCTTCACCTCCATCTGCTTGAAATAGTCCATGACCGTTACGTTCTCCCTACAGTCCTCTGGTAATGAAAGCAAGCTTATTTTCCTTACAATCACAGGGTAGCTAGATTGTAGAGTTAAGTTTGTGATTATGAAATAAAATAAAAACAACAAAAAAACAGAGCTAGAACAACTAGGTAACTATATGTTAAAATAAACTTTGACACATACCTCACACCATAAACAAAAATTAACTCAAAATTTCTCAGACATACTTGATTACCAGATAATAACTTACATTTGTTACTATTTGCTGACTCTTTAATCTCAAGTCAGCATATTCAGAACATCAGCCAGACCAAGATATTTATTTATTTTTAAGATTTATTTATTTATGCATACAGAACTGTAGTATAGGCTAGAGGTGCAGGTGGGGTGGGGTGAAAGAATTCACCAGAGACAGAGTGGGGAGCAGAACAGGCAGACTGGTGAAGTACCCTGCTGAGGGGAGCAGCGGGGGAGATAGGAGAGGTCTGCAGCACCTCTGGGTCACTGCCCTGGGCTGAGATAGAACTTGTGCTGAAGCGGCTGTGGCTAGCTTCTTGTGCTGTGCTTTGCCCTTTGCACCACCAGGGAGAGCCCCAAGTTACCCTGTCTATTTTTAACAGGTTAAGATAAAAGCAAAAATATAGTATTGAGCCCTTTGTTATGTATTTCAAAGAAATTACTTTCCTAGATTTTCTAGATTCTTTAAAATGGCCTTTAACATATTAAACTTAACAATTACTGAGTTGGTTACACCCTTATTTATTTATTTATTTTTGCTTTTTTAATTGCCTCGTTTTGGTAAGTTGTAAGATAATTTAAATAATTATATAACGTAAAATACTTTGCGTGTGTGTGTGTATTTGTGTGTATATACACACATAAATGGCTTGTTTAGCCATGGGTTGTTTTTATCTCTATAAACATCTTTGTATAAAGTTTGCTTTCATTACCAGTAATGTATGAATAAAATCATGTGACGTTCTATTTAAAAAATTGTCAGCTACTAAAATATAAAACTTAAATCTAGAAAACTTCTAGAAAAAAAACACACAAAAAAAGTGATTGTGACCTTGGGTTAGGTTGGAATTTTGATAGGGTTTGCAATGAATCTATAGATCAATAATGTTATGCTAAAAGTCCGATACATTGGGCCCTCCCTGGTGGTGCAGTGGGTTAAAGTGCAGCACTGTGAAGCTATCTGCAGCCACTACAGCATGAGTTCAACTTCCAGCCAGGGAGGTGACCCACATGGTGCAGTAGACCTCTCCTGACCCGCCCACTGCTCCCCTCAGCAGCAGTCAACCCACCTGTTCTGCTCCTCATTCTGTCTCTGATGAATCCTTTCACCATCCCTGCACCTCTGGCCTGTACTGCAGTTCTGCATGCATAAATAAATAAATCTTTATAATTAAATAAATTAAAGTCCAATATATAAAAGAAAAAATGATAAATTGGACTCCATCAAATTAAGAGAAACTGGAAAGCCTAATATAAATGCACCTGATTTTAATGTAGTGATAAAGTGCCACAGAATTGCGCTGGGTATCTACTGGCTGCATACACAGCGACAACTGCTTTCTTCACCTTCCTAAAACCTCCCCCTTGGGTACCAGCCCACTGCTGCTTTGTAGCAGCCCATCTTTAGGCGAGATTTATCCCGCCCCAGTCCCAAGGTGATCGCTGACTAGCACTTCATCTTTTGCACCTCATACTGACTGCTCAGGAAAGGTGATGCCAGCCGAAGGTAACCAGCACTTGAGTTCCCTTGTCCAGTTCAAGTCACCCCCAGGGAGGTGTAGAGATCTTGCTAGGGGGGAGACAGTCTCGCTTTCTGCCCATGACTGAGCAGGGATGAATGTGATCTCCATTGCTGCTGGAAATCATCTTGCTTCCTTGGGAAAAGCCAGTCTGAAAACAAAACCATCACGTGAATCGGAGGAGGGTGGAGTCTAGGAAGTCAGGGAACTAAACTGTTTCCAGAGAAACAGAGCCAGAGTCCTGATCAAGCCATGCCTGAAGCTAATTGCTTCTTAAATTCTCAATCATCTGGGGGGAAAAAATTCTCTTTGTTGTTTAAGTCTATGTGATTTGATTTTTCTTTGTGCTTGCAACTAAAAAGACATCCTGATATAGGGCGCATGGAAAATAGCCTTTTAAACTTGTCTAGTGACACTGAAAAAGTCTTCCCAGAGGAAAGGTCTCTTGTGCTTTGATTTGCAGGATGAATAGGAGTTCACTAGGAAGCAGAGGGAAGAATGATGGGGACTGACCTCATCAGCTAGGTAGCTCCGTGACCTCCAGGTGACCTTGAGGTAGTCTGATTTCTCTGGAGCCCTGCTGCTAAGATCCTTTCAATCAGTCCTCCTTCCTCCATAAATCTGCACTTTCTCACCTCCACTCACCAGGTACCAGCTTATCATCTGTGAGGGGAGATATTAAAACTGACTCCTCTGGCCAGGAAACAGAAAGAACCCAGGAGAATTAGCTGGCAAAAACCTATTAAGTAGCAAAGAACATACCCAGCTGTCGAGTCATCTTCAGAATTATAATCATGCAAGACACTTCAGAGTGGTTTTCCCAGCTTGCAAGGGCTCTCTACTACCAGAGGTCTGGAAGATCATCAAGGTCTGGAATTTTCCTGACCGGGAGCATCTCAGCTGTCTCCCTGTATTTATTTCTCTAACCAGACACAACACTAACAAAATCTAGTCCTGAAACCCCCAACTGGGTACAATGAATCCTTTGCCTTTGTTAAGCAATCCTCCCCTCTGGCTGCGATAAAAATCCAGACTCTGATGTGGTCCATTCGTCCCTCCCATGCCAGTATTTCTGGCACATGATCTCATGGGCACTTCATTGCAGCCCTGGGAGGTAGGCTGGCATTACTAGCCCCGGGGAGCAAATGAAGACCCCAAGGCTCAAGATTAAATGTGTGCTCAGTGTCAGGAGGTTAACATGGGGTGAGGTCAAAATTTGGCCACAGGCATTTGGGGCCTGTTCCTGAAACACTGCCTGCCTCTCTCCTGACTCAGATCTTCTACAAAAACCACCTTCACCATGTCTACTCAGTTTGCCACCAAACAGTGACAAGTCTCACCACCACAACCAAAGGTTCTGTCCTCCCAGAAATCTAAGAAACCCCCCACTGGGCTCAGCTACCAAAGTGAGACCTTGGCCAAGTCACTCCTGTGTCGGAGCCTCAAATGTCTGCCTGTGAAATGGATATCAGCTACCTCTCTGGCAGCTGGGAGAGTCAACCTGTGTTCCTCTCACAGGCAGGCGTTGGCCAGCCTGAGAGCCAGCTGGGGGGAAACAGCAAACAGCCGCAAACAGCCACACACACACACACACACACACACACACACACAGAGGCATGCTGAAGCTGGTGTGGGAGCTGAGGGCTCCAGCTGCACTCATGGCAGAAAGGGGTCAGGAGGAGGGCAACTTCCTACCTGCTCTGTGGGAACCTGGTAAACCTCCTCTAGGCGAAACCTGCGCCCCCACGCTCACAGTTTCCATCTTCCTCACACAGCGGAGGGAGGCAGCCACATTTCCTTTCCCACACTACTGTCCCCTCAAAAACCACCTCCTCTCCTGCCCAGCCTGACCCCCAGAACAATAGAACCCAGGGGCCTCCTATAATTAGCCAGTCCAGCCCTACCCAGGAGTCCAGCCAGGCCTCCCGCTGCTGCCCAGAGCCACAGAGGGACTTCCTGAGCAGGGGACACAACCAGCTTGGTTGTATTCCATTATGCACATCCTCTCTCCACCCTGCCACCCCTCCCCGCCTCCCTTGGTTTCCACCTGGTGCACCCCACTGAGGAAATGAAGGAGCAAAGCCACTAGAATCAGAGCTGGGCCAAGAAAAAAGACAGAAGACTTCCCTCTGGATAAGTAAGCACCTGGGGACAGTGAAAAGTCAACCACCCACATGTACCAGGGACACTTTCTCAGGGACCCCATTCTCCTTAGACCTCCTGAATCCACCTGCTACCACCATGAACACCCCGCCAACCCCACACCAAAGCCCTGGCTTCCTGCTTCCCGGGAGAAAGCCTGGTGCCCTCTGACACAAACACCTTCATCTCTCCACCGCCAGGCCACCAGCTTGCCCGCAGGTAGCCCTCCCCCTCTCCCTCCCTCCAGTGAGGAGAGACAGTGTACCTGTACCCATTCATGTGTCCCATCCCCTGCTTCTCCCCTTCTGAAGGACATGGCTCCCACCTGCATCCTCTCCCACCACTGATGACAAGTCCCATTCAGTGTGTGACATGCTTTAGTATCTCCTGTCTTTCAAAATCTTCCCTTGGTCTCCGTTGCTCTTGCCAAGGCTTTCCCCACAACTGCAGCAAAACTTCTGTAGGACAGAGGCTGCAGTCCTGGCCCCACCCCTCTCCTGTCACTCTACAGGCATTCCTCTCAGACTGCTGAGCGAGGAGACACCTGACCCTCCAGGCTGCTAAGTCTGGGGATCAGGGATCGCCCCCATCTGAATTTTCACACAGCTGTCCATTCCCTCCACGGGTCATATTGCCCTCTTGGCTTCTCAGCTCCATCGTCTCCTGATTTGAATCTCTTCCAGCCCCCACCAAGGCTTGCCTTCTCAGCCTCCTCTTTTTGTAAGTTTCTACCTTCTTTTATCTTTCAACACTAGAGGACTTCATGGCTCAGTCTCAGGACCCCTCATCCTCTCTGTCTTCTAGGTGGCCAGCCCCTGTCCCAAGATTTCAAATACCATATGCTGATGGCTCCCAAATCGACACGTTTAGCAGTGAACTCATCAGGATTCCCCTCAGATCCTAAACTCAAAAATCCAACTACCTATATGATATTTTATGAATGTTTAATAAGTATCCCAAACTTTGCCCTGGGCATAACAGAACTTTAGGTTTCCAATCTCTAAATCCATTCCACTGTCTTCCCATCTCACTAAATAGCACCACCATTATTACCTCGTTACTCCACCCAAAATCTGTTCACTTCCCCCCAAGTGCAGTGCCTTCTGCTTGCCCAAGCCACCAGATCGCTCTGCCTGGTTACAGACCATGACCACACCCAGTAAGAGTGGCCTTCTACAAACATCAAAGATCAGGTCACTTCCATGATTAAAATCCTCCAATGTCTTCTTATCACACTCAAAATTCAAGCTCTTTGCCCTGGTTCACAAAATATACCTGTCCAGACCTGACCTAAACCTCTAGTCTCATCACACCGCATCCTACCCAGCACCCTCTCCACTCTAGCCACCTGGCTTCTCTTGGCTCCTTACCAAGTCACGCACCTTCCTACTTTCTGGCCTTTGTGCATAGGTCCCCTATGCCTTCCCCCATCTTTTCTTTTGTCATTCAGAACTCAGTTGAAGTGTTTTCTTCTCAGAAACTCTTTTCTTGTCCACACAATCTCAACCAGCCTCCTAGAAACCATTGCATCTCCCTATATGAATTATCAGGGCAACACTTAAAACTCACCATTTTTCATTGCTATATTTGTTTGTGGTCTGTCTCCCACCATAAGAATTTAGCTCCACAACAGAAGAGATTTTATCATGTTTGTTGAGCTTTTGCTTAGACAGTACCTGGCACTTAGTTAATAGTCGAGGACTGTGTGTTGATTGAATGAACAAAGGTGTCCTGGATGGGCCTATTTAAATTTTTCAAAAAGGCTTTTTGAGTTGGTGAAGTCATAGTTGGAACAAGGTGTTGGACAGATTAATATGCAAAGAGAAGCTGGACACGGACATTCAGGAGGTCAGTGCCACTGGGACACAAGAGAAGGTATGCAGCCAGGACCGGTAAGGACGACAACAATCAAGAAAATCCAGAGCTGGGGAGCAGGGGAAGGTGGAACCTGCATTTTCAGGAACAATTGGTCCATGAGGGTAATTTGATGGTCTGCATTTCACTGTGTGTGTCCTCTGACCCTACACTTACACTGCTGAGAGTTTATCCTCCAGAAAAATTCCATAAAGAGATATATATACAAAATAGGCAGGGCAGCATTGTATAATGGTAGAAACTTGGACACAACCCAATGTCCATAAATAGAGGACCAGTTACATAAACCATTGTATAGCTACATAATAGGCTACATATAGCTACTTAAAAGAATGAAGCAGATCTATATACTTTCTTAGAAAAACGCCTAATGTATTTTGATGGGGGGAACAAATTGCAGGATAAACAGTACTCAATACTACCTTATTTTGTTTTGTTTGTAAAGGAAATGACATGTTAGCAAATGCATTTAATGATTGGAAGAGAATCTGGTTGATGATCATTGTTTCTGTCAGGTATTCATTAGAGTGCTCTACGTTCTACACTGTGTATTTCTGCAGTGCTTGAAGTGTGTCTGTGCAGGACTCCTGTGAAAGGCAAACCAGGTAGGAATGATGGGAGCTTGAACGACTCCCATGCAAAGGAAGTCAAGAGGTCAGATGTGACAGCCACTGCTACAAGCCACCACCCGTGGATGCTGTGCCACAAATTGAAACCTGGTGGTAGAGAGAGTGATGGCCCAGACCATCATGTCAGCACCTCACCAGACTAGAGTTGTACCAGTGCGTCCCCAGGGACACACCAAGAGAAACCAGTAGTATCAAGCAAGTGTTGACTAAGCAAAAAAGAACAGGAGGAACAAGGTCCAGGGTAGACAAAGGGGAATAGGAGGGGACTTGTTGACCTCATATACAGGAAGGAGTTCTTGCAGATACTTGTAATTTCTGAGCTACTCCTGCACCACCTCAGACCGTGGCCCCACAGTCAGTCAACGAGAGGCGTCTTCTATCCACTACATGCGCAGGGGCATATGGAGGCCAGACTAGAGCCGCCACAAGGTTTCATTCCATGTAGACCCCCAAATGACAACTGCCCCCCCCCACAGATGCTGGCCCACAGGCTGGGCTCTCAACCCCAGTGTGACAAAATCTTCTCCTTCATTCTCAACTACATGGCAGAGACCGGGCTGGCAGCACCTCCCTCAGACTAGGGCAAAGGACACCCAGATAGTCCACTCCTACATATCCCAAAAGAGAATAGACAAGATAAGACCCTGCTAAATTTGTACATAATAACCAAAGGGGGTGGTGCCAGGGGGAAAGTCTCAGTACTAGGAAGCTACTGGAAGCCACTGTAGCAGGACTTAAACCCCCAACAGGGAGCGGACACACCTGGCGCAGCAGACCTCTCCTGTCCCGCCCGCTGCTCCCCTCAGCAGTGTATTCCAGTCAGTCTGCCTATTCTGCTCCCCACTCTGTCTCTGGTGAACACTCTCATTGCCTCAACCCCCACACCTCAGCCCTATACCCCAGCTCTTCTATGCATAAATAAATAAAACAAAAATAAATATTATAAAAAATGGGAAAAAATCCAAATCGCCATCAGCAATAAAAGAAATGTGTTATATCTAAACACTGAAATTTTATTCAGTTGTAAAAAAGAATGAAGCACAGATGAATCTTGACTGTCTCCCCAAGTAGAAGACAGTTACAAAAGGCTACATGTTAAATGATTCCATTTATGTTAAATGCATAGAAAAAGAAAGCAACTTGGGGTTGCCAGAAACTTGGGGGGAGGGAGGAGAATAAGAAGTGAGTATGAATGGGTGAAGAATTTCCTTTGAAGGCTATGAAAATGCCATGACATTAGTGATGATGATTGCACAATTCTATGAATATATAAAAATCACTGACCTATTCACTTTTTCCCTCATTGTAGCAGTTTTTAATGACGTTGTATAAAAGGTCACTTAATTCTGCTTCTTCACAATTGCTTCTTCCTTGTACTTGCCCTTTTCTTACCCTACTTGGCAAGATTTGGCTTTGCGAGCGAGGCTCTTTCCGCCATCCTTGTCCAGCTTTACTCTAGCGAGAGCGTCCTGCCAGCTGAGCGCCCAAGGGGCAGGCAGCTGGCCTCCCCACGCTGTCCTTCAGCCTCCCCACGCTTCCTTCCTGGAAACCCGACACTTGGCCCTTGGCAGCGCAGGGACAACTGGACCTCCATCATCCTGCTGGTTGAGCATGGATGGGCACGGTACTCCCGTCTTTGGGGAAAAGGGAAGACACAATCTCCTGACCTCCTTGCGAATGTGGAAGGAGCATCGAAAAGCCTGTTAGGTTCTTGCCCGGGACAGAAGTCCCAAAGGGAGAGAACTTTATCTTGGCCGAGGTGCCCACGGCGCTTCAGCCTGTTCACTTTGAGTGAGTCAAGTATGGGTATTTGGTGAGTTCTGTTCCAATCCAGTTTTATAATCACATGCATGCATGGGCAGCATCCTCCAGGAAGACAGCAGGCAGGGCAGTGCCCAGCCGCCAACATCCTCTGTTGTGGCTAACATCGTCCACCTCTCACCCTGTGGCTCCAGACAAAGCCCAATGCCACGATGGTGTGTGGGCTGAGACAAAACCAGTGCTGGAGATGAACCTAAGTCAGCAGAGAAGTACTTAAGTTTAAGGAAAAAAAAAAAAAAGACTAATTCTAGACACAGAATGTTTCCTTTACCAGCAGGCTGCGTGTTCATCTTCTTGCCCTTTCTGTTTCAGTCGCAGGTGTGGGAGTATTTCTGAATTAGCCCAGGTGTCCCCACTTTCCAGAAGCGACCACACACATTAGTACCAGCTTTTGCTAGTAGGAAGAAATCCATCCAGGAGCTTCGTTTCCAGACAAGAAGAGCAGAAGTAGCCTTTAGCCTCGGGCTGTCCCCATTGTTCTAGAGGCAGCAGCCACATGCCCAGGGCCTCCGCTCCAGGACTGCTCTTCACAGGCCTGTGCTTGTTGTCCTGCTCCCGCACCTACTGTGTGTGAGTGCGACCTTGGGCTTTAGGTGTAATTTGGTGTGACTCGGTAGAGGTTTCTTTTAGGCCTAGAAATGTTCACACTTTTACCATATAAATTAACGGGAGCAACCCACTGCCTCCCTGTGTCTATGCAGGCATCTCTCTTTTTCTCCTTTCCTTAATAAACTTGCTGTGTGCTGATGAAAAAAATTAATTTGACTGGATTAATGGTAATTGCCGCTTCACTTTATGCCAGTTTGGTTTATGAAAGGTTTGTCATTTGCACAAAATACTAATGAAAAAGGACTGATCACAAAGGTACACAAGGAGATGATGAAACTCAACAAAAATAAAGTGAATAACCCCAACAAAAAATGGGCAGAAGAGCTACAAAGACATTTCTCCAAAGAAGAAATGCAGATGGGCCAGCAGGCATATGAAAAAATGTTCAACATCACTTGTAATAAGGGAAATGCAAATTTAAACCACAATGAGATACCCCCTCACCCCAGTGAGAATGACACATCTTAAAACAACTAGCAACAACAAATGTTGGAGAGGATGTGGAGAAAAAGGAACTCTCCTGCACTGCTGGTGGGAATGCACACTAGTACAACCACTATGGAAAACTGTCTGGAGGTTCCTCAAAAGGCTAAAAATAGAGCTTCCATATGACCCAGCAGTCCCACTCCTAGGTATATACTCAAAAGACACAAAAACACTGATTCAAAAGGACACCTGCACCCCCAAGTTTATTGCTGCTCTATTTACAATAAGGAAAATGTGGAATCAACCCAAATACTCAAAAGTAAATGACTGGATTAAGAATATGTGGTACATATACATGATGGAATATTACTCAGCGATCAAAAAGATAAATTCATGCCTTTCTCAGCAACTTGGAGCTGGAAGGGATCATGCTTAGTGAAATAAGCCAGAAAGAAAAAGAAAATTACTGGATGGTTTCACTAATAGCAGGAGCATAAGGGATTGGGGAGGTGGGGGAGAGAAACAAATGAAATAGAGTAAAAATGAGAACAATGAGCAACTATAAACCAGATATTTTATGGAGGTGGGAGGGGTAAGGGGATCGGAACT
>NW_004567141.1:4275053-4286183 GCF_000260355.1 Condylura cristata
TCTTAATGTTGACTTCTTCACATTGGTTGCCAGATGGATGCTGAATGATAGAATTGAAATAGTTGTATTTTTATTTAAAAAATATTTTCATAAATATTTGATAGATTCAGTTAAATTTTCATAAAATAAAATTTTAAATCAACTTCATTCAAAAACTTTGCCTTAAACTTTTTAATTTAATTCATAAGCTGGTACTTTACCTTTTAATAGATGACCATCTTAGAACTCCTTTAAACACAGATAGAAGTTAATTTAAAATCTCTAGTATTTTACATTTACTTCAACTTACATTTTAATGAAAAAGTTCAAATTCATTGCTTTTTGAGAAACATTTTTATCTATTTGATCATTTCTTTTTTTTTAAGATTTACTTATTTATGCTTACATAAACTGGGTACAGTTTTATGCATACAAAACTGGGTACAGGCCAGAGTTGCAGGGGCAGTGAGAGGATTAACCATAGTCAGAGTGGGGAGCAGAACAGGCTGACTGACAAAGTACACTGCTGAGGGGAGCAGCGGGTGAGACAAGAGAGGTCTGCCCTGCCATGTGGGTCACCTCCGGGGCAGGAAGCAAACTTGGACTGAAACGGCTTCAGCCAGCTTGCAGTGCTGTGCTTTAACCCGCTGTGCCACTATTAGATCATTTCTATCAACAGCACACAGATCAAGCAAAATCTTCACCAAATCATTGTAATGTATGATTTTGCTAAAATAAAGACAGGAAAAATAGATGTAGGAGAAAATGTATACTAATTTATAGGTGATACTTGTCTTCATTACTCAATCATCTCTGGCAATTAAACAGAACTTCCAGATATGCACAGTTGTAATTAAATTCAATTTGTTTGTTCTCTTGCCAACTTCAAGTTACATATTTTCCAATTTTGTCCTTATAAAGCTATATTTGTCAATGTAGGCAATTAGAACACATTTTGTTTAGCCATTTGTTAGTTTTATTTAGAATTTTTAAATATTTAGATAGGTAATGTTTATACCTCTGGCCCCACTCCACAAATGTGAGGGCAGGGCATTGGCTATAATTCCGGACTCTTACTGAGGGCAATGGGAGGACACACAGACAGAGAGTGAACCCCAGTGAGTACAGATGGAGCCACTCCGGGACCCACAGGCCCCCACAGAATCACCCAGCCCACCCGCAGAGGGAAGGAAGAAGCTCCCCAGTAACCAAGTGAAAACCTGCTTCCTGCCCCAGAAGCATCCTTTACCAGGATGATGGACCTTCCGGAGAAACCCCAACCCTACCAAAAGAGGGTGCTCTTGCTCTGTGGCCCCAGGTGCTCAGAACAGCATCTGACTCCTCTGGCCAGTGCATGGCCAGTGTGCTGGCTCAGTCTAGTGGGAGCCTGAGGGCATCACACAACCAGTCACGTAACCCAGGTCCCTGCCGCCATGAGTCAGGTCCAGCGGGTCCAGCATCTCCAGCAGGTAGCGCAAACCTGGCTCTCCAGCAGGTCTCCTCACTGGGCTCTGGATGCCACAAACTACTGATCCAACAACACTCAGCCACAAGGACAGCACTCTGCACCTGTCCACTAAATTCATATAGAGTCAAGAAATATGTCTCCCTACAAGCCCCAAAAAGGTAAGAAATTCTCCAAGGCAGAGCTCTGGCTCACATACACACAAGATAGGATGTCACCAAAGAGAAGGCTTGGACTAAAGTGAGGAAATTTGAGTGAACTTGAGTCCACTTGAGTGAAGATCCGGGATGTTTGGGCATCACGCACCTCAGAGGAGCTCACCGAGGGAGGAGGGAAAAGAGAGCAGAAGCCAGGGCCTGCGGAACACCTGTATTTCTAGGCCCAGAACAGAGAAGCCTGCAGCTTCGGTTCTCCCCTAGAAAAGTGGTAAATGCTTACTTCATGTGTGAGTGATAAAAGGGCTCCTTTGGGGAACTCTCCTGCATTGCTGGTGGGAATGCAAACTAGTACAACCACTATGGAGAACTGTTTGGAGGTTCCTCAAACTGCTAAACATGGAGCTTCCCTATGACCCAACAATCCCACTCCTAGGTATCTACCCAAAAGACACAAAAACACTGATTGAAAAAGATACTTGTACCCCCATGTTTATTGCTGCTTTATTTACAATTGGAAAAACATGGAAGCAGCCCAAATGCCCAAAAGTAGATGACTGGATTAGAAAGATGTGGTACATATATACAATGGAATATTACTCAGCAACCAAAAAAGAGAAACACATGTCTTTTGCAGCAACTTGGATGGAGCTGGAAAAGATCATGCTTAGTGAGATAAGCCAGAAAGAGAAAGAAAAATACCAGATGGTTTCACTCATAGTAGGAGTATAATGGACCAGGCGAGAAAATAACAAAAATAATGAACAACCATATACCAGAGACATTTTGTGGGGGTGGAGTGGGGAATGGGAGCAAAAACGGGGGAGGGGGAATGCACGGGACTATGGTGGTGGCACAGGGGTGATTTGGTGATGGGAAACCCCCGGGGATTACAATCGAGATGGAAAAAAAAAATGTGCAAAATGATGTAAAAATAAACTTTGTAATAAAAAAATTAACAGAATAAAAAAAGGGCTCCTTTGGCAATTTTCTGGAAACAGAGGAACTGCCTATCTGATCCAAAATTGAGTTGAAAACGCACCACAGGTAAAGACAAGCAACTCTCCGCCAGGGCCCCATTGTTTGAGTGATGGGGCAGAGAACTTGGGGGAAGGCTTTGAGGGGTCATAATCAGGCCCACTTGAATGAAGATCAGGGATATTCGGGCATCACCCACCTCGAATTAGCTCGCCAAGAGAGGAGGGAAAAGAGAACAGAAGGCAGGGCCTGCGGAACACCTGTATTTCTAGGCCAAGAACAGAGAAGGAGTCAGAAATAGAAAAGGTAGGAGCAGAGAGGCAAGAGAAGCAAGAGGGTGGATTTGGGAGAGAGGGAGAGCCTGGGCAGGCAGGTTGTGAATGGGAGCTGGAAGGCTGTGCCCAGGGGCTGACCTTCGGAGGTAGTTCCAGCAGAGGTAGGAGCAGAGGTCAAATTGCAGTGCCTTAGGAGTGAAGCGGAGGAGAGACCACGGTGGTCCTTGAGGGCCCCGCAGACGGAAGGGACGCTATCGGGGCAGGCAAGATGGAAAACTGAAAACGCCAAAGGAGAGGGGCAAATTCAACAGAGCAAAACTCTGAACGGGGAGGATGGGACACTGGCGGTGAGTTAGCAACAGAGGGAAGGCCTGAGGGCAGCGCTCCGCCCAGCAAGGAAAAAAGGACTCGGAGGACGGAGTTGAGGACGTGGGGAGGAGAATGGTGGACAAGGGGGCCACGTCAGCGCTGTGTGTCTGGGATCTGAGCTGCGGCCCAGAGCCCAATCAGCTTTATCGTCACGATCAAGGCCACCCAGCCGGCCATGGGTTTATTACCTCATCTGCTCTTCCTGCGTATCCTGCCCACCTGCTACATGACAGGGGCTGGAGTTACATGAGTGGGAGGGAGGAGCACCCCTGCTTTGAGAACTCATAGCGTGGTAGTGTTGCAGAGTAGTCCAGAGTGGACTGGCCGCCTGTCTGTGGGGCCTCACCCGCACGCTCACAACTGTTATACTGCAGGTACACACAAAAGGGCCAATGACAGGTTTATTTACAAAAGGGGGAAGGAATAGGAAACAACCCAGGGAAAGAGAGCGGGATACAAAGTAAGTGGAATACCTTACAGCTAGGCTGACTGAACACACTGAGTCATGCAGTCCAGAGAGCTGCTTCCCAAACAAGCAAGCCAGAGCCAGAGCCAGAGAGAGAGAGTGAGAGCGAGATGCAATCACCCCCTATTTATCCCCCAATGTCCCAGAATTCCTGCTAGCTCCGCCCTTGGGTCCTCGCAGTTCTCTCCCTAGTACTGCTGGGAATTGTAGTTTCCAGTCACTGGAGTGGGGGGTAGTGTCCAGAAAGCTGGAGTAGGGGGTGGAGTCCACGAGACTCTGCAGAGTTCCTTTAGGACATCCTTCCCCTTAATAGTAGGAGCGCATCCAGCAGGCTGGGTGGGTGGTTGCGGGCTGGGGAGGCGAGACAGAAGGTGCTGTGGAATTCCAGAGCCAGGACACCTCACCTGGGCAACAGGTGCAGGAATAGTACAACCAGGAGGTGCCACAGTAAGCAGAGAGCTAAGGGCAGAGAGGAGAAAGCCTGGGGGACAGAAGGAGCAAGCATGTTCTGAGCAGAGGCCACAGTGTGCTTAACGGTGGAGAGGTGAGACTGAGATTCCCGTTATGGGCCAGGAATTCAGGCTGGTTGAAGAGCAGAGCACAGGACAATCCTCGAGGGTAGGGCTAGAGGCACAGGAACTAGCGCCTGCGAAGGATATTTAGCAAAAAACAAAATTAGGTACCATAAAAGTTGTACCTCATTACAAGTACAAGCCTCCATAGGTCACTATATCCTGGGACCAAAGCCACGTACATTGCAGTCTAAAAACTTGTAGCCAGCTCTCCCTGGTCGCCAACAGGTTAAAGTGCCACATTATGAAGCTCTCTGAAGCCACTGCAGCACGAGTTCGATCCCCGGCCAGGGAGTGACCCACATGGCATGGCAGACCTCTCCTGACCCACCCGCTGCTCCCCTAAGCAGTATGTTTCAGTAGATCTGCCTGTTCTGCTCCCCACTCTGTCTCTGGTGAATCTTCTCACCCACCACACCTCTGGCCTGTACCCCAGTTCTGTAAGCACACATAAATAAATCTTTTAAGAAAGAAAGAAAACTATAGCCCTGTGGGCAGGATGGCTGAGTGGGTAAATCAGGGAAGAAAGAGGGGTAGGAAGGGAGGGAAGAGCTGTACTGACTTGGTTGAATAGTAGCTAAAGATACTTGACTTTATGACTTTTCGAGTTGGTCAAGTTCAAACTCACCAGATGTCCTAAAAGTGAGGCCCCTAAGAAATGACTGACAAAAGGAAACCAGGTATGAACAAGCCTTGAATTGCATCTACCTGGTGCTTGAATGTCCAGGATCATTTCGCATGGGAACCTTCCAGGCCACTATTGCCACTACAAGTCTGCCTATGGCCTGAAAGCCATACTGCAAGGGAGCTCAAGTCCCAGGTGCCATTGCTAAGGTGCTGTGAGTGGGCACAGCTAAACCCGTGCCTGAGCTGATTCTGGTTGCTCACCCTTCCAAGTTCAAGATGGGCTCAGATCGCCATCAATAGCTCATACACAAAGCCCCACTCCCAGGGCATGTGGGAGAAGCTTCCAGGAGGGGCCAAAGACCTGGAGCCCTGCCATGAGTCTGTGCAAGTTGAGACCTGGCATCAGCGCTCTGCCCTGCTCACACAGGCATCTCTATCCCAGTTCCCCTTTGCGTCTTAATAAGAGTTCCTTTTCCAAACATGCCAAGTTTATCTTTCACATAACTAAAGGGGAAGGAGGAGGATAATAAAAATGAACTAGAAACTCAATTCCAGGTCCAGCTCTGATTTCTGTCTGTGTGGGTATGGGCAAGAGGTGGAGAGCAGCGCACAGAAGTCCCAGTGGCTGGGCCGTTGCTGCCTGAACTCCACCTCACAGGTGGGGCCGAGGCGCAGAACCTGAACTAACTTGCTCAAGCTCCCATGGAAATGACAGGTGGATTCAACCCTGACTAAAATCCACCTTTCTGTGTCCTCATTCGTCAGTTTTAAACTGGGAACAGGAAGAGGGCCATTAGGGGAACAAAGTGAAACAGCATTTATGAAAACGTATAGTGTGTAAAGGTGGCCCCGTGTGGACGTCTCCCTGGAGCGGGACATGTGCTGCCCCCTCCACCTCCAGCTCACTTAGCCACTGTGCAGAAGGGCTTCCTGCAGAGCTCCTGGGCCTGCTCGAAGAGCCAGGCCCCATGACCCGAGGCCTTCCAGCCACCTTGCCAGGCCAGCTAGCAGGTGTGGCTGGAGACCTGAGGGGCCAAAACTGTCACAGGCCCCAACCATGCCGGAAATTTCCCAGCACTGTCTCGACAGAGAGAAGGTGCTGAGTTGTCTCCACTTCACAGACACTGGCAACGCCCAGATGAAAGTGTAGGGAGGGAGGGCCTCCGCCTCAGGAGCCCTGGCCTCCCGGGACAGTAGATCCCAGTCTGTAGCCATCTCTAGCCCCTTAGCCCCTGGCAGGCCAGGATTGTTTCCTTCTGGAATGTGGTGTCTGTGGCCTCTTCAGCCTAGTACTAACTAAGCCTAGTATACAGCTTAGTTATTTAAACAGGACACACCAGGTGGCACAAGCAGGTGGCCTGGCTTCCTCAGGAGAATGCTGGAGAAACCCAGGTAGCAGGGACTCTGACCAAGATCCTGAGGGCTCAGGCTGGGCCTTTTCTGCCAACTGCCCATAAAGAGCACAAGGATCATGATGTCTCAGAGACACCTGGGGAGGGAAGGAACACTAAATACAGTCAGCAGCCCTGGAGCCAAATCCTCTTGTTACCAAATGCTTCATAAACTTGAGCAAACCACTTTCCTCTCTAGGCCTCAATTTCCTCATCTGTAAGCCAAAGGGTTCATTAGATCACCAAGGCCCATAATAATACTTGCTTTCTGTGACATCACATATGTTGTGACCCTCAGAAAATCTCCCACAGTCGCTAAGGTAGACCTTCCACAGGTCCTGAAACTGAAAGCCATTTGAGTCAAACTAGCTAAGCAGGAAACAGGCAGCAGACTCACCTCTCAGCACCTGAAGATGCCGTCACCACCTTCATCTTGAACTTCCAAGGAACTCAGCTTTGACTCCATGTTCCCAGAACCCACTAAGAAGAAGGTTAAAACCCTGAACTGTATGGAGGGATTCATCACTTGGCTCTCATACAACAGCCATGTCCATATACAACAGCCATGTCCAGATCTTGAATTAGGCTCTGAAAGTGATAGCAACCACAGAACAGTTAAAACCCATCACCTGTTCATCAAGTCACATGTGAGCATGACCAAGGCCAACAGTCAGTCATCACAGCTAGACTGCAGGCAGGGATGTCCTGAGGTTGTCACAGTGTCCTGGGGTCCTTTCAGGCAGCTTCCCCTCAATGCCAGTGAACAGAAACCTGGGGTAAGTATACATCTCTCTTGCTCTTCCTGCTGTTAGCTCCAGTCAGAGACTGAGCCAGGAATAGGCAGGAAATTTTTGTCAGCATAGACAAGTCCCTTAGTCTCTGGGCCTCACTTGCTGTAAAAATGAAGATAATCATTAGATTGACGCAAGAGATAAAATATACAAACATAGACATGTTCTGTGTAAACAGAAAAGGAGCCACCCAAATGAATTGGGTAATGATGAAAATGAAAGAGGCATAGAATTTTTTTGGTGGTGGGCCTTTCTGGTTGTGCAAGGGGTTACGTCATAGCACTATGAAGCTGTCTGCAGCCACTGCAGCACAAGTTCAATCCCTGGTCAGGAAGCTGACCCACATGGCACAGCAGACCCCTCCTGTCCCACCCTCTGCTCCCTTCAGCAGTGTATTTCAGTCCATCTTCCTGTTCTGCTCCCACTCTGTTTCTGGTGAATCCTCTCACCACCACACCTCTGGCCTGTATTATAGTTGTTGTATCCATAAATAAATATATCTTTTAAAAAGAATTTTTATAGTGATGTACTTGTATTTAAGATAGCTTAAAAAGAACCACCTTTTTACTGTTCAGGAGTTTTGCTAGTGAATTGACATCTCATCTCAGCTTAAAGTCAGGCATAGCAGGCACATTTACATCAAAGAAAGGAGCAAATGTTAACAGTTGGGACTTGGGTTGTTGGTTTGTTTGCTTTTCCAGAGAGCCAGTTGCAAGCTACTTCCCAGCATGCCCCTGTATACAAATAAGAGTGATGCAACAGGAGTCAGTTGCTATGCTTTGAACTCACCGTACGATGCATGATGACTACTTCAACACAGTAAGCCTGAGAGGTTGTATTATTTCCTAAAACTTATACTTTCCATTACCACAAATATTTATGAGACCTACTGTGTGAGAGTCATCAATGAGAAAGTGCACACTATGGAGGCACCCCAAGAATGGTGAGGTGCAAACCCCAGCTGTGGAAAGTTGCCTTAGGCAGAGAAAGTGGCACACGCAAAGGCACAGAGCCATGATGATAACTTTTTAAAATTCCAAGGGGTTGACTTTGAGGTACTTTTTGAGGTACATTATAGCCACCGTGTATTCCAGTCAAAAAGTATATCCCTCACCTTGCTCCCTTCACAGGAACTCAGCACCAAATTTCCTTTGACTGCTTCCAAAACTCAATTCCACATTCAGGGGGTGATACTGGCTCCTCAGAACAAAGAGAAACTCCCAAAGGACACTGGATAAAAGTACGTCCTGAAAGTGTCTGAGCCCAAACTCTGGAGGTGGCTGCTGCAGGCTGCAGCAGGCACTCGAGTGGACAGGACCATGTAAATGGCCATCTCATTACACAGTAAGGCTTCACAGGGAACAATGTATGCCAACCTTTTCTCCTAAGAACAGCCACATTCTGCCTTAGAGAATGCCAGAATTTGAATTTCAAAAATGAAAGGGAAAATAATCCAAAGCATCCAGACAGGAAAAAGAGGTTACCTTCAAAGGAACAAAAGTCAAGGTGACCTGAGACACTGCAACACGAACACTTGCAGGCTGTACAGCCAGGATGTGAATCCTATGCCAGTCAAATTATTGTTTGCCTATAGAAGCAACAGCATGCCATTCTCCTATCCACAGGGATTTATACCACCCACATACTCATTTGGAAAAAAATATCTGAAGTCACATCAACTGTATAGACAAGAATCAAAATACAAAAATGGAGAAACTGGAAATGCATAAGAAGATTGTAAGTGAATAAACCAGTTAAACTTAAAAATAAATAATCATAAATTTGTTTTCAAATTGAGTTTTAACCATTTATGTAAAGTTCTAGAACAGGCAAAGATGGTCTATGGTAAAAAAAAATCAAACTGGTAAGGGTTAAAGGGAAACTTGCTAGAATGATGGATATGTCCCTTCTAGTGTAAGGATTTGTGTTGCACATGTAAAGCACTTAAAGTCAGTACACTGAACTACATGTAATTATATCTCAATAAAAAATGAAGATCTGAATATTGAGGCTTTTCATCTATAAATATGATGTAATGTATTTATATACTTAGGACTTCTTTAGTTTAATTTTTGTTAGAGGTCTTTTATCAGCCTTATCCTTGTTTCCTATTTTTATGCTATTATAATTGGTATTATTTAATCTTTGACAGTTTTCTGCTAATAAATAGAAATATAACTGATTTTTTTTAAAGATTTATTTATTTGTACATACAGAATTGGGGTACAGCCAGAGGCTCAGGGGCGGCAAGAGGCTTCACCAGAGACAGAGTGGGGAGCAGAACAGGCAGATCAACGAAGTACACTGCTGAGGGGAGCAGCGGGCGGGTCAGGAGAGGTCTGCCCGCGCCATGTGGTCATCTCTGGGGCAGGCGGGGATCAAACTCATGCGGAAGCGGCTTTAGCTTCTCAGTGCAGTGCTTTAATCCGCTGCGCCACCAGGGAGGGCCCAAAATATAACTGATTTTTATATGTTGACCTATGTCAAGTTTTATCAGGTTGACTAGTTTTGGATATTCTGTTAAATTTCCTACATAGATTACCCTATCATCTATGAATAGATAGTTTTACTTCTTCCTTCCTTGCCTTTTATTTCTTTATCTTGACTTATTGCATTGGTTGTAACCTCAAGTATGATTTGAGTCAGTGATGAGTTGACAACCTTGTCTTATTCCCAATCATCATGAGAAAGCATTTAGTATTTCACCACAGTCTGCTGCCAGCTGGAGGTTTTGCAGATGTAGATTATCAGGGAAAAGATGATTGATTCTATTCCTGGTTTGCCAAGGGATCTTATCAAAAAAATTAATGTGGGATTTCTGTCAAATTAATGATTAAAGAATTGTTGTCGTTGTTTTAAATGGCAGTAAGGCACTGATACAAGGTAGGAAGGAGACTAAACTGACCTAGGCTCTACTTTCCAAATACTTGACCAAACACTGCCTGGGTTCTTCACCCAGACACACAATTGCAAGACTGCTCAGGCTTAGGAAACAACAAAGGGATTTATTTAACAAATGGGAAAAACAAAGAGTTACTGAGGCCAATAATGGCCACTTACTTTACCCTAAGTCCTGTCGAGTACTGTCCTACACAAAGACCGTTATGATAGCTTCTTCCCACCACTGAGGACGGGCAGCTCCTCTCCCAACAACAGGCCCCGTGTCTAAGATGGCGTCCTCCTGCCTCTGCCGACCTGGGGCCCACGGCGGCCAGACTCCAGGCTGGGTTCCAACTCATGGAGACCACAGGAGACATGACAGGAGACAACCCCTCCCGGGGTTGCGGGACGCCCTAGCACAGCACCAGACGAGGGACACTCGGGACAGCAGCCACAGCCACCAATGACCCAACAAAAGGCCTCACTCATGCAGAAAGCCAGGCTGTGTCTGCAGCAAAAACAGGAACCTTTTCAGTGACTCAGCTACTTGCAAAGCCCCTTCCTCTGGCCTCCATCTTCAGAGGTCTGCAGCAGCCCCCGCCAAGATCAGCCCAGTCTCAGGGCTCATCTACTGGACCCCAAAATGCTGAAGCAACTCCAAACCTAGAACTCAAACCTTGAATCCTGGAGCCCGAAGAAAACAACCTTCTTCATTCTCCCGTTCCCTCTTCCTTCTTCTGCTCTCCGCCTTCTGTCTTCTGCTTCCTCTCCACAGTAGCCCCCTCCTCAAAAATACATACTTTTTAACATTTTTCCCTGAGGCTGTTTTGTCTTCACAGCAACACCCTCAAGGAGGGCACCACCTTCCGTGGCCCCTGGCCTCAGACCCTCCCCCACAACCCCGCTACATTCCCCACGTTTAGTTTTTATCACCATATCTATGGTGAATATTGGACAAACCCTTTCGACTGGCATAGTTACAAACAACATTATACAACACACTGGCACAGCTACTGGTATCACCACTACATACATACTTACTAGAATGACTAAAACTGAGGAGACTGACCATACCAAGTCTTGCCGAGGACGTGGCATGACTGGAACGCTCATCTAGTACTGATATCAGTATAACAATAGTACAGCCACTTTGGAAAACAGTTTGGCAGTTTCTTTACAAGT
>NW_004567141.1:4286283-4288190 GCF_000260355.1 Condylura cristata
CAAGGAGGGCACCACCTTCCGTGGCCCCTGGCCTCAGACCCTCCCCCACAACCCCGCTACATTCCCCACGTTTAGTTTTTATCACCATATCTATGGTGAATATTGGACAAACCCTTTCGACTGGCATAGTTACAAACAACATTATACAACACACTGGCACAGCTACTGGTATCACCACTACATACATACTTACTAGAATGACTAAAACTGAGGAGACTGACCATACCAAGTCTTGCCGAGGACGTGGCATGACTGGAACGCTCATCTAGTACTGATATCAGTATAACAATAGTACAGCCACTTTGGAAAACAGTTTGGCAGTTTCTTTACAAGTTTAAAAGGTATTTATCAACGAGAAATGAAAGCATATGTCCACACATGTTGCACATTAGTGTTGAATGTTGCTTTATTTGTCACATTCAAGTAGTAGAAACAACCCAAATGTTCCTGAGCAAGTGAATAATGAACAGTGGTGGGATAGTCACACATATACCAGCAGTAAGGTGAAGGAACAGTAACATGGCTAGCTCTCAAAATAATGACGGTGAGTGAATGAAATCGGACAAAAAGGAAGACATGCTGTATGGTTCACTTATAGAAAATTATTAAAAATGCAAACTAATGGGCCTCCCTGGTGGTGCAAGGGGTTAAGATTCAGCACATGAAGCTATATCGGCAGCCACTACAACATGAGTTCAATCCCCAGCCAGGGAGCCGACCCACATGGCACAGCAGACCACCCCTGTCTCACCCGCTGCTCCCCTCAGCAGTGTATTTCAATAGACCTGCCTGTTCTGCTACCCTGTCTCTGGTGAATCCTCTCACCCCCTGAACTTCTGGCCTACACCCCAGTTCTTGTATGCAGAAATAAATAAATCTTAATAAGAAAAAGAAAACACTAACTATAGAGACAGGAAGCATATCAGAGATTGTCTGGGGACGTGGGTGGGGGATCAGGGAAAGACGAGAGATGGGAACATGAGGAACATTCTGAGGGTGATGGACATATGGGTTTAATTATGGAGATGTACACAAATGTCAAAGCTAATCGAATATGCCCTTTAAATATGTGCAATGGGTACATGCATAATATATTTCAATAAAGGTGGTTGACATGGAATAATAACATCTTTAAGAGAATGTTAGTGTTACAAATCATTATTAAAAGAACATTATCAGAAGAACACATACATGATATAAACAAATAACAGCAATATTCTAAGGTTACAATCACAAAGTTAAAAAAGACTATTAGGGTGAGGAGAAGTCATGAAATATAATCAGCTAAAGCTCTCATCATAACCAAGTTTCATAAGTCAGGGTTATTTCTGATTTTGATTTGTAGAGAAATATTGGGGATTGGTTTTAAATATTAAGAAACTTCAAATCCAGCAAAAGTGACACTGACTAGCCCCTGACACCTTCCACTTAAGAGGTGTCAGTGCCAACCTGTCACCAGGGAAGGACTTTCTGGCTGTCACTTCCTGTGACTTTTACAGATACCCAGACCAGGAGCCAGGTTCACGCCCCTCCAAGGACATGCAGACTCACCAGCTTTGCGTCCCTTCTCTGCCTCAACCCTTCATGTTTAAACTTAGCAGCAGCCAGTGGTCATTCAGCAATCCCACTGCTAGATGTGCATCTAAGAAATGAAATCATTCTATCAAAGACTTATCTGCATGTTCTTTCCAACATTACTCACAATAACCAAACAGAAACACCTAAATGCCCATCAAGAAATGAACAGATTTTTAAAAATGTGTTATACACATAACACACAAAATATTCTTCATTTAAAAAAAAAAAAGGAAATCCTTTGCAAATGGATGGATCTTGAGGGCATTATGCTAAGTCAGAAAAAATACCACGGCCCTCCCTGGTGGCGCAGCGGGTTAAAGCACAGCACT
>NW_004567141.1:4288525-4305296 GCF_000260355.1 Condylura cristata
CCTCTCACCCTCCGCATCTCTGCCTGTACCCCAGTTCTGTATGAATGAATAAATAAATCTTTAAAAAAAAAATACCACATGACCTCATTTATATGTGGGATCTAATGAGGCTGAGTAAATTGTGGGGTGTGCTACACAGTACAGCAACCATGATCAATACTGAATTCTATACTCGAAGAATAGACCTCAAGTGTTCTCACCATGCACAAAAAACACAGGAATGGCGTGAGCTGATGGAGGTGCTAATCTCATTTGATGGTAATCATCTTGCAGTATATGCATGCATGGCGTCATCACGCTGTACACCTTAAACTTACACAATGTTCTATGTCGTCACCTCAATAAAGCTGGGGAGAAACAGTGATGCCCTCTCAGCCTGCTGCCCTACTATCTAGGTTCACATCTATCCAGAGCTTTGACTTTCTGTCTGTGAAACTTCACCAGCACATTCCCATTCCCTCCCACTGACTGGGGAGATGACAGAAACTTCCAAGGCTTTGGGGGCAGTCCAGAACCCAGTGCCGGCCCTCGCTCACCAGTATACCCTTGGGAGGCACCATAGAAGTCCTCTAGTTATCCCTCAGTTAAATGGGAGTAAAAACGCCTACCCCCGTGTGAAAGGTTCTGGCCCAGCACCTAGCCAGTGGCAGTCCTGAAAAAGCACTGTTGTTAGAATGATCATTGAGGTGACAGCCATTAAACTAGCACCTGGTCAGTACTTTTTTTCTTTCATTTTTTTCATTCGTTCTATAAAGCTCTTCCTAAGGACATATTTAAATTACCTAACATGATAGATGGCAAGTGGTGGCCACTCGGTATCATCACTGCTCATCCCCGCTCATCACCACCCTTGTTAGGTGCCAGGCACTAGGGACACAGGACGAGCAAAGCACACGGAGCTCCAAGTTTAGGGAGACCCGAGATGCACCCCAAGGCGTCAAGGAACTGGAAGTCAGTGCCAAAGAGGACATCTGTGGGGGCTCAAGGGAAGCAGGCCAGAGTCCATGCCGCCCCAGAGTTGACTGGGCACTGTCCCCACACCCCAGGTCATGGCCCCGTCTAGAGTGACCCCTGGAGCTGGCATGAAATTACCACCTACTTGATCCCAACGTGACTCCTGCAGTCCTGTCTTGTTGTGGATTCAATCACCCCATTTTCTGAGCACCTGCTGTGACAGGCCAACACAGCTCCAGGCGCCAGACTTAGTTTCAAGACAGATGAGGCCCAGCACTCAGGGAGTTCACGTTCCAGCAAGAATCCCAGAAGGGAGACACAGAGAGAGACTACGACTGGTCACAACAGTCGGGGAAATGGAGGATCCATGCCCCCGTCAAGCTGGCAGACCTGGTTAAGTGGAAGAACCAGGGAACTAATATAAGGAAAAGGAGATCCAGAGAGGGAGGGTTTGGGCAGGAATGTACGAAGTTCAGTTTGGGCCACATTGAGCTGATGTCATTCTCTCATCCCTATGAAACTTGATATAATTCCCTCATTAGAGAGAACACAGAATTTGTGGGAGGGGAATGAAGTCAGGGGTCCAGAGTTGGGGTGCTCGTCTCAGGCCTGAGGCGGGCAAGGACCCATGGACTTTGTACCACATCCCAAAGGACTGCGGTAGGAGCTGGGGGCATGTGCTCTAGGCCAAGTCCTGACTCTCACTGGCCCTGGAGCCCTGAGCAAGTTGACTCACTTCTCTGAGTTCTGGGCATTGGCTAAATGCAGATGGAAATATGCTCCTTGCCCACTTCACATAACAGTTGCCAAGAATCTAGAAGAAATCTAGAAGTTGTATAAGGTGAGGAGTACAAGTCACATCTAGGGGAAGGTGGAAGCTCTTCATGATCTGACCTGCCCGGGTCAACAACGGTTACAGGGCCATGAATCTCTGATGTCTGCCCCACTCTGATACCTCAGCCCCTCTGCGTACTTGCTGGTGGCAGCTCCTGTGGAACACCGAGCCTCTTTGGGAGCCAATCCAGATGAGATCTTCAGACCCCCATCCTGCCTCCAACACAAGCAGGTAGTCACCTACATGACCCCGGCTCATCAGTGTCAGCACCATGCACTGCAGGCCCTGCCGAGCCCCACAAAGGCTGGGCTGGCATCTGGGAAATGACAATGTCCAACTCAGAGTGTGTGCGCCAAGGTTTATTGTATCTACTGGGGAGCCCGGGCTCACTTCCAAGCAGAGGGCTAAGAGCATTTGGACGGGAGGCAAGGCCACCAGACGCTGACAGGCCTGGCACTGTGGAGACAGCGGTGCTTCCACTTTAAGCACAGCCTGCTCACCACCCCTTGCCTTTAAGACTCCTAAAGAGGTGGGCTGTCATCTCCATAAACAGAGGCTCCCAGAGGTTTTCAGACTTGTCTGTCATCTCCATCTCCCGGAGCTGGAGACCAGGCGCCTGCTGCCCCACCTTACCCAGCCTCAGGGACCACATGTCCAGAAGTCAGCCTGCCCTCACCCTGGCAGCCCCTGGTGCCTCCAGGGAACTGGGACTATAGTTTGGAGTGAACAAATTCTATCAAGGTCTTCAACTGCTCCTCCAGGTACTGCTCGTCTCCGTGGTTCTCGATGATCCAGTCAAAGCCTTCAAAGTTATCCAAGTCACACTCTGACTCGGCGTCATCCACTCCTGTGGAGGAGATGGGGCAGGTCAGGCCCCAGCCCTCTGGACAAACACTGGGCATCAAGCCTGCTGGCTTCAGAAGGAACCACCCTCCCCTGACCTCCCCTCTGCCAGGATGGGGCAGGGCTTCTCCCAGGCCAGCAGTACGGCCCCACCCTTGAAACACCAGCTACCTGGTTCAATGGCCCCATTAAACCCCCAGACTGTCCCGCTGACTTAACTCTTCACCTCACGACTGCGGGCAGACTGAGTGATCTAAATCCACCGGCAACCTAAAAGGGGGGTGTCTTTTCATTTTCTGTGAAGCTGGTTGTATCAATTTCTATCCCTAAATCTCCAGTTCAATCCTCTCGGAAAGCAGCATATGCCAATCTCATGTAGCAAGGTATTGTCATGACACAGTAAGAAAGTGGGCAGAGGGCACTTAGCCCAGGGCTGGCTTGGGTGGGTACCTGCGAGATGAGTGGCCATTAGGAGAGGGCAGGCACCTGGGTCTGAACTCCCCAAGTCAAAGAGAACTAGGGCAGGAAAGAGGCCTGAGCTATGTCTCTGAGTGACCATGAAACAGGTCTGGACTGGCACGACTAAAGTTGCCAAGCAGAGCTTCCCACTTGCCACCTATTAATCAAAATGAAATGAGGGCTGTCGGGCCTACCCTCTGGCCTGCTGTTAGCACACCCACCCTTAGGTGGAAAGCTGAAGGACCAGTGGGGTCGGTCCAAGGCAGACCTCCACAAGTCCACTGGCCTAGTGAAAACAGCCCAAGTGAGGGGCCCAGGCCACAGCCTCAGGGAACCTCTACCCCAAGGGACACCTTCCCCAACCCCACTTTCTGACCTGGAGGCGCTCCTGAGCCCCGGCCTTGGGTTCCCTTTTATAACCCCTCTCTCACTGCCCCGAGCCTGCCAGCAAGCGCGGAAGACCTGCTGCACGGAAATGGGTGGCCTGGTTTGCAGAGGGTGTGGCCGACCTATATGCCAGTCTTGGGGGCAAAGGTTGTGAGCAACACACCTGGCGTGAACACCCAGCCCCGCTGCCGTCGGCTCTGCTCTGAGGCCACCACTCGGACCAACTGTGTCACAGCACCATAGGCCTCTCGAAACCACTTGATGTCGGACACCCTCCGTGTGTCACTCACCAGCTGCGAGGAAGGAACACAGACATGTGGCCAACAGGTTATGGTGCAAGGCACAGTGCAGGGGATGATGGGGAGAGGAAGGAGGACCCAGCATCCCTCTGAAGAGCGGGCACGGGACTGGGCAGGGGCACTGCAGAATCCAGACAAGTGTAGCCCCATCCCCCGGGTCAACAGAGACCGCCCTCTCCTCTGAGCAGAACCCCCCTCCGCATCAATGCAGGCCACAGTCCCCTCTGCCCACACACTCTGCCAGGGACAGACTGGTGACCTGCGGGGCTGGGACCATCACTGCTCTGGAGGAGAGCCCTCGGGCCTTCACGTCAGATTCACATACTCATCTGGCAGATGAGCAACTGAGACCAGAAACAAACTCTAACCACTAATTTAATTTTAGGCAGTCCCTCTCCCTAAGCCATTCAAAGTCTCCCTTCCCATCATTCTAATAAAACCCAAAGCTCTCACCCCAATTTACAAGATCGACCACCTACTTCCCAGCATCTTCCCTTCATTCACCCCACGGCAGCCACTGATCTGTGGCGGTTACTCAAATACGCCAACCACCTCTCCCTCTCAGGGCCTTTGCACATACTGCCTGCCTCTGCCTGGACAAGCACAAGGTAGTCCCCTTCTGCTCAAGTGACACCCCAAAGAGGTTTCCCCACCAGTCTACCTCTCGTCCTACCCCCGCGATCCTGACAGCCTGTATTTTCCTCTGAGCACTAAGTACGCTTAAAATCATCACTCTGTATTACTTTGGTCATCTGTCTTGTCTGTCTGCCCCCTAGAGAGAACTCCATAAGGGAAAGGCGCTGACCCCGGGCATGTGTCCCGTCTGACACCCGAGCACACGGGACACAGGTTCACCGATGAAGGGACCAGTGAATAAACAGGCCAGCTCTTCTCATCCATGCTGTTGACATGTTCATTCTCCCAGCTGCTGAAAAAAATTCCACAGCAAGCACCTGCTGTGTGCTGGGCCCTGGGGACAGAGTGTTGAGCTGAACAGAGCTGGTGCTTGCCCTGGGGCACCGTACGGTCTGACGGGACAGACAGCAGCTTCCCCGAGACCGAGCAACCCCGGTCCTCATCAACTCACATCTCCACCTTGACACGTCCGAATCAGGGCCTCTGCTTTTCTCATCAGCCTAATCCTCCCACTCCGTCCCTGTCTCAGAAAACAACAAGTCTACTAGTCCAACCGCTACATACTGTTTCTTGTCCTCATGCCCCTAGCCAGTGCACCAGCAAATCCTATGGACTCTGGCTTCAAAACCAGTGCAGAATCAAGCCCTGTCTCCACTCGCCAACCCCTCAGAGCAGAGCCGCAGCCCCCCCAGTCAGGGAAGCATCCTCTACTGGCCTGTCTGCTCCCAGGCCACCTTCCACCAGCAGCCAAGTCAGCCCTTTCGACCTTAGATTGGCTTGTTTCTTCTCTGCCCGAACCTTCAAGGGTCCTCATCCAACTCAGCAGAATCCAGACTCTTCCAAGGAAACTGCAGCAGCTGACCACACTCCTACCCAAACCCCACACCCATACAACCCCTGGATCTGCCGCAGACATGCCAGGGACCTTCCGCGCAGGTCCTTTCTACTCCCTGCTCCCTTTCTGGAAAGCTCCTTCCCCACATATCCATTCGGTTCACTGCCATACTTCTTCCTCAGGCCCTGCTCCGACATCGTCCTATCAGGAAGCCTTTCCCTATCATACCTAATAAAGCAGCAACCCAACCCCAGCCTTCCTCAGACCCTTGGGCAACTTCACTTTGCTCCTTCATGTTTACCTCCTCTGACATAGTCTATATTTATTGAGCGTCCGAGTCCCTCCACCCCCAGCTATAACATAAGCTCCCAGGCACTCTGCATTTTTGCAATGGTCTATTCCAGTACCTGGAACCAGGCCTGGGTCAAGCAGCTAACACGGCTGCCAAAGTGAATGAGGCACCAAAAGGGAAGATGCCAGGGAGCACCAGCTAAGACATGGGGACCAGAGGCTTCCCTGCAAAAGTGCCCTATAAGCTGAGCTAGGGCACTTTCGCCCACCAGGTGAAGAGAGAAAGAAAGGGCAATCCAGGCAGGCCGAGCACCTAGGCAGAGGCGCCCATTCCAAAAGGAGCTTATATGGGTAGCAGAACGTAGGTCATTCAAGACCCAAAAGTTTGTTAAGAATTTTGATTTTGTTCATGAAAACAATGCGACATGGTTTTGTAAACAAAGGAGTGACCCCGCTTGGTGTCTGTTTTTAAAACCTCATCCTGTCTGTGGTGTGGGGGATGGATCAAAGGGACCAAGAATCAACGGTGGGGCCAGAGTGGGGTTGCTGCAATTGTCCAGATGACACAGTGGCGGATGGCTCCAGGCGGTGGCAGTAGAGACAGAGAGAAAGCAACACATCTGACATCTACAGTGTGTGGGGAAGGCAGAGGGCTAGGGATGTGGGTTTTCTTAATGCTGCCAGAGCCGGCTTACCCAGATGGGCTGAGAAACATCTTTCACGATCTTCCTGCAGAAGAAGCCCGGGTCAGCCTGGCGCATCTCCTCCCCCCAGCGGATCATGTCCTTCCGATAGTTCTCCTTGTAGGCACTGGCATCCAGGAGTCTCTGCAAGTTCAAGCCGTGCTCCTGTCCAGAGCACATCATTATGGCTATGCCACTGGCCTCTCGACCTCGCTAGCCTCCCCTGAGACAGGTCCATCCCTCCCCCAGGGCCCATGAACAGATGAATGCGGTTTCCCCAGGACAGAGACCTGCAGAAGAGAGCCCTGAAAACCAAGAAATCCCAAAATGGCAGGTGGAAGAAAGGTCTCAAGATAATCCAGAAATGGTTTCAGTTTGTCTTTAAAATATGCGATGTGGTTTTCTCTTTTGCAACAGTATTACCTTCCCAATTATTTCTGGCTTAAACTAATCCTGAAATTAGTTTGTATCCTCTGAGTACAGGCTTAGCCTTTAACTACAGTGGGAAATCTGAGAACATTGCATTCCATGTCCTCCCACGACCCCTTCTGACACTGTCTGCCCCTCTGCAAGCCCAAGAGACTTGACTTTCCTGTCTCTCTCTTCTCCCCACCTTGCCCCCTTTCAGGCCCAAATTCCTCACACCTTTGCAGGAGCACCACTCCACTTGGCTCCAGGCCCTACTGGAGCTCTCCACACCGAGGCAGAAGGGCTACTATGCTGACCATGTGGGACACTTTCCAAACCCGACCTTTCCTTCTCCGGGGACTAACAAGGAGAAGGGTCCATCCAGGGACCCAGTTCATGTCCCGCCTCCCTCCGAGCTCACTACAGGAAGGCCTTCCCTCCTCAGACTGTTTCCTTCCCTCTTCAGACTGTTTCTCCACCTGTGAACTGCAATGTCACCTCCTCACATCCCTCCTCCAAGGTGAGGCCAGAAGCCATCTCCTACTTATAAACTGGTTTCCCATGCAGCCCTTGCCACAGGGGAAGAGGGGCCACCAGGAACATCATGGTCTGCTGTGTCCAGCATTATCTCCCACTGTGATTTAAGAAATCAATGCATTAATTTTGGACTTGTTTTGGAATAGAAGTGGGAGAGGGGGGCTTGTAAAGGTTAGGACAGGCAGGTCTTTCCGTCCCCCACTAAGGTTTTAAAAAGACCAACTCTTTCCCATCACCACCCCTGCCTGGATAACAGGTCTGCAGCAGGGATGATTTGGGAACTCTGGAAGGCCAGTGGCAACTCAGACCCAAGAGTTCTTCAAAGGTGCCCGGGTTCTGTTGGGGAAGCTGAGTGTCTCCCACAAATCACAGTTGCTCCCAAAATGTCTACTGGATAAAGGAATTTCTGCATCTGGTTTCACTTAGGAAAGTTCCCACTAAAAAATGTGAAAACCAAGGTCCCTGTGATCCCCAGGATCCCCAACACTGCTGTCTACAAATGGCAGTGGGAGACTACTCAAAGGAACAGAAGGTACAAAGGAATGTCCCGTGAAGACGGCTGTCACATGGAAGTAGGGCATGAATTCTTAAGTGGCCCCAGAAAGCTAGGGGTTAAAGCGCAGCACTATGAAGCTACCCGCAGCCACTGCAGCTTGAGTTCGATCCCTGGCCAGGGAGGTGACCCACATGACGCAGCAGACCTCTCCTGACCCACCTGCTGCTCCCCTCAGCAGTGCATTTCACTCGATCTGCTTATTCTGCTCCCCACTCTGTCTCTGGTGAATCCTCTCACCCTGCACCTCTGGCCTGTACCCCAGTTCTTATATCCATAAATAAAAATAAATTTAAAAAAGAAAAGAGAGCTAGACTCAAGCCAACTGACCAAAAGGCCATTACCAGATGCCCAGAAGGGTGCACCTGGTGGTCAAGGACAGAAACACAGGGGACAAGGACATTTCACTGTGTGGGAAGCTGATGTCACTGCCCAGGCTCCCTCCCTGACATCTAAATTTCCAAGAGTTCCCACTTATTTTGTAAATCCAAGTTTAGCAATTCTGTTTGTTTTTTTTTTTAATCTACATGGCTCAAAATTCAAAAGATACGTATTCATTCACTGTAAAAACTCTCCCTCTGTGGTCCCCCAGCCAGGTCCTCTCCTGGCAGCGCCCACGGCAGGCTCCCAGGTATAGTGGACCCTCGAACAACATGGGTTTGAACCCTGTGGATCCGCTTCAACACCGATGTTTTTTAGTAACTATACTGGAAAATGTTTTGGAGATTTTTGAGAATTTGAAAAAACTCTCAAACTATGTGGCCTAGAATGTCAAAAAAAATAAGAAAAGGTCAGTTGTCATAAATGCATAAAATAATGTAGCTATGTATGTAGATGACAGTCTCTTTTATCACAAACTATGATAAAAGAGCGTAAGTGTAATCATTGAAATACTGTGTGTCATAAAAATGTTCAGGCCACACCATGAAGCAACCCCACTGCTGCTGCTTGATTATCAACACATGAGTCATTATACCTGTAAATAAATAAACATGAATTTCTTTTTCATGGTTATCTTTTCATTTTTGATGTCTACTGTTAGTAATACCTATAGCATGTCTCATATAAGAAGATATCGATGTAGGTACTGACATATCTCATCTTGTTAACAATGTAAACTTTCAGCATCACTAAATACAGTACAGTGCTAGAGATGGATGTTCTCTTCCTTAAGGTTTTCTTTTTTTAATATTTATTGTTACTTACCTAACAACTGCATTCAAGAACTGGGGTGTAGTTCAGAGATACCTGGGGGGTGAGAGGATTCACCAGAGACAGAGCGGGGAGCAGAACGGGAAGATCTACTGAAATACACTGCTGAGGGAAACGGGGCAAGACAGGAGAGGTCTGCTGCGCCATGTGGGTCACCTCCCAGGCCAGGCATCAAATTATTCTACATCTTGCCCTTTTCACTTAACACCGTATCTTAACAACTAAATTTCTAAGGGGGGAAGAATAAGGTTGTGGCAGGCGAGCTGAGCCAGGGAGAGGGGAGTGATGCGCGTCATCCTTTCTGAATAAGGGGGCAGGTTTAGGCCCTACACTAATCCAAGGGTGTTGGAGCAGCCGCTCACATCTACAGGCGTTCCTGAACATACTTTCTTGAACATGCCCTGGGAGGTGACCTGGAGTGAGGGAGGCCAGAGGGGAAATAGCTGAAGCTAAAAATGCTCCCCAAATGTCTACCCACCAAAACCAGAAACTGCTGGCAGACAGCAGGGGCCCTGCTCGTGACTCGCATGACACCCACAGCAACCAAACCCCAGGAGCTGGCTCCTTTCACCCACTAGATGCCATAGAGCTGTCACCTACCTGAGCAAATTGCTCCTTGAGTGGACCAGAGAGACGCAGGGTGGCACAGACATCACTTCCAAGTCTGTGGAATGGGGAGAACCAAATCCGGTTAACTGACCACCTCTGGAGTCCAGAGGGTTGAAGCCCCATTTATGCTACGCTTATCTACGTAACTCTGTCGCCCCTCAACTTCCCTGGCCCTATTTTCTCATCTATAAAGTGGAGATAACTGTTTCTGTTTGACTCCCACAGGATTATTATGAAACTTGAATGTGAAAGAGTCCTGAGACTATCAGGTAAAACAAGTAAAATTTTAATTATGGCTGAACATTCCTGCCTGGCAATATCCTAGCTGGATTACTGCTGGGACTGAGCAAATTCTCTCACTGCCAGGACATCTCAGTCTCCTCACTTGGTCATCACAAAAGAAGTCAACCATTCATTCAACAGTTCAATTCGCTCAACCATTTCTTGGGTATTACATTTGAGTCAAGGTGATAGAAATATGAGTACGAAACAGGATTCCTGCCCTGACCTTGAGATGTTCAGAGATTCACCTCAACACTGACATGGTAAGGTAGGTGTCCTTATTTCCCTGATTTAGAGGAGGAAACAGGTTTTGTGAGGAGAACTGACTCAATCAAAGCAACATTGCAAGTCATGAAGTCAGCAGTGGGAACACAAAGTAACAGCCAACACTTAGTTCCCATGCCTTACAGATGCCAGGAACTCTCCTCAACCCTTCACATACATGGTCTTATTCAATCCTTATAATCACCCCATTATTATCCCTGTCTCACAGATGACAAAAGTGAAACAGAATAGATAAGAACTGTGTATAAGATCACACAGCAGTGGTGAGTCAGGACTTGAATTCCATTACTTTTAAAACCAGAGTCTGAGCTCCTGACCATTGTTCTCTGGGAGTGAGGAGAACAGTTTAGGGAAAGATGGTAGAAGATATGTGGTGATGAAAGATTGAGGTGGTCCCCTCCACCCTGGGTTGCCCCGCAGCCTCTTTGAACCTGAAAGCAACCTCCAGGCACCGCTACTGCCCTGGCCTTCAAAAGGAAAAGAGACCTACCCCCCCCCCTTTTCCCTTCCCAAAGTTCTGCTCTCCTGGCCCAGGCCCCAACAAAATGCTGAGTGAAAGTGAAAGGTATTATTTGGGAAGATGAGTGGTAATTCAGAGGAATCCATTTAGTCACACTAAAGCTGAATCTGAATCCTGGATCTGCCTGCCACTGACTTTGTGACCCTGGCAAGTCTGTGTTTGTTTGTTTGTTTGTTTGTTTGTTTGTTTGTTTGTTTGTTTGTTTGAACTTGCCAGATGCTCCGTTTCTTCATCTGTGAAGTAGAGACTGAGTAGCAATACCACACAGTAGCAAACAAAGAGGTCTGCAGGATGAAATGAAATAACCTACATGCTCAGTGCTCTGCATACAGTAAAGGGGGTTCAATAAACCCCTGCTCTTAGGTGGTGTGCTGGGCAACCATCTGTTACAAGTCAGCCACGACTGGGTGGGATCTCAGAGAATCTTTCATCCGTGTTTCCGTCTCCCTGTCCTGAGGTCTAGGAATGGCCGTAGAGGAAAATGCCTCCGTGTAACTGCCAGCACTTCTTGGAGAGAGAGATCTACGCGTCTGGAGCCGTAGCAGCACAATTCTTTGTGGTGGGCATGTGGAAATCCCGCCTGATGTGGTACCAGGTGGCAATCCCCGGCCCCCCCGCCACCCAGGACCCCTCCGCCCCGCAGTCCGAAGACCCCGCCTCCAAAGCTCAGCCCGTCGCCGCCCCAGCCAACCCCCCGTCACGTGACGCGGGGATCTCCTCCGCCGTCACCCCGTTCCCCCTCCTTTCCGCCCCTCGGACACCTGCTCTGTAGCGTGTCGGTCACAAAGTCCTTCCCGGATTTCCTCTTCCCGCTGAACAGCAGCACGAGCCTCGGGGAGCCTCCTATCGGGGCCATGGTCGTCCTTTCGGGAAGCCCCAGAGCCGACACTTAAGTCCATCTCTGAAGTCAGGCCACCCCGCGCAAAACGGAAGAGGCCACTAAGTGGGGCGCCCCTACGAGGGCCCGCCCCGCTCTTCGTGGCTGTGCAGGGACGGCCGGCCCCCGCGCGTGCTCGCGTGCATCTTACGGAATGGCTGAAGAAATGAAAAGCAGAGGGAAAGAAAGTGACTTTCCAGGACAGCCTTTACCCCTAAAGAAGTACCCCTCCTGGACTGCTTTGGAACAGCCCGGACCCGCCCAAAACTCGACGTCACGGACCCGCCTGCTTAGCTGACAGCGCTAGGGTCGAATTGGACGCGACTGTTTCCCTCTTACCCGATGACGTCTTAAAATTGCCGGGCAACTTCACATTGCCTTCCACACCTGCAGCTTACGAAACTGGTGAAGAAGCTTGCAAAAATGCTTTCTTACTTGTACATTTAAAAAAAAAAAATGCAGGTGCTAAAGAAAATCCTCATTGGCCCCCCAGTGAAAATGGGTCTTTTCTAGAGATGGAAGGAGGCAATGACACCAGAGGGTTGTGTCCAGTGATAATGGCCGGACTTGGTCCAGTACCAGCTGTTTAATGTTTAACCGGTGTTAAAGTGGAGAGGGGCCTCCCTGGTGGCGCTAGGGATTCAGTCTCAGCACCATGAAGCTCTCCCCAGACGCTGCAGCAGGAGGTGGATCCAGCCCAGGGAGGTGACCCACCTGGCTCAGCAGACCTCTCCTGTCCCCGCCCGCTGCCCTCTCAGCAGTGTGTTTCAGTAGATCTGCTTGGTCCGTTCCCCACTCTGTCTCTGGTGAATCCTCTCACCGCCCCCACACCTCTGGCCTGTACCCAAGTTCTGTATGCATCAACAAATAAATCTTAAAACTAAATGAATAACAGTCAAGAGGACACAAGGACAGAGGTGGATAACATCAACACAAGTTATAAAGGGACTTTTCAAGCCCTCTTCCTCTCCTCCCACCATACGCAAACACACACACTCTGCCTAGGTTTATCCAGAGCCCAGCTGCCACAAGGAGATCAATGGGCAGAGATAAGGGGTGGTGATCTGCCCCTGCCCTGAATTCCCAGTGTCATCTCTGCCCAGTCTCTGTGAGTAAATGGAGTGGTCTTCGGTATGACTGGTTGTACTGCATTTTCCGAGCATGTCAAAACACAGCCTGTAAGCCATTACTACTCCCATTTTTATGAGCTGTAAAGTCGGGCAACGAGAAAAAGTGGTATGTGGAGACTTGGGAAGACAAGATTAATCCCCTCGATATTGAAAAGCTGGTTCCGAAGCAGCTAAGGAAAGTAGAATAATCAATGGTCAGAGGCAAAAAGAACAAACTTCAGGAAGCCTTTTTTAAGCTCTGAAAGCTTTGTACTCATCAGTATGCTTAGAAGGAATTTTGTGCTAGCGATAGTTTTTAAAACTATTATTTTATTTAAGGAATGTACAATATATTTAAAGAAACTTGTAATTAGCAATTCTAATTCCTAAAATTTTCAGATTTTCCAGGTAACAGAATTCTAATATTTTGCTGGATAACTTTCTTATAAGCAAACCATAAATAAATTTAGCCTCTCATAGAAGTACACATGTGTTTGAAGTTTCTAATGTAACTTCACAGTGTACTTGTTTTTGTTATTATTTTATTTCAGTACATTTTTTTTAAAATAGCAGACTGAAATTTACACTACTAATCAAAAGTAATATATCTGGTAGATTTCTACAAATTGGCAAAATAACTGGATTTTACACTATTCTCATACCACCTAAAGATGGCCTATGGAATCAAGGATCTAATCACAGTCTCATCTCAGAGTGGCATGTCTTATCATTCATATTATCCCCTTCAGGTTGATGGCAGAAACTTTTTTAAAATATTTATTTATTTATGCGTACAAGAACTGGGGTACAGGCCAGAGGTGCAGGAAGTAAAAGGATGCACCAGAGACAGAGTGGGGAGCAGAATGGTCAGATCCACTGAAATACGCTGCTGAGAGGAGCAGCGAGGGAGACAGGAGAGGTCTGTGTGCTATGTGGGTCAGCTCCCTGGCCGGGGATGGCACTGATGCTGCAGTGGCTGCAGATAACTTCACAGTGTTGTGCTTTAACACATAGAGCTATCCAGGAGGGCTGGACGATGAACTTTTGTTTGCCTTCATGGTTTGCTTTGGGTTGGTTGATTTAATTTGGGGGGAATAAAGGGGGAGCATTCTATTAGAATGCATTTGTTTATTATTCATTTGTTTGTTTATTTTTGTAATGATCACTACTTAATTATTTACTTTTGCATTGAAGAACTGGGGGGTAGGCCAGAGAGGTGAGAGGATTCACCAGAGACAGAGTGGGCAGGCAGTCAGGAGAGGTCTGCTGCGCCATGTGGGTCACCTTCCTGGCCTGGAATCGAACTGCTGTTGCTGCTGATCTCTTCATAGTGCTGTGCTTTAACCTTGCACCACCACCGAGGGCCCTCTCCTCCCCCTGTTAACTCAGAGCTTTCCCGGTGTTTATTAATGTCCAGTAGTTTTTATAGTTATTTTACTTTGTCGAATCATCCGTTGTGTAAAATAGCCAGAATGTTTTTGTCTTTCTGAATTGATTAACTCCACACAATTCCTCAAATTCCCTCTACTTTGCTGTAAATGATTGCATTTTGTTTTTCCTTATGGCTGAATAGTGTAGATGCTCTACACTAATTGTCTATTAGAGGACCTTAGGCTGCATCCATATCCTAGCTTTACAGATAGTGCTGCAATAAGCATCATAGAACTTAGTGTTTTGCATTGTTTCATATTCTGTGGGTAGATGCCTAAGAGTGCGATTATTGGGTCATATGATATTTCCATTTTTAGTTTTTAAGATGAATTCAGATTACTTTCTATAGTGGTTGCAGCAATTTACATTCCTCTCAACAATGTAACAGTGTTCCCCTCTTTAAGATGTGCAGTGTACTCACAGGTATGAGATGGTATCTCATGTGATTTTTACCTGCATCTCTTACTGAGTGTCAACAAACATTTTTTCATATATCATTTGCCTTCTGGATATTCTCTTTGGTGAATTGTTCATTTCTGCTGCCTGATTGATTGGATTGTTTTTCTATTGTTAAATTTTATATTTGTTTATATATCTTATTGGCTATATATTACGTGAATGTTTTCTGTATATATACGTACAAATATAAATACATATATATATACACGTGTGTATATATAAATAGATATGTAAAAAGTTTTCACATGAGGTAATCCCAATTTATATTTGCTATTAGTTCTTTTCCCATAGGGGTCAAGTCTCCAAAACCACATTTATTGTTGATATCATGTGATAGCGTATGGAGTTTTTTGTTTTGTTTTGTTTTTTGAGATTTATTCATTTATTTATGCATATAAGAACTGGGATGTAGATCAGAGGTGTGGGGGGTTGGAGGGATGAGAGGATTCACCAGAGACTGTGGGGAACAGAACAGGCAGATCTACTGAAATACACTGCTGAGGGGAGCAGTGGGGAGACAGGAGAGGTCTGCTGCAGCATGTGGGTCAGCTCCCTGGCTGGGATAGAACTCAGGCCGTCAGGCCGCAGATGTGATAGTGATAGATAATGTGATAGTGCTGAGATTTAACCCATATGCCAACTGGGAGGCCCTTGTTGATGTCATGGATCATAGCATCAATGATGTTTTTTCCCTATGTATTTTATTGTTGTAGGTCCAATATCTAAATCTCGAATCCATTTGGGATTTATTTTTGTATATGGAATTTATTTATGTATATATATGGACTTGCAGTTTCCCCAGCATCATTTATTTTTTTAATTTTTAATTTCTTGAGACTTTTTAATGGCCTAGTATATAGACTCTTTTAAAAAAATGTATTTATTTATGCATACAGAACTGGGGTACAGCCAGAGGTGCAGGGGCAGCTAGAGGATTCACCAGAGACAGAGCGGGGAGCAGAACAGGCAGATCAACGAAGTACACTGCTGAGGGGAGCAGTAGGTGAGACAGGAGAGGTCTGCCCGCCTTGTGGTTCACCTCCAGGGCAGGGAATCGAACTCTCAGAAGCAGCTACAACTTGGCTTAGCTTCGCAGTGCAGCGCTCCAACCTGCTGCACCACCAGAGAGGACCCCCAGCATCAGTTATTAAAGAGTCTCTCCTTGTCCCACTGCATGGTGGTGGCTCCTTCATCGTACCATTAGGTACATGAATTTATTTTCTGAGCTTTCAATTCTGTTCCATTGATCCCCATGTCTATTTTTGTGTCAATACAACACTGCTTTTAGTACTGTTTGAAGTCAGATACTATGATGCCTCTGATTCTCTCCTTTTATCAGGATTGCTTTTGCAATTCAAGGTCTTTTATAGTTTCATATAAATTTCAAATTTTTTTGCTCAATTTCTTTGAAAAATATTGCTGGTATTGTACTGGGAATTACATTAAATTTATATATCACTTTAGGCAGGATATTTATTTTGTTTATACTAAATGTCCCCATCCATGAGCATTGAACGTCCTTCCATCTGTTTATATCACTAAGTCCTTTAATAACATCTTGTAGTTTTCATTTTATAGATCATTCATCTCCTTAGGTTAATTATGAGGTATATGATTTTTTTTACACATTGTAACTGAAATTATTTTCGTGATTTAATGGTGAATGATTGAAGGCTTTCTCCTTAATATCAGGAACAACACAAGAAAATCCACTGTCACAAAATCTGTTTTACCTAATACTAGAGGTTTTAGCCAGCATTTGTTATGTATAAAAATGCTACAGACTTTTGTATATTGCTTTTGTAAACTGCCACTTTGTTGTATTGTTTCTAATAGCTTGTTGGAGGACTCCATAAGGTTTTCTATATGTAATCATATCTGGGAATAATAATCGTTTCACTTTTTTACTAATTTAAATTCCCTGTATTTTCTGTTTTTGTCTGATAGCACTGGCTAAAACCTCTAATATTAGATTAAATAGAAATTGTGACTGTGGATTTTCTTGTGTTGTTCATGATATTAAGGAGGAAACCTTCAGTTTTTCACCATTAAATACTACATTGGCTCTTAAATTATAGTGTGTGGTCTTTATATTACTGAAGTAAGTTCCTTCTATTCCTATTTTGTTTATGATACAGGGCAGCAAAGGGGCACTAAACTAGAGTACAGGGCAGCCATACTATAGGCTCGATTCCAACTCATGCAGACAACCAAAAACAAAACAGGAGATGCTCACAGAGCTGCTGAGATGCCCCAGCACAGCCCCA
>NW_004567141.1:4305491-4312553 GCF_000260355.1 Condylura cristata
CCGCCCGCTGCTCCCCTCAGCAGTGTACTTCGTCGATCTGCCTGTTCTGCTCCTCACTCTGTCTCTGGTGAAGCCTCTTGCCATCCCTGAGCCTCTGGCCTGTACCCCAGTTCTGTATGTAAAAATAAATAAATCTTTTAAAAAAAAACCAGCAGCTGCAATGGCTGAACCACCAGACAAATAACCACACTCAAACAGCTTAGCTAGTCGCCCTGCTCCAGGTCTTCACCTTCCCTACCAGGCTATAGAAGCAGCAAAATAGAATAGTTTCAATTGCTCAGCTCCTTGCAAAGCCTCCAAACTTTTCCTCTCTGAGGCTGGTTGCTGGAGGACTCTTACGTCCTTGAGAGGCCCACAACAACCTTCTGGAAAAGCAACATGGTGGACGCAGAAATCACTGATCCCAAAATCATGAAGATCTGAAAATGCTGAAATCCTGAAAGCCGAATCCCAAATACGCAAGCATCAGGCTGCTTATACAGTCCTTTATATTTCTTATCAGAATGCCCACTCCCATCGATACTTTGCTCTCATATTCCCTGGGACTATCCATCCTCACAGGCACCCCTTTTCAGGGGGGACCACCTGTAACGGTCGGTCCTTGGCTTCAGACTCTGGTTACATTTAGAGTTTTTATCGTAAATGAGCATTGAATCGTAACAAATGCTTTTTCTGCTTCTATTCATATGTTTGATATAGTATATTACATTGATTGATCAATATTTATTAAACCATCCTTGCATCCCTGGGGATATGACACTTGATCACGATATATAACCCTTGTGAGTAGTTGTTGGATTTAATTTGCCAGTATTTTGTTGATGATTTTTGCATCAATGTTCTCCAAAGATAGTGCTTGTAATTTTCTTTTTCTGTACTGTCTTTATCTGGTTTCGGTATTAAGGTAATGTTGGCAGTGTTAAATATATTAGGGAACAGACCCACTTCTTGTATTTTAAATGCAAATGGCTTTTTAAATGCATATGCCGTTTTTTGGCATATGATCAAAGAGAGTTGTTGGTATAATTTTAATCTTTATAATTTCATTAACAATTGACTTGTGTCCCAACATATGTTCTATTCTTGAAAATCTCCCATGTATAGTTGAGAAACATGCATATGCAGCAGTTTTGGGGTGGAGGGTTCTGTAATTATCTATTAAATCTATTTGGTCTAGCTCCTGGTTAAAGCTATTATTTCCTTAATTATTCTCTGTCTTGTCGATTTATCCATAGTTGTAAGTGCAATATTAAACCCCCCTAGTATTATTGTCAATGTCTCTCTTGAGCACTGTTAGTAACCATCTTGTGTATCTTTGTGCTGTCAATTAGTGCTTATATGAGTACCATTTGGTTTGTTGTATTAGGCCCTTAATCATAACCTACTACTCATCTATTTCTCATTACCTTTCTTAACTTGAAGTCTTTTTTTTTTTTTATGTGGTGTAAGTGTAGCTATTTCTGGCTTTTTTTTTTTTTTAACTACCATTTGCTTATCTCCTTTTTTTTTTTTTTTATTTGTTTATTTATACAAGAACTGGGGTACAGGCCAGAGGTTCAGGGAGTGAGAGGATTCACCAGAGATAGAGTGGGGAGTAGAACAGGTGGATCTACTGAAACACTGCTTAGGGGAGCAGCAGGTAAGACTGGAGAGGTCTGCTGCACCATGTGGGTCAGCTCCCTTGCTGTGGATGGAACTCCCGTAGATAGCTTCATAGTCTTGTGCTTGCACCACCAGGGAGCCCCCTCCCCATCTCCCATCTTTAACTGCTTGTCGTTGTTGGTCAATGGTCAAATGGGTTTCCTTTTTTTAAAAAATAAGATTTATTTACTTATGCATACAAGATCTAGAGTGTAAACTAGAGGTTGTGGGGGAGGGGTGAGAGGATTCACCAGAGAGAGGGGAGCAGAACAGACAGATCTACTATAATATAATGCTGAGGGAAGACAGGAGAGTTCTGCTGCACCACATAGGCCAGCTCCCTGGCTGGCCTGGGGATTGAACTCATGCTGCAGTGGCTGGGGACAGGCTGACCAGTGCTGTGTCCTTAACCCCTGCACCACCAGGGAGGCCCCGATGGGTTTCTTATAAGCAGCAAACAGATGAACTTTGTTTTGAAATCCATTTAGCCACTTTATGCTTTTTGACTACTGAATTTAAGCAATTTACATTTAAGGTGATTACTGAAATGTAATGCTGTTTTGTTTGTTTTTAGCTTTTCTCTTTTTTTTTTTAAGATTTATTTATTTATGCATATAGAACTGGTGTCCAGGCCAGAAGAGCAGAGACGGTGAGAGGATTCACCAGAGACAGAGTGGGGAGGACAGGCAGATCTTCGAAGTACACTGCTGAGGGGAGCAGTGGGTGGTCAGGAGAGGTTTGTACACTGCTGAGGGAGGGGAGTAGCGGGCGGGTCAAGAGAAGTCTGCCTGGTGTGTGGATCACCTCCAGGGAAGGCAGGAATCGAAATCATGCGTAAGTGGCTTTAGCTTCTTAATGTTGTGCTTTAACCCGCTGCGCCACCAGGGAGGGCCCTCTTTTTTTTGTTTGTTTTTAATCTTCCTTTTGTGTTTCATTTAGGTTCTATTTCTATTCTCTTATGTGTTACTTGATATTCACTCGACCAGTCTGCCAAAGTTAATATATGACGGACTATTTGTGTGACCCATTGAACTGTCTGGTCTCAAATTCATTCTGATGGGCCACACTGTTACCCTTGTCCTCCTCCAGTTTATATAAGTTAAATGTCTGTTACCACTATCATTGTTGTTCATTTGCTTTATACTAATTCCTTTAACACATCATTCACATGCAGCTTGGTGTTGATGAATTCTTTTAGTTTTTTCTGTTCAGTAAAACTTCTTATCGTTCCTTCTCTCTTGAATGTTAATCTTGTATCTAAACTGGAATTTTTTTTAAGTATCGCCAGCAATCCCCTTCTTGATTGTAGTGTTTCTACTGAAAAGTCTATTGATAGTCTAGTTGATGTTCCCTTACAGGCTACCCTCTTTCCTGTAGGTATTTTTAGTATTCTGTTTTTGTTACTGGCTTTTGACATTTTTATTTTATTTTATTTTTACATTCTAAAAGGACAGGTTTATTAGAAAAGGGGGGAGGAAAAGAGACACCTGCATAGACACAGATGGGCCGTCTTGGGAAGAGAGATGTTGATGATGCTTTGCAAAGGGGAAAATTGTGAAAGAAATGTCTGCATAGTCACAGGCAGGCAGGAGAGCTACTGGCTTTCAACAGTGTGATGTGTTTTGGTGTGCGTGTCTGGTATTATTTTGTCTGGAACTCTTTGGCCATTTTGAATCACACAGTCTGCTTCATTTCCTAAATTATGTTTTTTAGGCAATTATTTCTTTAAATATATTTTACTTGCCATTCTCTTCTAAGACCCCTATGATATGGGTGCTATTTCTAAAGAGAAATAGGTTATCCCAAAGGGCTCTTATACTATTTTCTTTTTATTTTTCTTTTTTGTTGTTCTGTTTGTATATCCTCTGACATTGTGCTTTTGAACTCAGTAATACCATTGCTTACATTTGCCTACTATTAAACCCCCTATTATGTTTTTTTAATTTAGTATGTTTTAGATCCATTAGTTCTGGTTGTAACTGTCTCATACTTTCTCAGTCTTTATTCTTTTCCTGTTTTAGATCATCCATTGGATTTTTGTGGTTGTTTTTAAATTTTGTTTTGATTTCATTTTGTTTTGTTTTACTCCATGCGCGTTGTTATAACTTAGCTCCAGCTCCTTCTAGCATATTCTGCAGTTCTCCTGGATCAAAATGTCTCTTAGGGTTTTTTGTTCCTGCATTTGTAATAGGTTCTTCTGTCCCTTCATTGTTAATTTTTTTTTGAGATTTATTTATTTATGCATACAAGAACGGGTATAGGCCAGAGGTGCAGAGGGTGAGAGGATTCACCAGAGAGAGAGCAGAGAGAAGAACAGGCAGATCTACTGAAATACACTGCCGAGGGGAGCAGCGGGCAAGACAAGAGAGGCCTGCTGTGCCGTGTGGGTCAGCTCCCTGGCCAGAGATGGAACTCGTGCTGCAGTGGCTGCAGATCGCTTCATAGTGCTGAGACTTAACCTCTTGCACCACCAGTGAGGCCCTTCATTGTTAGTTTTCCTGAAGTGTTATGGGAACAGATTTGTGGACTATTCTCTTTGCACCTTTGAAGTGATCTGAAAATTGGTACCTCCAAGGAGTAACAGGTAGACAGCATCTTGGGCAGCAGTGCACCAAAGGATCACCTCAGTGAGTGTCAGGGACTCAACTTCTTACAGTGCTCTGGTACAAGAGTTGCATGGCAGGCATCCACAGTGACGCCCTCCTTGTAACCAGCAACTTGGTCTAAGTGTGTCACATAGTCTCCTGTCAGCTCCCACCTCTAGGCTGTATTTGAGCACTGACTACAGCCCTGGGCATGGATTTTAATTGCAATAGGGGCATGAGCCTGGCATTGTTCACTTTTCTTTTCTAATACTGAGCCTTATCCTGGGGTGTTTTCTCTTCTCATTAACAAATGTTCTGGTCAGTGACATTATTCAGTTGTGGTCTCAGGGGCGTCCCCAGTGTTCTGATCATCCAGCCTTAGACTGCAAGTAGTAGCCTCCTCTACAAGGACACACTATCATCCAAGCTGGTTCTCCCTGCAGGTTCAGGCACCAACTTTGGATTCAAACCAATAACGGTCAGTCTGCACCTCTGCTCCTACAGTTCTCCAACAGTATACTCTCTAACCTGGGTACCATCTCTGTGTACCTCCTTATCCAGCACAGGGCTGTGTCTCCAAAACCCCCATGCCATATGGGTATTGTGGGTGTGTGCCTGAGTCAACAACTGTAAGGCAGTCACCCCCTAACCCCTCCAGAAGGTTCCACAGTCCTGGTATTGCTGTAACATAGTGCAATTAAAGTTCTTCTGCCCCTTTCTGCCATACCGTTGCTCCTGCTGTGAACTATAATCACCTGTTTATCTTTCAGGGGGTTATTGACTTTTTCCTGCTGCAACTTAATTGTGAGGTTGTGGAGGCAGCAAGCCAGGTGTCTTCACTCTGCCACCATCTTGCCAAAACAGAAGGCAGTTTTAATCCCAGCTTTGATGTTTGGCAGAAACAGAACCTTCAGTAAATCCCTCTGGAGTTCATCACTGATAATGCCTCTGTCACAGGGCTGCAATGAGAAGGAAATTAGGAAAATAAATGATAAAATTATAATAAAAGTACTTTGTAAAACCTAATGTATTTTTTAAAGATATATTTTTATTTATTTATGCACACAAGAACTGGGGTGCGGGGGGATAAGAGGATTCACCAGAGACAGAGTGGGGAGCAGAACAGGCAGATGGACTGAAAGACACTGATGAGGGGAGCAGCGGGCGGGACAGGAGAGGTCTGCTGCGCCATGTGGACCACCTCCCCTGCCAGGGATCAAACTTGTGCACAAAGGCTGGCGATAACTTGATCGTGCTGAGACTTAACTCCTTGTATCACCAGGGTGGCCCAAAAAAAATCTAAAGTATTATCCAAATATGAAGAGTTTTTATTCTTGACATTTTGATACTTTAGAGTTTATAACTTAATGCACAACTGGATTTTCCAGCTCACCTTCAGAAAGCATTTAGTTGGGACTTCACTGAAAACCCAAGGCCTACTCTGCCAGCAGAGGTATAAAGGATTAGTTGCATTCACACTCCTGTTTCTTCAGTCACTGCTAGGAAAGAATCAGAACTTCCAGTGTCTCTTCCCACACCAGATCCAAGCCACATCCCTGCCCTCCCTCTCCCAGCTAGAATGGAGTACCCAGGAATTCCCAAGCAATGATAAGAAGACTTCCCCACATCCTGCCTCTCGAAGTTTCCTCCTGTTCCCCACTTCACCTGAACCCCACTCTCCTCAAGAAAAGATTTCTTATTCTCCCCTAGTCCTCAGATCTCAGGACTCCCCATTTTGACTTGCCCCCCATATACTCCTGCCTCTTGGAGATTGTGGCTTCTGTAAGGCTCACGCCTGACTGAGCAACCCTCGTCAGGGCTGATAACCACCAGTTGTGGTGGTTGATCTCCTTTACTGAGACTTGGCCTCTGGCCTCCGGGCTTCTTTCCCATCCACCTCCTATCCGAATGACTTCACTGTCCACATGGTCAGCCATCTAACACTGACCACTCGCTCAGATGCCCAAAGGCTCTTTCCTCCTCAGAGATCAGCTTCCCCATCAACAGAAGGCATTCAGCCTGCAGCTACACAGCCACCCAGCCTCCATGTCAGTCAGTGCCCAGAGCAGAGCCACCTGCCTCCCAGGGCCACCACTAGCCCCTGAAATTCTTTGTATTATATAATATCTGCTCTCCCTTCCAGCCACAATCAAAGGGAACAACAAATACGGTCACGTGTGGAAAGCCTGTGGACGCCACACAAATGTGAAGCACTGTAAGGCAGAATGGCTAGCCTCTAGGAGAACAGGAGTGTCGTGTCTGACAGGGACAGTGAGAGGTCAGGGAGGCGGTGGTCAGAGTTCTTGGGAACTGAGATTGGAAGCCAAGGATGCCAGACACCCCTAGCTTCAAAGGCCCAGAAGATGATGCTTGAGGAAGAGGGTGCTGCCTCACAGGACAGAGAGGGGCTCTCAGAACACAAGACCATTTTCCTTGAGAGTCACCCCCTGACTGAAGAAGACCATTTATTTATACATACAGAACTGGGGTACAGACCAGAGGTGCGGAGGGTGAGAGGATTCACCAGAAACAGAGTGGGGAGCAGGACAGGCAGATGTCCTGAAAAACTCTGCTGAGGGGAGCAGCAGGCAGGTCAGGAGAGGTCTGCTGCGCCATGTGGCCGGTGATCAAACTCATGCTGCAGGGGCTGCAGAGAGTTTCATAGTGTTGTGCTTTAACGCACTGTACCACCAGTGAGGGCCCCTTACTTTGTTTTATCACATCCATAATGTGATAAAAGTGTGAGGATCCTCCAAAGCAAGGATCCTCACATTTTCAAAAGAAACAGGGCCCCCAAAAACAACGGTGGCTATATCTAAATCTGGAATATAATAAG
>NW_004567141.1:4313078-4365327 GCF_000260355.1 Condylura cristata
CAGGGAGGGCCACATTTTATTGTCTTTTAACAGTATTAGCAATAAAGGTTGATGCTCATTTTCAAAGATTGAGAGACTCGCCTCAGGTCAGAGCTAGAGAGGTTGAGCCCGGCTCCTGCGGTGCAGAAGTTGCCATTTGTCCGGCCAGGGCATCTTTGAACACTTTGGGCACATCCGTTTGTCCTGTGAGTGAATGATCTTCCAAAGGGGCTAGCCAACACTTTCCTCTCCTCTTTCTGCCGCTCTGGCCCCAGCCCAGTGACCTGTCCCTTGCACTTGGGAAAGGGTCTCAGTGACTCTTCCTACTCAGAGCATTCCCCCTCCCTGTCCTTGTACCCCAGGACTGTACTGTGCGCCACTAGAGGGCTAGATAGCATATCACAACATACCAGACCAGGCCCAGGCTGAGTCAGGCTCCCCAATGATGTGTAAGCAAATGAGTGAACAAGTTTGTGGGGTTCTTTGAGGGAGATGTGAGGTCAGGACTTCATGTCTAAGCTAGAAGGGAACATTTGTGGGTGCCTTCAACCTAAGACTTCCTATCCCCACATCCAGCCAGTCTGGTTCAGGACAGGTCCTGGGGACCCCTCCTTCCCAGCCCAGTCACTGTCTGTCCCCTTCCGCTGCTGCCCTCGGTGGCCGGTGCCAGAATCTCTGCTGAGGAACATTGAAGTCACTGCCCAGAGACAGCATGGGGAGAGTGTGTCTTGTAGCAAACCACTCCTCAGATCAGGCGTCAGAGCCTAAAGTTCAAGCCTGAAGAGCCAGGGAGATGACAGTGGAGAAAGGAGAAACAGGGAGTCATGCCAGGATCAGCAGCCCCGGCCTGTAGTTCACTCTGTTCCTAGTCCTCTTTGTGATCTGAGACACTTTCTTCTCTGGGCCTCAGAACAATAAAAGAAGTGGAACTGATGCGCGTGAAGGCTGCTTCCAGGACTGGCCTCTCCTACCCACAAGCTGCGGCCAGAGAGGAAATGGCCACCGGGCCAAGTGCCCAGGTAGTTGATGTGGGGGGATGTATGGGCCCAGTGACGCAGAACAGGCCAGAGACACACACATGGGGGCACAGATGTGGCTTTAACCCTCCACATTTCCAGGGCCCAGTGGTGCCCCCCAGGCCGCCTGGGAGCCGGTCCTCACCCACTGTCACCACTCGGCTATGCTGTCACCATAAGCAAGTCACCTCACCGCTCATTTCTTCATTTGTAACATGTCTTCATCTGTAAAGTTTCCTCCTCTGTAAAGTAGACATTTAAGGTCTGCTTCTCAATACAAAAGGTGCAGCAGCGCTCTGAGAAGTCAGAGTGGTTATAAGGCCAGTCCTGGAAGCAGGCTCATGCCAGTTTCTGTTCTGGTTCCCCACACAAATCTGTCTCAGTGAGGCCCAAGGTCAAATTTCAGATACACTCACTTAGGGAGGGTCTTTTGGACCACTGAGCAACTGACCTTCCAAAGGAAGCCTGCTCCTTCTTCTTCTCCACTTGTGGCTTCAGGTCTCCGCCTGTCCAGCTCCAGCCTGATGACCTGTCCCTCAAACTTTAGAAAAGGTTCCAGGGACTCCTCCCGTGTCCCTTCTGCTGAGTGTCTCCTCTCAGGCTCAGTAAAGGTCCATGTCCAGTAAAAATTTCTCCAAAGGGGTCTGGCCCTGGATGGGAATCAGGAGGGTAGGAACAGGCACACAGGACAGGGTGGTGGGATGAGACCTTGGTGGGGCAGAGTGATCTGCTGGAGGCTGAAGTGTTCCCTACGCTAAAAAAAAGAAAAAGGAAAATCTACAAATGCAATAGAACACTATTCAGCTATCAAAAAAGATGAAATCATGCTTTTTGGGACAATACAGCTACAGCTTGAGATGAAGATAAGTGAAGTAATCCTGAGAGTGAAAGACCATTACCAGATGGTTTCATTCGCTTGTGAAATATAAATAACTAAAGAAAACAAACACAACAAAAATAACTTTAAGCTCTGTGAGAAATATGGTGGCAAGGAATACGAGGAGCCGGGAGGGGGCCGTGGGGGGAAGATGGAGGGCACAAGTGTTGGTGTGCAGCTGTACCCCCGAATTCCACAGTTTTGTAAACAAACGGCAATGGTACTTAAGTCAATATGCCTTGTGGTCAATGAATCCAGTCAGCCTCAGGAGCAAGGGCGCGGCCCCAGCTCTTACGAAGGGCTGGGACTGGGATGCTCCTCAGCTTCTCCCTGCGGGCTCAGCCCCAGGGCCTGGGAATCAGAGCTCGCTCCCCCCAGATCAGAGGCCCCACGACTCCAGCTGCCCCCTTACCAGTGAAGTAAAATCAGAGCAACTCCTATTTTGACAGTATTCTACAGCTTGAAAAGTCTTTGGATTTATCTTAGTGACTTGCCTTCCTACAGCTTGAAAAGTCTCTGGATTTATCTTAGTGACTTGCCTTCCTCACGATGACTTACGAGGCAGGTGTTATGGGCTCCCCATCATGATAAGAAGGCTTAGCCCCAAGTGAGGGTGGCTTCTTGCCCAAGGCCCACAAGTGGACACTGGTGGAGAACTCAACCTGGGTTTCTGACCCAACAGCTTGCCCAAGCATCTCCTCAGAAGGGGCCTGGGCTAGGCCTCCATCAGGCCCAGATACAGAACAGGTGAGTGGGGAAGGAACTTCTTTTGTTCTGCAGGGGCAACACCCACTCCAGAAGCAAAGGGCCACAAGAAATGGGCCATAAGCTTAAGGAAAGGTCCTCAGGAGAGGGATGGGGAACCCAGACAGCTCAAGGAGACTGGTGACAAGTGACTTCTGTGCCCCAGGCAGCTGAAGTGGGAGGGAAAGGGCCTGATGTTCTGTGGGTTTAGGGTAATAGTCCTCCCATCACCCTACTAGACCCACTGTGAACTTGGTGACCTGTGAAGGGAACTGGAGCACTGGGCCCAGAACAAGACGGGTTGAAATGTCTCTGCATCTGAATGGCCTAGGTTTCCATGGCAACAGCCAGCATCCGTCCTTGGGCCGGCAGAGAGGGCTGAAAGCAGATCTCAAAAGGTCCTCTGACCCTCAAGGAGCTTATGCAGGTGAAGATTTCCTTCCACCTTATGCCAGCTACTGCCCCAGCCAGCATGGTAGACAAGGAAAGCAATGTGCAAAGCCTGGGCCTGGAGGACCTGGGGAGCCAGGGAAGGCTCGGGGGATCTTGGGGCAGGTAGTAACTAAAGGGGCACTGGTGAGAAAAGGCTGAGAGGCAGGCCACACGAAAGGCACAGAGCGAAACCTGGAGAAAGGTGAAGCTAAAGAATGGGGGTGCAGGGGGACAAGGGTCAGGGGCCAGCAGAAATAGGTACAGCTGGGAAATTTAGTGACCAACAGCATTTTTCCATGTGAGCAAAAGAGGCCCAAAAAGGTCATCCCCATCTGCAAGTGGTTCCCACAGTACCCTAGAGTTGAGCTCTTAGCTAGGGGAGCTCCCATAGAAAACATAAGTATTGAAAATACCAAGGGCTTCAACAAGCAACAGAAGGGCCCAGACCAGACCCAAGCGGGACCCCACCCAGCTGGCGGGGAGGAAGGCCCCCACCCTGTGGAAGGAGGAAGACTGTCCCTCAGCTCCAGCTCCCTTGCTCCTCTCTACACACTGGTCCTATGACCAACACTACCTGCTAGGGCCCCCCGCCACCCACACGCTGTGGGTGCATGTGCGTGTTGGAGGGGCCTGGTGACCTCTGAGGGAGCGGGATCACCAGCTAAGGGCACCCCAAAATGGCCAATGATACCGCACCCTGCCTTCCTCAACAACTCCCCTGGGTTCCAGGGTCTTTTTCTCCCTGAGTCGGCAGTTTCAGAAACCGCCAACTCAGCATGTCTACTTCCTGAGTGGGTAAAGAAGAAGGGGGCGTGGGGGGAACTTCCCAGCCTCCCAGAGTTCGTTATGCAAACGAAGGAAATGGGCCCCAGAAATGAAAGCGAGAGGCACCCAGCAACCCACACTCTGGGAACCTAGCGAGGCCAGTTTGTGACCCTGCTCCGAAGCCCAGCTCCCCACCCCCAGACCCCTGAATGCTGCCTACCTTCTTGCCTGAAAGCCAAGTCTACCCACCTGCTCCAGGCAGGTCCTCCCAACTCCACCCCAGAAGCAGAAGCTCCCTGTGGCCCCACCCCATCGCCCAGCCTGGAGGAATTTCTCCCTGAGGTCTAACTGCAATCCCTTCTGCTGCAGAAAACAGGCTCCACTGGACTCCGAGCTCCTCCAGGCACCTCGGTACTGTGAGGCCTCCCCTTTCTGGTATGTGGTAGACTTTACAGATGTCTGTTGAATGTGTGGTCCTTGTTTCATCTGCTGCCTGTTCACAACCACATCACCCTATCCACCTCTGCATTAAATGGGCAAATACACTCAACAACCTTTAACAGTGTCTGGCACCTCAGTGGCCAGTCATATGTGAGCACTTGTTACAGAATTCAGAAATCAATCTCGGCAGCTCCAGGAGGCTGCCAGCCCTGCCCCCTTCACTAAAACCACCCCTGTCCACCAGCCTGAAGTCACCCTGCAGTTCTGTGCTTGCACTGGCTGGGGGATTTCCAGGGCTGTCAAGCCCGGTCAGGAAGGACTGCCTGAACAGAGCCCACAGACAGCCTGAGCCTGCCAGGAGAGCATGTCAGTGGAGCAGGTGCCAAGCCCGTGGGGTGGGTGGGGTGGGAGATTTGGGGGCACTAAGTAGTGTGGAGGGGTGGCAAGGTCTAGAGCAAATGTGGAACCAGGGCGCCACCTAGTGGCTCTCTTGCCTCCCCAACCCCAGAAACCCCATTGAGGGGGCCTCTCCCCACTCCCTCCCCATCCCCTGGAGTGTGAATTAAGCTGAGTGACAAATAAGGGACGCTTTTTTTTTTTTTACAGTTTTATTTCATTCCCCCCCCCCACATCCCCACTCCACCCACCAATCCCTTTTCTGAGACTAAGAAACCCAAGGTTCCCAGAAATTAACTTGTTCAAAGTCATGCAGCCTGGATTCGAGCCCAGGGCTCAGCCTCCAAAATCTACTCTCCCAGGGGCATAGCCAAGGCAGCTATGAGCAAAATGGGGAGTTCCAGTGCAGAGGACCTGGGGTTGGGAGCACAAGGTGAGGGGAAAGAAGAATGTGGGAGGTGAGCAGCAGTGCCTAGGACCCTGGTGGGTGTGGGGCGTCCCTTACCCCACTTAGAAACCACCCAAGTGGCCCCTCCCACCCATGTCACAACCACAACTGAGTCTACAGTTCACACAGCCCCGGGTGAGGCCTCCTGAGAAGCAGGGTAAAAAGGGAACTTCATCCCCTGAGGACAGAGGCTGCCAAAGAACACAAAACCCCAGGGAAAGCCCTCAGGCTGGGCCCCCAGCCAGGGCTCTAGCCAAGTCCCAGGGGCTCAGGTCAGCAAGTGGAGTTGAGGGGACCACTCTGGGGGGGCATACACAAACACTCACTAGAGGATGAAAACTCTTTGGCTTCAGACGCAGAATGCCAGCCCTCCACCACACCCCAGCCCACCAGGCTCCTCCTCCCTTCCCCCTTCACTAGGGCACAAGTCTGGCTCTGGGCCGCCCAGGGCCTTGAGCATTTGCATACATTTGCATAGACAGTAAGGCTGGTCTGGCTGTGACCTTTTTCTAGTGCAAGTGGCTTCAGTGCAAGGCTGGGTGATCTCTGTGCAGGCAAGTCAAAGACACAAACCATCCCAAGAAGAGGGTAGTCTAACGAGGCTGGCCCCCAGCACTAGGCAACACAAGGCCTCAGCCCCGGTGGTGCTGGCTGTGCTCCTCCCTGGGCCCCACAACTCGGGGGCTCCACAAGTGCTTATCCTTCTTTCCTGACCTGTGAGAGACAAGTGGGGGACAGGAAAAGGTCCTTTGAGGACAATGCCACATGAAAAACGGGGCACATTCCCTTTAGGAGAGGGCACCTTGTTCCTCCTAAGGCAGCCAACACAGGCAGTCACCCCCAATCCCATGGGGGACCAGACCTGTCTCCTGGGATGAAGGCTGCAATTGGGGAAACAGAGAGGTAAGACACCTCCTTCTCCCTTGGCCGCACAGATAGAGGCAGAAAGACAACTCGGAGGAAAATTCCCCTGGTCCACAAGGGGACTCGCCCCAGAGGGAAGAGGGGGTGTTGAGGGGGAGGTCAGGGATGTCAGACTAAAATGAACATAAGACCTCAAAGTAAAGCCACCCAGCGCCCTTGCCACTTCACAGTCCCCACCCCTCCTCTGTCCCCCCCAGGACAAGCCTCCATAGACCCCCCCGGCTACCCACCTCTTCTTCAACGCTTTGTCTCCAAAGAAGTGGCTAAAGATAAACTCCTCAAAGTCATCCACCTGATCGTCATCACCTGTCTGCCGCACAGCCACCTCCTCCAGGCTGTCCTCCAAGGCGTCCACAAAGTCCCGGAAACGAAGGCGGTCATGGCGGAAGATGCCATCCTCACCAAAGTAAGCGGGAGACAGGGGCAGCTCCTTGGTCAGCGGCCCTGCCCAGGGCAGCCGTGCCAGGTATGTCCTCAGTAGAGAGGCCAACTCCTGCTGCCGCACTGGGGCGAGCTCCATGCCAAACAAGGCCAGGCCCTCCTGCCGGGCACACTCGTGCACCCCTGAGCAGCCCTGGGGTGCCCGGTACTTGTGCCTCGACAGCTCTGCCCAGGGTGGCGGGGCGTCGTGCCTATCTTTAGCCCCTTCCTTCCACCAGGGCTGCTTCTGCCTTTCCCCAGAGAAGGGGGGGCTGCCATTTTTCCTGGGGGGCGCCGGGGGGCCTTGCCGTTTGCCATCCTTCTTGCTACCCCACTCCTCTACTCTTGGCTTGCCCTCCTTCCACCTCCCTGCCAGCTCCCTGTCCTCACCCCCCCAGCTCTTCGTCCTTTCCCAGCCAGATTCCTCCTTCTTATGCTTCCACTGCCCAACCTTCCGGTCCCCCTGCTCATCCCGCCTCTTGTCCCTTCCACTGTGCTCCCTGGGACTCTGGAAGTGGGATTCCTGATGCCAGGCCTCTGAGGCATTGGCCAGAACCCCCTGGTCCCAGTTCTGCAGGCCTTCCAGCTTCCGGGCCAATCTGTGGCCCAGCTCAGCCAGGCCAGCGTGCGCCGGGTGTCCTCGGCCAGCATGCTGCAAGCTCTGTGCTAGGTCCTTCTGCACAGACCCTAGGAGCCGCCGCTGCCGCTCCAGTTCCTGCCTCAATGCTTGGGCCTCAGCCTCCAGACGCTCCTTCTGCTCCAGGAAGTCAGGGCCTGGCTCCTGTCCCCTGGGGTGTGGCTCCTTGCTGAGCTGGCCCTTCTGTGGGCCTCTGCCCCAGTGGAGGCACACCCCATCTGCGCCCCGGACACAGCCAGCCTCCAGCCCCTGGAGCCGGGCCCGCAGCTGCTGAAGCTCTGACTCCAAGGCCTGCTGGGAGGCCTCCCCCTGCTGCAGGGCCCCTCGGAGCCGAGCATTCTCCTCTTCCAGACCTTTCGGCTGGTGCATCAGGCTTTGGAGCTCTTCCTTCTGGGCCTGGAGTCAGGGCAGAGATGAAGGACACCACAGAAGGCCCGTGTGAGTAAGCACACAGTGCCTCCCAGCCTAGTTCCATTCCATGAGAGTGGCCAGGGGGTCCAAGCCCTTTTTATGGTCTGGGATGCTCAGGATTTGGTTCTGTTTTCCTGCATCACACTCCGGGGCCCCCAAATTACATCAGAAGCTTGAGCTTCTACGTCCTTACATAAGCACATTCTTAGGGTCATCTAAGGATACTCAGTATAGGGCTGTTGTCACCCAATTTCTACCTTCCATACCGGAAGACATTCACTGATCACAGCACTCCTTTCCCACCGAGCCTTGGCGCGTTCCCCAAGTCCTTTCCACACTCTGCTGCAAGCCGAGGGGCATGCCACATGATGCAGGTATGCCAGCCCCAGCCTAAACCTTAGCCTGATAGAACCAGCTGTCACAAATAGGGATCAATACAAACAGTGGATGCAGAACTACGGTGAGCTGACTTGAATGGAAGAGGGGGCAGATAAAACTGTATGTGTGAAGAAGAAACTCCTTTCATAGGAAGACACCGGGACAGATGTCCAAGAGGAGGAGGCCTGGCTTGGGAAGCCCCTCATGCTCATGCCCACCTGCAGCTGGGCCTGCAGCAGCCGGATGTCCTGGTTCTCCTTGGCCAGCTTGTCCAGAAGAAGGGCCATGTTCTGCAGGCTGGGGACACTGTCAGGGGGTGCAGAGGCCTGCAGCTGCTGCCTTAGTCCATCCTGCGGACAAAGGTGTCAGTTACCCCACTCTGCCCACAGGCCTGAAACTCCCCGTAGATACCCCTCACTTCTGGAGAGAGTCACAGATACCTGCCCATCCCCCACAGCACCCGGCATCTCAGCATCTGCCCCGGTATCCGGGAAGACCTGCAGCTCCACTTCCTCCATGGGCCCTGAGGAAAGCAGAGTCTGACAACCACCCCAAGGAACACAGAGCCCACTCCTCCCCCAACTGTCCACAAGTCACCCCTTGCCCTGGACCCACCCAGTGGCTGAGAAGTCCAGCCAGGTAAAGGGCCAAGGGTCGCCCTGAGCAGCTGACAAGGTCAACAGTGAAGCAATAACGCTACAGCCCCAGCATTCCTCCTCCTGACCCAGCGAGCCGCCAGCACCCCCCTTGGGGCTGGGGGGCACTGACACACACAAGCAGACTTCTTCCACTCACCGCCCTCGGACTCTGAGAGGCCACCTGGGGACGAAGGCAGAGGGGTGGCATGAGTCCGTCAGAAGAGGTGGTGGGGTGAAAGCATGGCAGGAGGGCCCAAGCACGGGAGGAAGCACTCACCGGAGAAGAGGAGGATGCCCAGGCCCAACAGAACCAGGGCCCCCAGGAGGCACATGTTGAGGGAGATGCCCAGCTCTCCACCCGCACCCTCGTTCCCAGTCTGGTCCTCCACATCCAGGGGCGCCCTGGGCTGAGCAGCGCTGGGCTCCCGGCCCCGCCGTCTGCGCAGACCCTCCACGTCCACGTCAGTGTCGTCCTCGCTGCTGGAGCACTGGACCTCCGACCTGATCCACTCTGGAGAAGGGATGAGGGCTGGGCAGTGAGGTCACAGAGATGGGACTTTGGGAGGAGAAGCAGAGAAAGGCGGGCGCAGGCCACTGCCCTGAGCACACCTGCCCCGACTGCCTGGGTCGTGGGCACCCCTGCCCAGGCCTCAAGGGCAGCTTTCGCCCTGCGAGTCCCTCCTTCCTCCGAGGTGCCTCAGCTCCGGCCACGGCTGCACCCTCCCAGTTCCGTCCCCCCTGGTCTCGCCCGCCGGGGCTCCTCCTGGTGAAGGCTTTGGGCTCCCTAGCACCGCTTCTAGTTCTGCCCGCATCGCCCTACATCGTCACCCACCATCTCACCCACCCCAGATGCCCCCTAGAGCAGAGCCCCTGATCTTTAGCTCCTTCCCTGGCCTCCATACCAGCCACTCCCATGCGGGTGTCCCCTAGGGACTCAACATTCAACATACTGCCCTGCATCTGGCTCTCTGCTGGTATCCCCCAATTCAGGGAAAGGCACCACTGCTGCCATCCAGCCCCTCTCTGCACCTCACACCCGGACAGTTTAGCATTCCGATCTCCACAGCAAGCCCCTTGTGTCCGCCTCGGCTCAGGTCTTCATCGGTTTGCTCTGATCGTTGCAGCTGCCTCCTGAGTGGCTCCAGGGCCCCCCTCTGCCTCCACCCCACCACCCTCCAGCAGGGACAGTCATATACTCCTCTGCCACCAGCCTTGGATGTTGCCTCCTCAGTACAGGACAGGCGGCCCCTGTCCCTTTGCTGATCCTATGGTCTTGGCCTGGAATGTTCTCTTCTCCTACCCTACCCACCAAAAGCCTGCTCTTTCTCCAAAGCCCCACTCAGCGTCACCTCCAGTGTGAACCCTTCCCCAATCATCCCTGACTGTCCCTTCCCGCCAACCTGTCCCCTGACTGAACCACCCCTTGGGGGCGGCTTCATTACGCCTCCTTCTGCACTCCTCAGAGGTCTGACTTGCGTCTTCGCTCAGCTTAGTCTGCCTCTTACACAGGCCGTGACCTGGCCCTCCCAACCCCATGCGGGGTCCAGAGTGCCACCTCAAATGGATTCGGAGAATGAGGTTTAAATCTAGGGGCAAGAGGAGACGTGACCCCATGACAGAAAGGAAAGTCAACCAGACTACGGCCCTGCCGCTTACCAGTTATGTGACCCTGGCCAAGTCACTTGGCATCCTTGAACCTCACTGTACTCCTTGCTGGTGGTAAGGATTCACAGAGGTGAGACCACTGCTCCTCCTGCCATCCCTTCTAGAAGGGCGGGAGACAAGGATACTCACCTGCTTTGGGGGATGAGGGCCGGCTCTGTGAGCAGCTCTGGTCCTCTAGATCCTGTGTGTCCAAGTCCGCCACCACGTGGGCCTCCTCCAAGTCTCCCTGGGCCACTGTGTCTCCAGGGCAAGGAGGCACCACTGCACAGCCATCACTTTCCAGGACACCCTGACACAGACACAGCTGTGAGCAGTTCCCCCCAACTCTCCCTCCCACCCCAGCTCGCCAGCCGGCCCTTCCTGAGGGCAGGGCCTTACCTTGGCCTCAGTCTCCTCTGGGGGAATGGGGCCTGTCTGGGAGCCGTCACTCTGCAAGATGGTCTCTGTGGTGGGGAAAAGGGCCCAGGAAAACACCCTACTGAACCTCCTACATAGCCCTCTGGCTCCCACAGGCCCTGACCACGTAGGCAGGGGCAGGAAAAAGCCAGGAGGGAATAAGAGTAGAAAGTTTTAAACTGAGATTAACTCTGGAAGTAGGACTTCTTCTGAGGAAAGTAGGCAACCCCAGGACTCGGAGGAGAGACAGTGACACCCCACACCAGCAGAACCGTTACCTTCTCCAACTAAGGTCCCAGCTAACTCGTCACCATCATTTTTAGAGGGGCTGCAAGGGGCAGGAGGCCCTTTCTCAGATTCTGGGTCCGTCCTGGACTCCGGGCCCAGGGTCTCCACGGGCAGGTTCTGAGAGAAGGCACACAAGTAGCAGTCCAGAGGAGGGACAGCAAGATGAAACCGAGAGCATGGGGTGCTCTCCTGGGGACAGACCCCGGGACCAGCCACACTGCTCAGAGACCCCAACCAAGACCTCCCAAAAATATGATACATACAAAAAATACAGTCATACCAACACCCCGCCCCCCAAAAATGAATGAATGAATTAAAAAAAAAAAAAAGACACATTCTGCGGGAAGACAGGTGTGTGGGGTGGGGCAAACAGCCTCACAGCCCAGTGCAGCGTTTGGCCTTCCCTTAGCCCGCTCGCTGCTGCAAGTAACTGGAAGCGACTGACCTGTGCATTGGAGAAGGCCAAGTTTCTGCTAAAGGAAGCAGCACCAATGGACCAAGGCCCGGGCCACAGAACCAGGAAGTCCAGAGTCTGGGTCCCCCGGGCCCCCAGAATCACCAGCATTCGCTCCCTCCTTGCTCACAAATGACCAGCCACTAGCAGCATGGTGGGAGGAAGGCAAAGAGCAAAGGGCCCTGCGTGCACACGGTCCAGGCCATGGCCCCACAGGATTCCTGGGTGGTCCTACCGGCCAGCCACTCCCTTTACTTACACCTTCCAAGTGTCCACTGCCCCACACACCCCTCCCAGGGGCTGCTGGAAGAAGCCACAGTCAGTGTGTCTTCTATGGGCCCTCAGCCCGGCCACCTCCCTGATCCCGCGCCTGCACACTCCTTGGCAGGCCCAGGCTGCTCCCCACCCATGGCTCTCACCACCCCGACACAAATAACTCTTGGCGTCAGTACACGCCTTTGAATTTTCAAATGACTTTTCGCATGGTCACCCCTACGAGGCAAGAATCACAAGCACCCTTCACAGGGGAGGACAGAAGCGAAATACCTGGGGGTAGGTACCCCAAGAGGAGGCATGGGCTCTGTCTGATAACATGGTGTCCATTCTCCTCTGCAGCAAGCCCCAGGCCCTGTGTCCTGCTCCAGCATCATCCCTGAGGTCAGCTCCCTCTTGGCTCTTCAACTGAGCTCCTCAAGGGCACTCTGACCCAACTCCTGGTCGCCCTCCTCCTGGCTATTCTAACATACCAGTCACTGGGCTGGGATGCCTTGAAAAACTTTCTCCAGCTACTCAGTCCCCCATCCTGCTGGCTCCCTTGCCAATGGCTTCAGAGGCACAGGGGCCATGGCTCCTGCCCCAATAACTGCCACCTATGCGGCAAGACCTTCAAACTCTACCCCTTGTTTCATCCAGACAAAGGGGCTCACCCAACGCAGCGATTGTCCAGACTCCTCTAGCAAAGACTTTCATGACTTCCCGTCAGGATGAGACCCCAATGCACAGGTCAGCCCCTTCCAGGCCTCTTCCAGGGGTTCCTGGGCTCCAACACAATGGGTCTCCCCAAAAATGACTTTCAATTGTGGCCTCAGGACCTTCACTCATGCCCCACCAGAATGCCTTCTCTCCTTCCCACAGCTTACCCTAGTGGTACCCTTCTTTCAAGGCATGGTCCAAACCCCAACACCTGACTCCTAGGGCCTCATGCCCAACTGCTGGAGTTCTTCCACAGCCAGCAGGCAACACAGGCCGTCATCAGGGACAGACCCAAGCGCAGCCCAGCCCTCACAGGTGCTGCCCAGGCCCACTTTACCTACCTCGGAGCCAGCAAGCACCCAGCTATTGTCCGAGTCTGGGCAGGAGGCCATGGTTGCCCAGTCTGCTGTGGCTGCTGTGGCTGCCAGCTGCAGAGGAAAAAAACTCTTGTAAGGCCCCCACACCCCAAGGAGAGGCAGGATGTGGACAGCAGCCTTGGGTGTGTCTCAAGGTTTTAAGAACTCGGCAGCAGCCCCCAGAGCAAGCCTGGTTCCAGTCCTATAAATCCTAATACCTCAACTACTGTGGGCAGTATTTGCCTTGCAAATCACAAGCTGCCAACCACCGGAGAGAAACTTGCCTCTCCCAGGGACCAAAAGGGCTTTGGGAAACAGAACCAACATTGAAACGTCAAAGTCTAGGACTGAAAAGAATGTGGGAAAAATCCAGTCCAACTCTCACTCCATTGTGTTTGGTCAGGGAAAATAAAGCTCTGGAAGGTTGACTGATGATTGGACTTGCCAAAGATTACCAGCTAGGAAGAGGAAGAGAAGAACGCAGCTCTCCTTCACCTCCCTGGTCCTTACCCAGTACCCTCTCCAATATCCACCTCTTCCCCCCAGCCTGGAAGAGAAGCTACAACAGCCTCCTTCAGGTCTAAATGTCTCACACACCCCCACCCCTAACTGGAAGACCGCAGGACAATCCAGGTCAGTGTTACAAACGCCAGCTGTACAATGGACCCTTCAGGGCCCAGCGATGGCACGGTGCTCTTTAAAACCTACCTCTGAGTCTCATGTTCAGCCAGGGTAGAGCCACCCGCACAGCCTAGAGGGTGAACATCCCCTTAGCAAATCTGCTTCTCACACATTCTCTCTCCATTCCAAATCCATTTCCCCTCTCAGTGGTCTCAGACATTTTTCATCTAAGAAACTTGGAGGTGACTGGGGGAAAGTTGTGCATAAAGCACAGTTTGCAAAGCATGAATAAAAATACTTTACAGTCTACAAAGCCAGCACAAAAATCCCAGTGGTGGTCCCAGCCCCCACTTACCTGCTCTGACCTGGCAGGGTGACGTGGGAAGCCACTGTGGCTTCCCAAAGCCTGAGCACAAGGTAGGAAGAGAGCCAGGGCAGCTCCCTCAGTCTGGTCATTTGTGATCTGGCTCAAAGTGGAAGCACAGGCCTTCTGGGTGGCGCAATGAGTTAAAGTGCAGCACTGTGAAGCTACTCGGAGCCACTGCAGCACCAGTTCAATTCCCATTCAAGGAGGTGACCCACATGACACAGCAGACCTCTCCTGCTGCGGGCTGCTCCCCTCAGCGGTGTATTTCAGTCAACCTGCCTGTTCTACTCCCCCACCCCCCCACCCCCATCTCTGGTGCATCCTCTCAGCGCCATACCTCTGGTCCATACCCCAGTTCTCATATGCATAAATCAATAAAATCTTTAAAGAACAAAAAGTGGAGGCATAGATGACTCTGGGCTATCCTCCAGAGGGAGGATAAATGCTGCTTACTCAGGGACTAGAAATGATGCCTATTATGTGGGGAAAGCCTCAGTATGGAAACCCCAAAGGGAACAACTGTGGCAGCCCTACCCTGAAAGCCACCACACTGCCCCTTCTGTTTGGCCAATGTGAGGCCTCCCAGAGCCCTAACACCTTCCTGTGACCCTTGCCAATCCAGATCCAAGCTCTAAACAGATGAAGGACATCCCCAAATGGTGACTCCCCAAATGCCATGCCCCCAGACACAGGCTCACATTCCAGAGGGAGACAGTAGGGTGGCTGCAGTGACTTCCCACACCTAATACAACAGGACACCCCTGGAGGCTTCTAGAGGCGTCCAGAGCCATCGTGTTGCACTGCCCATCTGTTCTCAGTCCCCTCCCCCACTGTTGTCATCATCCCTCCATCCCAGTTGCTGTGTGTGACTGTTAACAGGTGGTGGCAGGAAGGAAGTGGTGGCAGCTTGAGCTGAAGTCCCTGTTTATCCCTGGCTGTGTACAGCCTGCTCAGGTCCTCCAGCACCAGGCACCATGGCAACCAGGGTGATGTCAGAATCACTTGTCTCCCTGGAAACCCAGCAACGGTATTTGGGTCAACAAGACAAACACTTCTGAGACCCAAATAGGAGACAGTGTGGAAGCCCTGCGGGTCCCAAACCCTGAAACCTCTCCCTTGGTTGGGTTCACTCAAGATGCCAAAAAGATACCCCAGTTCTCCCAAGCCAGCATCTTACTGCCTTATTAGGAAGTTCCTTCTGCTGTCTAAATCACCACCCTTCCCCTTGCTGTGTTTTCAGATCTCTCTCTTCTCATCGACCTCTTGGAAGAAAACGCACCTCCACCCCCTTCCCACTACCCCCTCTCTTTTCACTCTGGCAGGATTCAACAAAAACATCCTTTAAGGATTGGCAGAGACTTCTGCTATTTCTAAAAGACAGCCAAAGAGGGAGCTCTCCCACTAAGTACAAAGCTAAGAAGTCGCATCTCGCTCACCTCACCTAACAGTCGTTCTCCCACACCTTAAAAACCTCTAGGACCTAGGGCCACACGAACACGGCTGGAGGACCCGGGGCAAGTTCCTGTTTGGCCTCCGGAGAAGGCCGCCTCTCGCGGGGCGCCCCTTCCTTCCCCTGACCCGACAGAGACGTGCAGGTGTGTGGATTCGGCTGGAGCCCAGCCCCGGGAGCTCCACCCTTCCTCTCCTTCCCGCTCACAGGCACCTACGGGCCCTCTCCCAACTAGGCATTACCTGACCCAGCTCTTGCTTCAGTCTTCAGCTGAACTTGTTGCTGCCTCCGCTGACTTCCAGCCCACGAAGAAGGCGGGTCATGTGACCGGAGACTGGCCAATGGAAAGTCAAGTTCCTCGAGGGGGCGGAAACTTTTGGCCAATAGGAGCTGACATTGAGCGCCGGGGAGGGCGAGGGGACGCACGCAAGTCCTGGCCGGGGCTTGGCCCCCCTCGCGAGGCTGGGGTTCCAGCAAACTCAGTTTGGGGTGACCTGCTCTCTCTTCCCAACGTCTGCAGTTTTTAGAGCGAAAACCCAAACTGAGGGCCAAGGGTGGAATCTCAGAGACAGGGACAAGGGACGAGGTCGGCGCTAGGACAGGCAGAGACAGCTGCAGGAAGGGGGAGGGGAGAAGGATGAGTAGCAAATTGTACCCACTCTCCACCCAAGCCCAGCGCAGATTTTTAGCATTAAAAAGGGGACTGGAGCTCTGCAAGGTAGCCAGAGAAGTCTACCACAAGGGTAGGCCCTGCCCACCCTAGGGGCTGCTGGGACCCCTGGCCCCTCACCCAAACCAACCTCCAAACAGGAGAGGGCCACTGCTAAACCAGTAACCACTCTGGCAAACTGTCCCCGAGACCTTGGAGCTGAAGCTCCCACTTGGCAGGTATGTGCTCAGAAAGAAAACTTACAGCAGGGAAGGGGGGAGCTCAGTATGGTGACTGGGGGGCTCAGCAGTCCCACCCCTCCCCCTCCCCAGTATCTACTCTGAAGCTGCCCTTCCACTTACAGACCCTGGGGGGCACACATATTCCCACCACCAGCAAGCCCAGGTATCTTCCCAGGGTGACAGATTTGCCCCAAAGTGCCGCAGAACAGCAAGGAGTCCTTGTTTGGATTTTCAAGTCATTTTATTAATCCAACAGTACAAAAGACCCCCCAACACACACCACCTTCTGTGGCCCTTGTTTTCTTCCAAAAGTAGTGGAGAGAGGGGTTGAGCCGACACTCCCCCATCAGTCATTTTACAAAACTTGGAGGGGGAGACACACAATAATAGCAACAGATAAAAGAAGGGCAAACAAAACCACAAACACAACACAAGGTGAGCAGGGCAGTGCAGTCCCCGCCATGCTACTTTTGTGGAGCACTGGAAGAAAAACCCCGAGGCCTACTCGCTCCTTTCTCAAGGCCTCAGGGTGCTGGCTCCACCCTGGCAGGTGGAGTTCTGAGCTACACCCACCTTCGCTTCACTGGGGTCTGTGGAGGTGGGGGCGGGGACCACCAGCTCCTCAGCCCCACTGAGGAATGTGTGCATGAGCAGAGAGCAGCCTCCACACCAGGGACTCCTGGTCAGGCCTATCTCTGGCAGGCAGTGCGTAAAAATAAAATGCCTGGGCCCGGCTAAGGAAGAACTGCTGCTAGGTAACCAGACAGAGAGCACACAACAGCATGGAGAAGCAGCGCACATCCTGCTCTGGGTGCCTGCTATTACCAGGGCACTGAAGGAGGGGCCCACCCACCCCCTCCCCACCCCAGCCTGCAATAGGACTTCACTGGGATCCTTTTATCAGAAGAAAAAATGAGGTCTTAGGGCTCTGCCCCTTCTCAAGCTTTCCTCCCATCAAGCCGGGAGGCAGGCAAATAAGGGTGCACCAAAAGTTGGAGACCAGTGCTGAGAATAATGTGCAACAGATGGGCAAGATGGGGGCAGGAAGCACAGCCAGAGTCCAGGTGTCCACCACAGGCCAAACTTCAAAGATTCTGGTCTGTCAGACCACATATCCCAATTTTTGGCAAAAACATGGTCATCGGGAGACAAGCACAAGAGAAGCTGTGAACAGACCAGTGACTTTGGTATGAGGGAGATATGTCCTGACAGCACCTCTTACCTACTGTCTTGAAGCCCCAAATCACCAAGAAACGGCCACAGCCAAGAATTCTCCTGCTTCTTCAAGTTATTTGGTTCTCTGAGGGGGGAGAGTTAGGTAGGTCTTGGTGGAGGAAAGGACAACACTGGAAAAGGGAAATATCCCCAATTATTCCCTAAAGCAGTCTCCCAGAGCTCAGCAAAGGGCTACTGGAAGGGTGGAAGAGACCCCAACTCCTCCGACTGGATTTTTAACACGACTCCAAAAACTAAGGCTGGAGCTGCAGGGCTAGGTAGGAGCTTTAGGCACAGGTAGTGGGGCATCCAGCATCTGCAGAGGGGACACCCTGGCCAGCCACATCTTCCTCCAGCCTCTTTCTCTTGCAGTCATACCCCCTAGGCCTCCAGAGAGCCACACAAGAAAATGGCTCTACTCGGCAGGACTTTGGTTTCCTGGATCTCTGTGGCGCTCAACAGGTAAGTTTCCAGAGAAGTGAGCAATCCAGGCTCTTCTGTCTGCCCACCTCTTTTTGTCCCCCAAAAGTCCTCATGTTTCTACCCCCATGGGGATGGGAAGCCAGTGGAAACAAGGACCAAGAGCCAGACATGGAAACAATCACCCTGGAAGAGCAGGGAGGGACATGTGCGCTTCCCTGGGCCACTTCACCAGTATCACCCATCGTTAGCTGCCACCAGCTGCCCCATGCCCTCTCGGATATAGACGGACTGGATCTCCTTGGTCTTGAGGCAGAGGTCGCAGGCCCAGACGGCAGAGGCCTCAGTGGTCAGCAGTCCGTAGGCGCTCTCGGTCATGCCTGTGCACTCGCGGTGAAACCACTTCTGGCAAGAGGCCTCGCACAGAATTGCATCCTGGTCGTCATTCACCTCACTCCGACAGGCACCACAAGGGTACACCAGGCCCGGCGGGGGCTGGGGCCCTGAGCCTCCGCCTGCTTTGCCAGGGGGTGCCAGGCTATTGCCATCTGGAGTGCCCCCACCCCTCCCACTGCTGTTCGGAGGAAAACTGGGCTGATTCCCATTGACAGCAGCAGCCGGGGAGCCTGAGTGGGGCTCCTGGGGAAAAGCAGTGGGAGCAGGTGGATTCAAGGGCTTCCCTCCATCTTCACCACCAGGGCCAGGAAAGCCAGGGTCAGGACCAGGGAAGGGACTGGTGTTGGGGGGCAGGCTGGGGAGTCCCTGCCCAGGTCTCTGGAGAGAAGGTCCAAAAGGCGCCCCTGGCTGAGCAAAGCGTTGGGGCAGAGTAGGCGGGCCCAGCTCCCCTCTGGGAGGCTGTCCCATGGTAGGTGAAATCATGGGGCCAAATCCCCCCACTGGGCCAGGCATCATCTGCCCACCAGGAGGACTAAAGTTTTGACCCAGAGGCTGATTGAAGGGTTGGCTGGGAAAGTTCATGTTGCCTGGTGGTGGGTAGCCAGGCCCCTGGGGGGGCATGTTGAAAGCAGGGCCCATAGGGTTAGGAGGGAAAGGAGGGGGTTGTCGACGAAGAGGCTGGGGACCCCCACCACCCCCAGTGCCATAGCCTGGGGGTACCTGGCCTGCCATGCCCCCTTGTACACGGAAGCCTCCAAAGGGAACAGGACTTCCAAGGAATGGAGGGGCTGTGCCCCCCACCTTAGGTGCTCCGAAGTCATCCTCAAAAGGATTGGATGCCACCAGGTGATCCACCATGGGAGTTGGGGGTGGTGCAAACTCCGTCAGATGTGAGTACGCAGGACCCTAGTGAGGAGCAGATGAGAGAACAGATCATGGGGGGTGAGCAGAGCTAAACCAAGAGAGCACCAGAGACGTAACACAGTTTGGAGGCTGTTACTGGCTGGCTAAGAACAAAATCCAGATGGTCTTTAGAAAGCAACAGAGAAGAAGATGGAGAGAATGGCGAAGTACACTAACTCTGCAGTGTTCTGAAAACAGGCAGAGGGTACACACTGGAATCCCAGCACTGACAATGAATAACCTCAAACCCCACAGATTTTGCTGTTTTTAAACCCTCAGTTTTCTCATCAGTAAAACAGGGACATGTACCTCCCAACACCCTCAAAGCACTCAATGCCTGACACTTAGCAAAGGTTAAGTAGTCAGTTTTATCATGATGAGGCAACCAGGAAAGAAAAATGAGGAAGATCATAAAACCTGGCTGATAAGAGCATCAAAGGGAAAAAGGGAACAAAAGTTTTGGTCAAGTCACCGCATTCCCTCCTCCCCACCCCACAATTAGTTGAAGTTGTAGGCAAGGATGAGAAACAGCCTTACAGACAACAAGCTTCCTCTCCTCTCCTCCCTGCACCTCCTGCAAATATAAACTGAACTGGAGTGGCACAATGAAGAGACCCCAGGGAGCTGCTAGGAACTCCCTTCACCCCAACAACCACTCACCTGAGTATTTGACTTCCTTCGCTTCTTTTCTGGGCTCTTCATTTGCAGACCTGGAAAAGCAGTAAAAGGCACACAGTCAAATTTTCCCTGAGGACTCCCCAACAGCCTTTCTCTCAGCCATGGTCTCTGAGGAATTCTTCTAACTTCAACATGCATTTGCTTACCTACCAAGTACTAACAAAGATGTAAGGTGGAAATAAAAGTGCATGACCAAAGTGCACTCTTCTTTAAATGAGAGGCACGCTTCTCCTGCCACCCTCAGACTCCTAAGCGGCTCCTGAACCCCAGGTGGCTGCACACCCAGGCGTCCTCAACCTGTGACACCTGCCCCCGACCCCGGAGGGCTTCATCCCGCCATCCTTTTCACCTGAACCTCCCAGCAGGCCCCTCTGCCTAAGGGTCCCGGCCCGCTCGCCCCACCCGCCAACCGTCCCTCCGAGGTCCCCAAGTCCTGGGCCTCTCCGGACCCCAGCGCTCGCGGTGTGCTCACCGGCCTTGCCCTGCTTCCTCCCGGTGCTGGGCGGCGCAGGGGGCGGTGCGGGGCCGCCACCTCCCTCCAGCTTGTCCGGTGGGGGCGGCGCCGAAGCGGCCATGGAGTGGAGGACCCGGGTCAGCGGCGGGGGGGGACGGGCGCTCCCTCGGGTTGCACCATCGCCTGGCAGGGGGGTCGGGGGCGGCGCAGGCCCCCGCGCGGCAGCAGCCCCAGGGTGCGGCGGGTGGGAGGTGCCGAGCCGAGCACCAACGGCGAGCTCGCCCCAGCCTCAGCGCCCGCCAGCCCGCCCGGGGCGGCAGCAACCGGAACCGGAACTCGGCCAGGCCGCTCCACTGAGCGCGACGCGGAGGGGAGCGAGGAGTGGGGGCCTCAGCCGCCCCTGGTCCCGCGAAGGGTGGGGGGCAGGCCGGGCGGCCGCCCCGCCCCAGGGCAGCAGGCCCTCGGCGCTGGAGAGCGGCCGGTACCAGCCCACCTCGGGGCAGCAGGAGCCCCCGCCCCGGACCGTACCACCCCAGCGCAGGGACCGACGTGGAGGGGCGCGCGCGGAAGGGGGCGCGCGCCCGGGAGGCCCGGAACCAGGGGTTCGGTAGCGGGCAGCCGGGCTGGCCTCCGCCTGGCCCCCTGTGCAGATACGGTCATCCCAGCAGGAAGAGGGCCCGACCGCCCCACCCAGCCTCGCGTCCCCGACCAAAGGCTGGGCTGCCCGCTGGCTACCGCCAGCCCTATCCCGACCTGGCCCGAGTGAGGCCAGGTGCGTCCGGCCTCGCTGGGCGGATGGCCTGCGGGTAACAATAGGCAACGACAGGACTAAAAGAACGAGGTAGAAGAAATATGAACTTTAATGAAGATTATTTCCCTTTGGTATAAGTGAGACCCGTGAAAACATTAAAACAACAACAAAAAGAGGGCAGACAAGGATTAAGACAATCAACTCTCCCTTATCCTTAAGGCTTGAAGACAGAGCAGGGCCGGCTCCTCTGTCACCATAGCCACGTCAGACCTAGCAAAGGAGACCTAGCATAGGCCTTGCCCCAAAGAAAGTATTCAGCAACTGCAGGTCTCTTGTTTCCCCGGTGTGAAACTAACAAGCATTCAGCCAAAACTGCCTCCCCAGCATCAGGCCCAAGGTTTCCTAGCCTAGCTCATAATTAACTGCTCTTGACCTTCGGTCCCTCGCAGAAGATAATGCTGCCAGACCCAACTGCCTCAAAGGCTGGAGTGAGGGAAATGCCAGTAGTTGTAAAAGGGCTTTGAAAAATCAAAAAGTGACATAGAAAAGGAATTGACTATTACCATTTTGTGCTCAAGAATAAGCCATGGAAAACAAATTGGGAAAGTCAATCTACAGCCCTAAAACATATGCAAATAAAACAATAAATGCAGTTCCAAATCTACTGATGATATCTGGGGATTGTCTACTGCTGTAGAGTCTCAAGGCCCCTGTTCCTGCCACCACAAAATCCACCTGAGTGTTAACAGTTTAGGAGGCCCTAATGTAGTCACATATACCCACCCCCACCACCCCAACGGGGGAGGCAGAATGGAGGCTACAGGAGGAAGGGCTGCACTTTGGCTGTAGAGTATAACATGCATGCAACGTGGGAGGGGTGGGGCTTATGAAATGTATATACAGACCCCTTAGGTGAGGGGTCCCGGCCAGGAGGCACTGAGCAAGAAAGGGGTCCATCTCCCCCCTGGCCGGGAGGGGGGCTCCAAGGCAGTCTCTAGAGGTTGCATATACCTAGAGAGAGAGAACAGCTGCCACTCCTGCCTTTGCTCTTCCAATCTAAACTGGAAGGGGTGCTGAACAAGGAGAGAACAGGGTCCCAGAAGACAAAGTGTCAACACCCCTATCCTTGACCTCAGGGGCCTGAGAACTCTTTGCATAAAATATCTTCAGACCTAGGAGATGGTCAAAGGCACAAAGTTTAAACACTGGGACAGAGGACTGCTGAGAGGAGTCTGGGGTACCCTGAGCCCTGGGGTAGACCCATGGTGTAATTCCTTCCCCCTTCCCTGGAAAGACAATTGTCCCTTTGGGTCTATCACCACAGGACATTTTCCACTGGAAGGAGGCACCCTGCTCAGGCCTCAAGCACCCACCCTCTGGAGGAAGGAGGTATCATGTTGGCACATGAAAGACCCAGGGAAGGGGCCACTCTCTACATTAATACTTTGGTGAGGTTTGGGGAGAAGCAGAATCCTACTCCAGACACCTGATTCAAACTCTGTCACTCAGCTGGATGCTGAAAACCCTGTGTCCACACTACTCCCCCAGGAACTACACAAGACCACACCCACACCACCCCCAGGTAGGTCCTGAGTGAGAGACAGACAGAGAGGTGGAGGGCATCTTCTAGGAGAGGTCACAGTTTCCGCTCCACAGGCTGCTGTAGACACAGTTCGCTGCCCGCAGAGATGATGGGCAAGTGATTGTCCATATGGTAGCTGATGAGGTGACTGACACTGTCAAAGCGACGATCCTTAGTCCTAACCTGGAAAGTAGAAGAGAGGGTCATTCAGGCAGAGTCAAATAAGACTCCTCCCTCAAGGTTGAAAAACCTGGACAATTCAAAAGGGTTGAAAAAGGAGGAAAAGACATTTAGAGTACAAGAGTTATTTGTCCTGGCCCAGGCTTCCCTACTCTGAGAAGTCAGAACAGCCATGAGGAACATGGGCAGGTAAGTGAACTGGGAAAAAGCAAAGAGGACTCAACCCACAAATCATGATGCTAAGGAATCTACTCCCTTGACCTGAAAGAGGCAACATGTCTCAGAAGGGGGCACAAGGTACAAAGAAGATCTGGAAAGGAGGCTGGGATTGCTGCAGAGAAGATCCCAAAGTGATGCGAGCTAGGGGGGCAGTCAGAGGAGAAAGGCCAACGCGCTGGGTGTCCGTCTGGAGGAGCTGCAGGGGAGACTGGGGAGCTTCTGGACTCTGTCCAACCATCCGACGACACTGAGCATCACCTCTCTCCAAAGCCATTCCCTCCACTGCCATCTCCTCTGAACACTCTTACTCTGATGGAAATTAAGATCTGGGGATTTAAGGACTAGCCAGAACTAAAGGGAACACAGCTCAGGCTCAGGGATACAAGAACCACCCGACCTCTCTGGAGCGGGAACCGGAGAAGGGGAGGCTCCAACAGCAGTGCCCAGTGGGGAGCTCTAGCGAACAATGAGGGAAGGGAGGCGCAATAGGTCCTTCCTGCCACTCCCACCCAAATCTCTGCCTTACTTACCACACCCTCAGGGTCCACCAGGAGCAAGTGCTTGGGCTGCCCACTCTGCAAGCCGGTGAGCACATACTGGCCAGGCGTAGTCGTGCTTTCCCGCACCAGGAAGTCCCCATTGAGCTGCAGCAGGGCCTCTGCTTCTCGCCGGCTCAGCTTCCCATGGAACCAGGGCTCCCCTCGGAGCTGCTCAGCCATGGCCACCGACTGTGCAGGTGGAGGCATCCGAAGGGCATCTTCAAAGGGCTCTAAGGTTTCAGAGAGAGGGCTGGGAGAGGCAGCTGGCACAACACATGCCCAAGACCCAGACCTTCAGGGAGGAGAAGCCAACAAGGCAGGAACAGAAAGGCAGGACAAGAGAAGCCAAGTGGGAAGACAGATGCAGGAAGGAGAGAGGAGCACTCACTCATGTCAAACAGGTCTCGGGGTGCACTGCCATTAATAGCAGGATTGGGGGGCCCAGTGCCAGCCCCGGCTTGCCGGGCCTTGTCTAGGTTCTGGACGTTGACATAGGAAGGGTCATCAAAGAGCTCTCTGCCTGCTGAGGAAAGAGAAGCTTTACAGTGAGTCTGCTTCCTGGGCCAGACTCACCCTTTTCAGCTCCCTTTATACCTGGGCAGGGTAGTGGAGGTGGCACTTGTTTGCGAACTTCTGGGTCTCCCCCAACAGGCTGCCCCACAGGCTGCAGGGATGAAAACAAGGTGAAACCAAAGACCTAACCAGATATCCCCAACCCGGGGCCCAGCCTATCTCCATCCCAGCAACATACCAGCGTAGCTCCTAGGTGATTTGCCGTCTGGGAATTGGGCTGAGTGGGTCGAGCAGCCCCCAGGGGAGGGCCTTCCCGAAGCCTCATATCCACCACCCCTCCAAGAGGAGGTTCCTTCCCGGGGAAGTCATTATAGTACTGGTGGTCAGGCGGCTCTTCATCTTCTTCATCCCAAGCTGAGCCATCAAAGCCAGCCATCCTGAGAGGGGCAGAAGAGTGAGAGTGAGAGTGGGGGGAAGGAGGGGAATAGAACAGTGGCCACAGATTGGGGGTTTCCTACAGATGAAGCTGACGTTGGTGTTTTATATACATAAATCATTTCATCCTGGCAAGCCTGTAAGATAGGTATTCATTCATTTCCAATCTTATAGATGAGAGTCAGAGGTGAAAAGATGAGCCTAAGATTTCGCAAATAAAGGGAGGTGGAGCTGAGATGTAAACTGAGATTTTACTTTAAAATTTATGTCCTTGATCACTATACTGTACCCCAAGAGAAAGGGAAAGCAGTAAGTTACAGGAAATATGGTGCTCTGGGATATTTTAACCTCCTGCAAATGCTCAACACAGACTGGTCTGAGGTGGGAACGGTAGGTATCTAAGGAAAGAGACCTCCTCCTCCCTCACCCAAGTTCTTGTTGACTTGCAGGGGCAGGAAAACAAAGAACCAAGGATGGAGAAACTGGCCTAAAAGTGGAATAGGCTAGAAAAAGAGGTGGTGAGAACAAGAAAATGCAGCCAGTCAGGGAACAGCTGAGGAATGGGGGGCCAGAACGAAAGCTCCCACACAAACAAGAGGAAGAATGGGCCCTGAAACAGGCAGGGCCTCAAACAACTTTGTAATGGTCACAGGAAATTTAAGAATAGCAGGAAGCAGGAAGCAGGGGCACCCAGGTCATTTTCTCTTCTCAACTTCTGAATTCAAGTGTAGGGAGAACAGAGCAATGTTCCCAATTCCTGTCTGGGGCCCAAGAGCTGCCCACAAACTCTCCTCAGCTGCTCACCTGTCATGGGGGGTGACCAGTTTGGGCGGGTTCCTGAGGTATTGTTTGAAACGCAGCTCGAAGGCCTGGCCAATGGTGCTGATGACATCCTGGGCAAGCCCTTCGGGACACTCCAGGATGTGGCAGGCTGGGGGTACAGTAGAGGATGTCAGTGATCTCTGAGGTGGGCTTGCTGGGGGGCAGTGCAAACAGGGACCTTCATCCTCCTCAGTAGCTCCCCAAGTCCTGGCTCACCTGCCTCATGGACAGTCAGCCCCACCCCATGCTCCCCACCATGCCTCACCTCTCTGATTCACCGGGTCTTTGGCAACATAGGCGACATATTCAGCTGTGTCCTGAGGTGGAGAGAGTCAGAAGAGGTTAGTTAGCTAAATTTTATAGCTCCACTGCACACCTGACCCCTAGACCTTTTCAGATGTCACCTCAATCCTAGCACATTCACATCTCTAGCTAGTGACTTTCCAATCCTCTAGTCCCTTCCTTTCCCCTCCCACTATCTCTGCTCTGTTCCCCAACTCACCGGGTCCCCGCCGGACGCAAAGGAGATAGATTGCATATGGTGGTTGGCGATGATCTGAAGGTTAGATGGGCCAGAGAAAGAAGAGAATTAAACACGTGTCAGGCAGCCTCGGGGTGCCATCCAAGTGCTCCCCACCCCCAGCCCAGGCCAGCGGAGGCCCAGTTTCATCCTTGTAACTTCTTTCAAGTCCTCCTCATTTCCGCCTTCACTCCTGTCCTGCTACACCCAAGTGCTCTCTCCTAGTTTACTGCCCTCAACCCCGTGCCCACTTGGTCCTCCATCAGCGTTTCTGGCCCCAAACCCAACCAACCTGTTTGCAGTCTGCGGCCATGAGGTTGAGGCTGCTGGTGGAGACAGTGAGAGTGATTGGCATTCCAGCAAATTTCAGGTTACTCCTCCCCAAAATGGAGCTGAGTGGACGGCTACAGGGCTAGGGAAGAGCCCAAGGGTCTCAGAAGCTGGGCTCCCAACACTGGGCACCCACCACACTTCTGCCTCTGGCCTTCTTCCCACATGCCCCATGCTTGCCTTCCCCCTGCTCCTCCACATCTCCCAGCAGCAGCCCTGGCCCCATGGACCCCCAGTACCTTTCTCCTCCTTGTCGCCCCCTTAGCACCTGGCACAGCCTCACACACCAGACTGATGGCCTCCCTGGAGAAAGACAGCATTCAGGCCCGTAGCCTACCTCCCACTTGGCTGGGGGAGGGGAAGGCAGGCCAGACACGCGGGGCACTCCATGCTCTTTGTCATGGCGGATTGAATTAAGGGCCTTTAATATTTGATGACACTGAGAGGCCGCTTCCTGGATGACTAGTTAGAGCCTCAATGGGTGTGGCCCCACCCCCTCCTAACTACCAAATGTCCCATTCCCTTCCCAAAGGCAGAAGCAACCTCCCATCTACCCCATTTTCTACTCAAGCTCCAGCCACCAGCTGCCTCCGCCACCTCCCTCCTCTCCCCCCCACCCCCCCAGCTCTCAGGGCTGGAAAAGGAGAATCCAGGTCAGAGTTGCCTCTTTTCATTCAGACCTTAGACTTTCTTCCCAAACTTTCTTTTAATCACCTTCACCACCCAAAGAAAAGCCATCACGAGTACTCCACTGAGACCATCCCGCTGCCCTGCCTCCCCTCATTAATCAATTCCAGGACTGCCACCCTCTACCCCTCAACTAACCTGGTGACCTGTGTCCGGGTGTTGAAGTCCAGGGCACGCATTGACTGCAGGACCTCCACACAGCCCATGTACTGTGGGGACAAGTGAAGGGTAACAAGTCAGCTGCCTCCCACAACCCCGTCCCAAAGGGCCCCTGAATTGCCCCCTGCATGGTCCCTAAGGAAAATAAGGATAAAGTTCTGCCCACTGCCCACGCTCTATCCCACAAGGTACAACAGGGTACAAGGAGAAAAGGAAAGGGCAAGCCAGGAGGAGGACCTCATGCATCTGGGGAGAACATGGAGGGGGCTGACAGGCATTGGGTGGAATAAAGTGACATCCCGAGAAAGGGGAGGAGACGGAGACCTGCGGGAGCCTGCGTGTGTGTGTGTGTGTGTGTGTGTGTGTGCACGCATGTGTGTATGGGTGTGTGAAGAGTCACTCATTCCCACATTTCCTAAGGGCCACTGTGCTGGGTATTGTGCTAATAATAAGCAAGGCAGGGTGGGGGTGGGGAGCCATAAGAAGGGAAGAGGCCACACACCCAGAGGCAAGGAAAGGTTTAGGAAACAGGATGCTGAAACCAGTGAGTTGCTAGGGAAGAGCAGGGAAAGAGACACCCCAGCAAAGCTGGAACAGTAGAGGTACTAGGAGATCTGGGAGAGAGTGGGAGGGAGGATGTTCACTCACCCGAACCAAGTAGGAAACCCCGGGTCCCATGACTTTGTCGTTGGGATGCAGCCAGCCCCGCGTGGGCTTATTGACAAAGCTCCCGTGGCGGGTCCACTCCTCGCCCCCCAGCTGGCCCCCTTCCACCCGAGTCCTGCGCCCGCCGCCTCCACTCAGCTTGTTCATGTCCTGGAGGAGGGGCAGGGGGCCTGAGTCCGGCAAGGCTGCTCCTATGGTCCCCTCCCCATCCTCAGCTGCCCTTCCTGGCTCCCCTTTCGGGCCAGAGCGCCCCCCAGCTGGGTTGGCTAGCTTCAGGTTGCTCATCCGGGGGAAGAAGGAGCACAAGGTGGTGGGGCTGTTGTCCCCAGGCAGAGGTGGCAGGATGGGCCCCAGGGATGAGGCTGAGGGGGACGGTAGCTCCTCCGGTGGAGTGGACCCTGAAGCCCCCTCCTCCAGCGATGACAGAGACTCATTCCGGAGTGGGTTGTACTTGGGCTTGGGTGGCAGGAGATCCATGGCTGGAGTGAGAAGGAGGTTGCTGCCCAGCCTGGCCCCCCTGCCAGTCTGAGGGCAAGGGGGCCAGGCAGGGGGCATCCCCAGGCCCTTAGCCTAACCTGACCGCCAAGGCCCTGGAATCTCAGGAGTTTTGGGGAGGGAGCGGGACAAGTAGTTCCCACTCCCTCAGCTCAGGCCCAGACAGTTTCAGGACCCATCCCTGCCCAACCCAGCGTGGAGTCTCTTCTCAGGCGGAGAGGAGAACAGGCAGGACTAGAGCTGCCTGGCTCCTCCCCTGGGGGCGGGGAGCCAAAGAGAAAGACCAATGGTGAGGACAGTGCTGACTCACAGGCTCCGAGGGGCTGAGCCTCCACCTCTGACCGGACACCGGACTCTAGCAGGGGTGGAGCCTCTCCACACCCCCAGCCCCAATATAAACAGTTAGTGATCCTGGAAGGGGGTAGGTCAGGATGGGAAGGAGGGAGGGACAGAAATGGGAAGGAAAGGAGGATGATAAGATGAGGACTGGATCAATCCAAACCGGATATGGGCAGGCCAAAGAGAGCAGGAAGCTGGAGGGGAGTAGGGGGGATAGGGGAGGAAACAGAGGCAGCTGGGGATGGAAAAGGGAGGAGGATCCCTGAACTCAGCATTTCCCTTCCAGTCCTGGCAGAATACTCAAATTCCTCCCTTCTCCAGCCCCAGCCACCACACTCCCACACCAGACTGGGGGTGGTGGCCCCAGGGAGCCTGGGCCATTAGCGTCCACAGCCACAACAGCTGTGGACTAGAGCTAAAGAAATGGGGAAAGGAAGTGGTCCCAGTGGATGCAGAGAAAAGCCAAGGAAAAAGCTGGTGAAGTAAGGAGGACACAGTCCAACCTGGGTGAGCATGAGGGAGCAGAAGCTGAAGCTGAAGCTGTGAAAGCCTTATTCTCCACAGTTGGCATCATCATGCCAAGGAACAATGGACATGGCCAAGCACGGTTCTATCCCCCCGTCCATGGGCCTAGTAGTAAAGAAAGCTGTCCAGGGTAGAAATGGAAGGCCAGGTTGCTAATACTAAGTCATTTCTTTGGCCCTGCCAAGCATGCTCATACCCTCCTCTTGCTGAGAGACTGGGAAAATGCAGTGGCCACCACAGAGCACACAAGGGGTGAATGTGGCTAGAGGAGGGGGGAAAGTAAAGCAGTTCTCTCAGAGAAGTGAAGGATACAAGCCTTGAAAGATTAGAGGAGGTAGGAGACAAATCCATGTGAAGTACAGGAAAAAGGGGTGCCAAAAGATGGACATAGGAAACAGTTCCTAACCCATTCTTTCCACCCACAGCTTTCTGCCACCGTTCTGCTTGATAAAGTCATAGAAGATAAAAGTGACCAAAAAGAAGTTGTAAAATACATGCTTCCCCCCCCACACACACACCTAGGAGTTACCCACAAAATAACCATATGGTTACAATGATTAACAAAACCGCCAGTCGGGGCCTCCCTGGAAGCTCAAGGGGCTTAGTCTCAGCACTATGAAGCTGTCCACAGCCACTGCAGCAAAGCTCAACCCAAGGCCAGGGAGCTGACCCATATGGCGCAGCAGACCTCTCCAGTCCAATCTACTGCTCCCCTCAGCAGTGTATTCCAGTGGATCTGCCTGTTCTGCTACCTACTCTGCCTCTGGTGAACCCTCTTAAACCTTCCCAACCCCCCTCCCCCCAGCCTTTGGACTACACCCCATCTCACATGTATAAATAATAAATCTTTTTTTAAAAGACAGCACTTAAAATATGTTAGATACTGTGCTAAATAAATTCTTTCATCTCTTTTTTTAAAAAGATGTATTTACTTATGCATACAAGAACTGGGGTACAGGCCAGAGGTGTGGAGTGAGGGGATCCACCAGAGACAAAGAGGGGAGGAGCACAGGCAGAAATACACTGCTGAGAGGAGCAGCGAGAAAGACAGGTCTGCTACACCCTGTGGGTCAGCTCCCTGGCTGTGGATGGAGCTCATGCTATAGTATCTGCTAACAGCTTCATAGTTCTTAACCACTTGCACCACCTGGGAGGCCTTCTCTTCTTAATCCTCATCCCAGGAGAGCTTTGTCACTCCCTCCATACACCACTACAAATATGGATTCTACTACTGCTTCCTAAGGCCTTACCTCAAAGAATGAGAGGATTCTACGGTAGCCTCATATCCCCAGAACACATCATGATTTCATCTTTAGAGATAGGCCCTTAGTGGGAGCCTGCAGAATCCAGCAGGGACTGACCAACAGGTGTGGACATTTGGAAGCAAGAGGAAGTAGAACTGTATAGAAAGAAAGGACATCACCTACAGGTGACTGGATGTTGAGAAGAGACTGCATGTGGCTTCTCAGCCCTTAGGGAGGAGGCAAGAATAGCGGGAAGTAGCAGGAAATGGCAAAGCCTCAGGAATGTTTCCAAAAGGGAAGGCTGGGCTAGTGGAACCAGGAGGAATGCCCAGCGGAAAAGTCTAGTTGGGGGAGGAGTGCTGGGGGCCCAAAAAAAGCCATTAAAAAGTAAAACAACAGAAAGGCACTAGCCTACACGCATTCTAAGCCACCATTTTCTGGTGAGAGAAAGCTCTTGCTCCCATAACACCCACATGACACACACTAACAAATCCAGGGCCTTACCACCTCTCAAGGGGCAGGTATGAGATGTAACAGTTGTTTCTGGGATATAGTCAGTCCAGGGAAAGGAATCTCTGGGAGTGTGGCTGGGTATCTATGAGCAAGTCTTTCTCCCACTTTCGTACCAAATCCTAATTCCAGCCCATTGGTAAATCCACCTTTAGAAAAGGATAAAGGGAAAGAAAGGGGCTGCCTCTAATCTCTCACCCCTCAGGGCCACAGCTGGGACTTTTGACTATTCTACCCGTGGAGCATGAGTGATCAGGAAAATTGGGCCCAGGACCCAATAAAGAAAAAAGAACAGAAAAACGTAAGCATGTGCAGTTTACGAGATGGAAGACAAAATCTGGAAGGGGAAGACCAGAGCCCGAGAGGGATAAAGCTCTTGGGGGGCAGGGGGTGTGGTCCCCTAGGACGCGTGCGTCAGAGGCTTCTAGGTGGCGAGGCTCCAGGACCACCAGACGTGGGTTAAGGAAGAGGCGGGGCCTCTATAGGGGCGGGGTCCGGTAGAGGCGGGGCTTCACAAATTCGAATAGTTCTTTGAGGGGCAGGGCTCTCCCAGGCTGGGAGACAGGCTTTTACACAGTCAAGTTAGCGGACAGTTGTCGCGAACAGGCGCAATTTCGGAGCATTGGAAGGGCATAGGATTTCCAGTAGTAGGGCTGGAAAGCGTTTTTGGGGGTGGGGCTTCCAGGGAAACTAGGGGACAGGGTGGAGTCGAGGACCAGAAATAAAAAACAAGTGGGGGTTCGGGGAGCCCCTGCAGTTGGGAGGTGGGACTTCCGGAGAGGGGTCTCAGGGGGCGGGACTTTTAGGCGAAGACCGGAAGTAGGGTCCCGGGAGAGGGGTTCCGGGGTGAAAGAGTGGATCGCCTAAGGGGAAAAAAAGCCCACTCACCAGGGCCTCATGGAGTCTCCGAACCGCACCGCGGGACGATTTGGTTCCGAATCAAGTCACTGCCTCCTTAGTTCGCCGCTCCAACTTTCTCCTCGGGCCCAGCCTCCCTGGAGAAACTTTATTGCACTCACTTCCGGCCTCACTAACCCCTGACCCTCTACCTCACCGTCCCTCCTTTCCCCCAGCCCACTTTTCCCTAATCAGCCAGTGGCAACGCGAGAACGCGCACGGGAGCAGAGCTAGCCAGTAAGAGGCCTCGGTTTTACCTACGCTCCTTCTTGAGCAACGTAAGAACTACTCTCCAATGAGGGCTCGAAATGTCGGAAATATTAACCAATCGGAGGCTTGAACAAGGAGATGTCCCGCCTTAGGCCAAAGGAACCAATAGTGAATGCAGGCGGTGTGTTTGAAAGCGAGGCCAAAGAGGGTGGGAGCGCGTGCTTCTGGGAGTTGCTTGGAGGTTGGCGGTGCAGGGCCGACGGTCCTAAGAGTGATCATGTCCCACAAACAAATTTACTATTCGGACAAGTACGACGACGAGGAGTTCGAGTACCGGTTAGTGCCGGCGCGGGGGCCGTAACGAGTTCGCGAGCTTTGACAAGTGAGGCAACGAGGAGTTATTAACTAGGACTGAAACTACAGAATCAGCGCATGCGCGCGAGATAAACCCGACGGGTGTGCTGTTGAGGGGCGTGAGGCGCACGCGCGAAGGCGGTGGCCAGGATTGCCAAATAATAAAATAGTGAATTTGGAGTAAAACTGGGAGGAGGGATAAGTGGGCGTAGCTACAGTATTTGCGAGTTGACCACCTTCACTCTAGCGTGGTGGTAAATCATTCTCCCAACTTTATTGCGCAACTTGGACTTGTATTCTCAAAACTGCTCATATCACAGCAACACCATAGAACCATCGAGTCTACTGGGAAAAGGTGACAGTGGCAGAGGTGGAATTTTCTGCTCGTTCTCAATGAGACGAGTTCTGAACACCTGCGTTGCTTATTCGTGGTGTGGGAAGGGGCGTGGTGTGGGGCTTGTTTTTGGAAGTGGGTTCGGGTAATAGGAGTAGAGTGAAATTAGCCAGAACTTTTGAGAAAAGACTTAACATCAACCCAGTATGTTCGTACTTAGGAAGCAATTAAGAGTGCATGGGTTTCAGGTGTTCTGCTAAAATTAACGGGGATAGGCCATGGTCTGCTTTCAACAAATCTGTTAATATGTGAAAGTAATGACAGGCTTGAAGTGGTAGATAACCATAAGAGAGATATGCACGATATAATGGGAGCACATAATACTTGCCAAGGATGGTGAAGAAAGGAACTCTTCTGGGTTTGCATTTGATAAATCCTAAATCCATAATTCTGGACTGGAAAATTAGGAAACAAAGAATTATACGAATGCTGGCATTCCATGAATATGTATCAAATGCTTAAATAATTAAAACAACTCCGTAGTTGTATCTCGTTTTCTCAGTTGAAGAAAATAAAATGGAAACTTGCTATTCTTGTGCAAGTCTCTAGAGAATTCGGTGGGTGTTGATAAGTATATATGCATCTTTATGCAAGGTTCTTGGGAAAAGACCCCAAACTTGGGCCCAGTTTAACTTTCTCTTTCCCAGCTGTTTTTCTGTACCTCTAAATTAAGCTAACTAAAGCAGTATGCTTATAACGTCTTTGTGAGGCCAGGGAGAAGCCATTGTTTTCCTTCCCCGGAAGATTGTCTTGACCATGGCATTTAGTTTAGTTTTGTCTAAGTATTAAAACCAAACTTTGTGCCAGGGGCTTATTGGAATGTAATCTATTTTCAGACACTTAGACAGGAATGATCTCTTTGGGAAATCCTGTTACTGGCACAGAGAGGGCTACATTTAGTACATTTTCTTCGTACCTGAAGAAGCCTATCTGGGTTAGCTTGATTCAAGTCGGAGTTACTTCTTTGCCATGAAAGGAGACATATCTTTGGTTAGAAAGTGTGAAGTCTTCATCGTACATCCTTTCAGAGGTAGGAAAATGAGATTCAGAGAATAGATCTTAAAAGATAACGTTTACATTTCATCCTTTGTGGTAGCTCTTCCACACAGCGCATCTATGGCTCTCTTGCACAAATTACTTCTCTCCTGCCTAACCAGTCCTTTAGTTATTAACTCTGTGCTGTGAAGCTCCCTTTAAAGTTGCTTTAGAGTAATCAACTAGAGACTAAGCTCCAGGAAGGCAGAGGCAAGAATGTATCAACAGTGCCTGCAATTTAGGTTCCCCTTCTTAAATCATTAAGTTGTACTTTTTCATGATTTATTTTTGAGAGGATTTACGTAAGTTGGCCTGTATTCCCAGTTGCCTCTATCCCACAATAAGATTATATAAACTCCTTGACATCAGAAACTGATTTTTCTCTCACTTCTTGTGCAGGCACTTGTCTAACAGACTGCTATCCAGTACTGACACAAATTTCCCACCTTCTCCTGTTTCTGTTACAGGCATGTCATGTTGCCCAAGGATATAGCCAAGCTGGTCCCTAAAACCCATTTGATGTCTGAATCTGAATGGAGGAATCTTGGTGTTCAGCAGAGTCAGGGATGGGTCCATTATATGATCCATGAACCAGGTCAGTGCAATGGTGGAAGTCAGCTATGTAGGTCTGCTTCACTGGGGCAATAAAGGGATAAGGTTGATAACCCAAAGAAATAGGGTGAAGTGAGACTAGTTTATTGGTTTCTCGTATGACCAATCTAGAGAAATGGAGTGACCAGAAATAAGAATACAAGTATCTAAGTATCTGGAATATTAAGGGACAGACTCACACTGGGAAACCTCCTTTAATCTCTAGCTCAGTCAGGGTTCTTTTTTTTTTTTTAATACCATGTACATGTGGTAGTGGTTTTCGCCTCTACTTCATTCTCCATCAGAAAACAAATTATTGGATGTGTTCCAGATAAGCCAAGAAAATATTTTTCTTGATAAGACTAGGCACCAGACGCCAAGCGGTGAGGCAGAACTAATAAAGGGCACCCAGGGACTGTACAAACATAACAAAAAAAACCCTGAAGTTAAGAGTTCTGGGTGAGTTTCTAAGGCCATGTGCTTAGATCTCAATTTAGTTATAAAGATCTGAGTGGGTGATATCTGGGAGGTGGAGGTGGGATACACTGTAGATTGTACACAGAATGAAATGGTGTGAGCTTGCCTCTTAGATGTCACTCATTCTTTCAGAACCACACATCTTGCTGTTCCGGCGGCCTCTGCCTAAGAAGCCAAAGAAATGAAGTTGGGGAGCCACTTTTCAGCCTCAAGCTTTACACAGCTGTCCTCACTTACTAACATCTTTCTGATAACATTACTGTGCCTTGTTTCTCACTTTGATATGTAAAGGATGTTCATTAACACTGAGTGTGCTGGTGACTGCTTTACTGCTTGAGCAGAGCCACCAGCATCACGGCCCAGCCAGATCAGTGTTCCTGGGCTACAGTCTCAGCTGAGTGTGACCCCATAAGTCATGGTGAGGAAGCATCTGAGACCAAGTATCTGTTACAGGGATTGTGTAAACTTGCTGTCTTGTTTTTTCCTGCCAGGTATTATAAGTATGATGATTTATGTTTCATTGTGTTGGAAATTCCATTTTATTCAAGAAATTGTTCCATATTGAAAGCCTTGATTAAAGAGGAGGTTTTTATAATCGAAGTCTCCGTAACAATTTTCCCCTCTCCAATGAGCATCACATTACATATCATGGTCGAATTATATGCCCTTGTATTAGATAATGAACTTCAGCTTCTACTGATAATGAGGCAATGCTTGGGTAACATTTCATCAATCATTATTGGTTTTTAATCTACTTTAAAGCAGACTTGCTATCAGATACCTACTGAAATATATTTTACTCCATTAACCTGAGACAGAAATTATATAGGGACAACAACTCATCAAAACAAAGGAACTACTTCCTATAGTTAGGTATGGTGCTAATGGGCTTGGTATTTGAAGGGTACTGAGGATGACGAGTAAAGGCTGTCAGCAGGAGACTGCTGGTACACCCCACTTCCTGCCTGGCCTAAGACTAAAGCATAGCTTTGACCTGTTCGCTGCACATTGGTTAGAGGTATTTCCAGTGGTCCTTGAGTTAACTGAGCATTGGAATTACCTGGTAGCTTTGAAAGTACTGATGCCTAAATTGTTCCTAGAAAAGCTGACTTAACTGATCAGCGGTGTGGCTTGGTTGTGGAAGAATGCAGCCTTGTTTTGCAGGTAATTACATAGAATTAACCTTTGAGAAAACAGGTGTAAACTGTAGCTGTGTGAAAGAACACTCTTTAAGAGTCGCATCTCTTTAAGAGTCGCATACTCTTTTTAAGAGGATAATATTGAGGGAGCTGAATCTCCCCTCTTCTCCCTGTCTTCGATCCATTTATTCTTTCTCAAGTGTGGCCCCTGGAAATTTGTGTCAATCCTTAGGCTCCACCTAGCCCTATGGAATCTGAAGCTGAGGGGTGGGTCTTTTTACTTTTTTTTTTTTTTTTTAAGATTTATTCATCTGTGCATACAGAACTGGGGCACAGGCCAGAGGCTCAGGGGCGGTGAGAGGCCTCACCAAAGACAGAGCGAGGAGCAGAACAGGCAGATCGACGAAGTACACTGCTGAGGGGAGCAGCGGGTGGGTCAGGATAGGTCTGCCATGCCATGTGGTCACCTCCAGGGCAGGCGGGAAACGAACTCATGCGGAAGCGGCTTTAAAATCTCAGTGCTGTGCTCCAACCCGCTGTGCCACCAGGGAGGGGCCGGTCTTTCTCCATTTTAATGACTATACATGTGGTCCTGGTTACACTCAAGCTTGAGAATCCACTGATTTGAAGCTGACCCACAGCAGATGTTTTGGATTTTATTTGGAGTATTGGGAGTAGAGGGCAAATATCACCATTCCTAATACAAATAATGGAACATATGACATGTCATTAGGCAAAAGAGACTATTATTTTGCCTTTTTTTTTTTTTTTTTGAGCAGAGTTTTAACTGAAACACAGGACTTACACTTGAAAAAAAATTATCTGGAAGCCTGGCTCTATCATTCACTTTGTTTCGTGGTTGCTTGGTATTCCTTCAACCATTCAGAGCCTGTTGTCTATCTTTAAGACAGACAGCATATCTACCATTAAAAAAAAAAAAAAGCTTTATTTATTTTACACATATAAGAGCAGGGGTATAGGCCAGAGGTGTGGGGAGAGGGTGAGAGGATTCACCAGAGACAGGGTGGGGAGCAGTGGATAAGACAGGAGAGGTCTGCTGTGCCATGTGGGTCAGCTACCTGGCCAGGGACCTAACTCCTGCTGCAGTGGCTACGGACAGCTTGGTAGCTGCAACTTAACCTCTGAGCCACCAAGGAGGCCTGAATCTATCATCTTAAAGGATTTTTAGGAGTAAAATGAAACCCACTGTGGATCAGCAGTCCTCCAAGTGAAGAAGGTTAGACCTTTTCTACAGAAAACAGACACACCACATCAGCATGACATGAACTTATTAAAGACAGGTCTCAGGGCTCACACAAACTACCTGAATCAGTTACATTTAATAAGCATATGAAGTAAGTCCCAGATGATTATTATGAACCAAAGGCACCTGAAAGGAGGGGGTCTTGAGAGCTAGGATGATGTGAAAACAAAGTGCATACATAGCGCTCCCTAGTTGATACCCTAACTTGTACAGAACTAATCAAGAAAGTGATGTTTAAAATAAGCGCCTTAGAGGGCAAGCCTTTTTTGTCAAAATAATTAGCTTTATCGCTTATTGTAGAGACAAAGTTCCAAACACGAAGTGTTCACCTCCTAAATCTCCCTGACTGGCAATGCTGCAATTATTCTTGGTGTTTCCTCAATTTATAGCTACCATCTAAAGTCCCTATTGGCGCCAGCCTCAGCCCCGACCCCTAGCCAAGATGTCATGGTTAACCAAAGCAGATGGCAAGTGCATACAAGCATTTAATAAAAAACGGAAATTTGAATCAAATGTCACTTCTAGTGACAAGCTGGAGAAGTGCACCACCAAAGGCAGCTCCTGCCACGCCCCAGACCTAAAGTGGTCCGCCCTAGGGCGAGAAGCCCCGCCCCTGTGAACCTAGGGCCGGCCCCCACGTTTCCGGTGAAGGATGACCACGTGGTTGTCTCCAATAACAACCTAGCACTGCTCCCGCCTTCTAGCTAAAGCTCTCGAGCGACAGTGGACTACACCAATAGATCCTTAGAGGTAGTGTGAGCGACAGCCAAAGTGACCAACTAATATGAGGTAAGTGTAATTCTAAGGCGGGACTCTGAGTACGGAAGCTGCCCCGGGACATGGTGAAAGGAGAGGGAAAGACTCCGTGAAGGGGCAAATGAGACAGGTGAGAATCTGGAAGAACTCAATAACCTGGTGGGGAAAGCTACGATTCCGGGATAGAAAAGGTGCAAGAGTCTGTAAAATAAAAGACGCTGAATTCTGGTCCGGGGTGGAGGGAAGGAACTTATTTAAAGGGGCCAAGGCCCTGAATGAGAGACATTTAAAGGGACAGTTGCCCCAAAGAGACGTTTAAAGGAGCAGATGCCCAAGATAGAGCAGACATTAGAGGAACGGAGCTTGGCAGGCAGAATGCAACTAATGTGGCAGGTGAGCAGGGGAGCACGAGATTTAAGGAGACTAGAACCAAACTGTGGAGACATTGTAAAAGGCATGGGTCCGGGTTTGAGAACACAATTTATTAAAGAGATAGTGAGAAAGCATTTGCTTGTCAAGGGCTTGGTTAGGAAGAACATCCACCCCTGCTCTTCTCTTCCCCATTTCTGAATTCCCATTTCTTGGCTCCTTGGATTCCCTGTTCCCAGGCTATGGTCTCCAGTGTCCTGTAGACCTGGCGGGAGCTCCATGGTTTCGACCCCTACTTGGGGGTTTAGGTGGCTACTGGAGGGCCTTGCAGAGGGGCAGAGAATGCAGGACCATGGCATCTAGGGCCTCTGAGCCTCTTCCAAGGCGCAGTGTGACAGCCGGCATCATCATTGTTGGAGATGAGATCCTCAAGGTGTGTCTGGGACGGAGGAGGGAGGAGGGAGGAGGGTGTGGCTTTATCCTATCCTAGTTCTCAGGGAGGGTAACCAGGGTGGGAGCTACCTTCCTGCTGTAGGGTCTTGGAGTGAGTCCAGCATAACAGAGGAAAGTGCCCTTCATTTTTTCAACTATTTTGAAAAACTTGTAACAGTATTGTAGGAGGAGGAGGAAGGGCTTTACAGAAATGACAAAGTGTGCAGCTGAAAAGAAAGTAGAATGTGAGTATTACTTTAAGTGTTCATTCCAGTCTATTTGGAAAACGACTCAAGGCTTTCAACAGAATGGATAAAGTGAGATAGAAAGTGCTAGTAGGGAGAAATCCTTCTGCATGATCACGTAGGTCTTACCAGAGGACATGGTAGGCATCAGATTCATTATAGTAATTATTTTTTAGATTGATTTTATTTATGCATACAAGAACTGGGAGGTGTAGGCCAGAGGGTAAGAGGATTCACTAGAGACAGAGTAGAAAGCAGAACAGGAAGATCTAGTGAGATACACTGCTGAGGGGAGCAGCGGGTGAGACAGGAGAGGTCTCCTGTGCCATGGGGGTTAGCACCCTGGCAGGGGAAGGAACTTATGACCCAGTGGCTGGTGGCAGTGGTTGGCAATAGCTTGATAGCACTGACTTTAACCCCTCTGCCACCAGGGATCCCCATCGTAGTAATAATTGACCTCTCTTTTTGAGTGCTTATTAGGGCCTGGCAGTGTGCTTTTCTTTTTATCACATGTGTGATTTTTCTAACAACCCCAAGAGGTTGGTACTTATGTAATAAATCTCAGTTAATGGATTACGGACTAGAACTAAGAGAGGTTAAGAAACTTGCCCATGGGTTACACAGCTAGGAAAAGTAGAGACAGGATTCCAACAAGATTCTTACTCCAAACTAACCCTTAACCACTAAATCCTCTGTAGAGATGTAGAAGGAGATGGAGATAGAAAAGAAGATTGGATACTCATCATAGCCTGATACATGGCTTCAAATATTCTGCAAAGGAATTTGAACTTTATACTGTATCTGGTTGGAAACAACAAATAGCTTTTGAGCCCAATAGTGATGCAATCACAGCAAAACATTAGGAAGGTTATTCAGGAGCTAGAGGCTGGGAGCCTGGCCAACAGGCTGGCACCACTGTCCAGGTGAAAGGTGCCAAGGATCTGCTTGGTGGCAGTAAGGACAGAGAGAAGAGACATTTCAGGAGTAGTTGACAGGATGAAGGGCCTGACTAACTGCAGACAGTATCTGGGAATGCCATTGACCAAAGTGACAACAGCCAGGGGTACAGTGAAGATGCTCTGTCAGCACTTAGAGCCATGGGACAGAATTCTCAGGGTTGGTGAAGTGGATGAGTTGTCTATGTCGGATTGATCATTGACTCCATAGTAAGCACAGATGAAGTCAAGAATCCAAAACAAATCACTCCCTGACTCCATTCAATGGTCTTTCCACTCTTGTGCCCAGTCCAAACTTCGTGGCAACCAGACCTGGTGCCCCCATAAAGCAGAGAGCCCTGCCATCTTGCAGGTCGTGCCCTTCATCCCCACAGCATTGAAACTCTCGCCTTCCTCATCCTCAACCCTCCAGGGACACACTCAGGACACCAACACCTACTTTCTGTGTCGGACACTGCGCTCTTTGGGGGTCCAGGTGTGCCGAGTCTCTGTTGTACCTGACGAAGTGGCCACCATTGCAGCTGAGGTCAACTCTTTCTCCAGCCGCTTCACTCATGTCCTCACAGCAGGGGGCATTGGCCCCACTCATGATGATGTAACCTTTGAAGCAGTAGCACAGGCCTTTGGAGATGAGCTGAAGCCACACCCTGAACTAGAAGCAGCCATCAAAGCCCTCGGAGGTAAGGGCTGGGAGAAGCTATCAATGGTACCGTCCTCTGCCCGCCTGCATTATGGTACAGATCCTCACACTGGTCACACCTTCAGATACCCACTGGTCTCTGTCCGAAACGTCTACCTCTTCCCAGGTATCCCAGAGCTGCTGCGGCGGGTGCTGGGGGGCCTCAAGGGTCTATTCCTAAATAAAGATGTTCAGTTTCACTTGCGAGAGCTATATGTGGCAGCTGACGAGGCCTCTATCGCCCCCATTCTGGCTGAGGCCCAGGCCCGCTTTGGACGCAGGCTTAGTCTGGGTTCCTACCCTGACTGGGGCAGCAACTACTATAAGGTGAAGCTGACACTGGACTCAGAAGAAGAAGGACCCGTGGAGGAATGCCTGGCCTACCTGACCGCCCGTCTGCCCCAGGGATCCCTGGTCCCCTATGTGTCCAACGCCGTGGAGCATGCCAGTGAAGCCGTATACAGACTCACCAAATCAGGTAGGGGTCCGCTGCCAAGGGGCAGGACATGCCAGACCATCAGTGCCACCCAGGTCCCAGAAACACAGGTGCTATTGGAGCCTTCTGCAAAGGCAGGAGAAGGTAGAAGATAGCTACAGCTGATTCATTCATTCTTTCAGTAAATACTGATTGCATGCCTCCTTTCACCAGCTCTGCCTAACAGGACAGCTGTCTGTCCCACTCGTATGGACCAACAGCTTCACAGGAAAAATACTCATTAAACATCGCCTTCATGCAGGCAATGTCAGTGACAATGATAAGGAAGATTTGGCCAGACCGGGAAGTAGACAAGTACACAGAGTATGTGAGCCTGGAAGAAAGCAGTGTGTGATTTAGGGGAATGGAAAGAAGCCAAAATCCCTGAAAGAAGAGGGAGCTGAGGTGTGTGCTGAGTGATAGGCAGGGGACATCTGCACAGCCCAGCAGGTGGCACAGAACGGCCAGGCTTTATCCCGGCAAGAGATCAAACACTAGACAGACAGGAACATCAGGGAGCTATCTTTTTTTTTTTTAAGATTTATTTATTTATACATACAAGAACTGGGGTACAGGCCAGAGTGCAGGGGCTGAGAGGATTCACCAGAGACAGAGTAGGGAGCATCAGGTGAGACATGAGAGGTCTGCCGCACCACGTGGGTCAGCTCCCTGGCCGGGGATCCAACTTGTGCTGTGGTGGCTGCAGAGAGCTTCATGGTGCTGTGCTTTAACCCCTTGCCCCACCAGGGAGGCCCCAGGAAGCTATCATGAAGGATGGTCAGCAAAGGCCCTGCTGCCTTGATGGTCACGTGTCTCTGTCTAAAGTCCTTCCATACCCTCCTGGCAGGGTCTTCTCTGGGAGACAAGGTGGCAGGCGCCCTGCAGACCATTGAGGCCGCTCTTGCTCGGTACAAGCTCAGCCAACTCTGTGTGGGTTTCAATGGGGGCAAGGACTGCACTGCCCTCCTGCACCTCTTCCATGCAGCTGTGCAGAGGTGAGCTCCCCAGAAGCAGGGCCCAAGGCTTCCTGTGAAGGAAGGGAAGGGGGTACCTGGGTCACGTAGGAGGGAGGCAACTGCGGTCACCTCTCACCGTGTTTATTGAGCATCCACCACATGCCTGGCCCTGGATGTAGGTGTGCAGGCCACCCTCCCTGACCACAGGGAGGCCACAGTCCTGCTAGGTAGGTGGGATTTACATGTCGAAACAGGTGTATGCACCACACTAGAGAAGTGACACATCAGAGCGGGTTTCCCAAAGGAAGTAGGTTCTGATGAATGAGAAAAGACAAGAAAAGGGGAAAGGGGAGTGCCCTCGTCCCAAGGGCCGATGAGAACAGTGCCAGCCCTCAGAGCACCTTTCCCTGCCAGAACTAGTGAGCCTATGGATTCTTCCCCTCCCTAGGAAATACCCTGATGCCCGAGACCCTCTTCAGATCCTGCATATCCGCAGCATTTCACCTTTCCCTGAGCTGGAGCAGTTCCTACAGGACACCATCAAGAGGTACCCGGCACCTGGGGATGTGGGCTTCAGAAGGGGCTGGCCGGGCCCACTCCTGACCCTCTCCTGGCTTCCTCCTCAGATACAGTTTGCAGGTACTGGAGGCAGAAGGTGACATGAAGCAGGCCCTGAGTGAGCTGCAGACACAGCATCCCCAGCTAGAGGCTGTCCTCATGGGTACCCGGCGCACCGACCCCTACTCCTGTAGCCTCTGTCCATTCAGCCCCACTGACCCCGGCTGGCCGTCCTTCATGCGCATCAACCCACTGCTGGTAATGGCCAAGAGGATGTATTGCCTTCAGCCTCACGTCCCCTGCCAGTCACTGCATCCTGGCTTGGGGGTAGGGGAGTTTGGATGGGGCTTGTATGAAAGGGCCCCATCTTCCCAGGAAGCCCATGCTGTTTGTTCATTTGTTCATGGTAGCCATGGGCCACTTACTTACACTAAATTATGATTCATTAAATTGAAATACAAATTACGAAAAGCCAGTAAATTGTATACCTTAAAAATTGAACTTGATGATATGTGAATTAGATCTCAGTGTTTTAAATTAAAGACAGTTAAGACTCGGTTCTTCAGTTGCATTCACCACATCTTAGGTGGCCACTGTGCAAAACGTCACAGACAGAACAACTCCATCAGCTCTAGGCAGCTCTGGCTCTCACACACAGCTCACTGTAGTGGAGGGTGTATTAGGAGGAGGACAGGACGAAGTCTTTCCCTTTCTCATTGCTTTGCCTGTGCAGAGCAAGATGTACCAAAGAATTGCGCAGCAGACCATCTGTGAGGCCCAGGGGGCAGAAGAGCCGTGAATGGACCCCTCCTGGGCAACGGGAGGTAGGTGTGGGAGGGGGAACACTTGTGACACTTCTGTGACTCTGACCTTCCAGGACTGGACCTACAGAGACATCTGGGACTTTCTCCGCCAACTCTATGTCCCATACTGTATCCTGTATGACCGAGGGTAAGAGTGCTTTAGGGCACAAAATGGTGAGGGGGACACACGAGGATGCTGGGACTGGGAGAGCCCACCCCACCACACTTGCCCTTCAGTCTCCCCACCTCCATTCTCTTGGCTCCAGGTACACATCCCTGGGAAGCCGGGAGGACACAGTGCGGAACCCAGCCCTGAAGAGCTTGAGTCCCGGGGGACGGCCCACTTACCGGCCAGCCTACTTACTTGAAAATGAAGATGAGGAGCGCAACTCCCGCATGTGACCTACTCCTGTCCACTCCAGGAGGGAAGGGAGCCGTCCTGGGCTGTAACTAGTCAATAAACTCCCTCCTGTGCCTGTTGCTCTGGCTCTGTCTTCCTGCTCCAGGGGATGGGAAAAGCAGAAGTAGGCCAGGCTTGCCAGCTCTGAGCTGGCCCCACTCATCTAAAGGATCTGGGATGGGTGGAACAGGCTGGACAGGAGCTCTCGGGGCTGAGTCTAGAGGTCATCAGCAGGCGCGTACCAGGGTGCAGGAGAAGGGAGCAGCCAAGCTGGGCGTCCGAGGCTTTGAAGCCCTGGGGAAGTGAACTGGGCTGGAAAATGGAGGCGCATTGGTGAGCAAGAGCAAGAGGTGAGATGGCTGGAAGTACCTACCACCAGGAGCTTGTGCTGTCTCTGGCTGTGAGGGAAAGTGAAGAGTCCATCCTGCTGGCTGCTCGTGTCCCTGCCAGTTGCACTCTGAAAAGGCCTCTGGCCCCTGTGGCCTCACAGGAGCCACTCTATGGAGAATGAAAGCTGGAGTGGTCGGGCCCTCCTCCTAGCCCCAGCCCTCCATCTCCGTTCACAGGGGCTGAGTCAGCCCATTCTGGGGCCCAGAACCTTTCTATCCAGAACCCTGGAGAGACACAGGGCCTCTGCCCTAGTCATGAGGTCTGAGGGGGGCGGAGGCAATTGAGAAAAGCTACTGGGGGTGGCCACATAGCCTGTCTCTTGCCACCTTTGTTCCGACTAGAGACGGGCTGGTGGGCTGGGGATGAGCACAGGCAGGCCCAGGGCTTTCAAGACCCTCAGACACAGGAGAGCCATGTAGAAGTCTGGTGTCTTCTGTTCAGTTTCCCACTCTAACAAGGGCCTCACAGAAGACCCTACCCAAGCTGGATCCCCCAGCCCGCTCACTGGGAAGAAGCTGGCTTTTCCACCTTCCCCACTCCAACCCAGGCACAGTGAGTCAGGAAAACTGGCTTTCCTTTCAGTTCCATCCAAGATGCTCTCCTTTCCTCCCTGCAGGGTCTGCAGCCTCCCTAAGACCTTTCAGGGTTGGCCTTTTCTGATTCCCTTTTAGACATGTAGAGCTTTTAGCCTCAAGCCCTATTTATTATACAGGTCAGTGACTCTCAAACACAGATACTAGGAGGCAGCCCACTTCTGGCACTAAGAGGCTAAAGTAAGATCAACCATCTGGGCTGGGGGGCTTGCTGTTCTCTGGCATGCAGAGCATCGGGCCTGCCTGCCAGGTCTCAGTGGGGTCCTAGCCAGCAGGCCCAGCCTCTCCCTCCCAGAGGTCCACCAGATTGGGAGCTGCAAAGGAGGCCCAGCAATGAGGCAGTGCTAACAGATGGCACAGTCTCAAAGTGGGAACCACACTTTACTCATCTGGCTCATTCTTGGTCAAACACAGCTGGCTCAGGAGTTCTTGACTGGGTGGCAGGTGGATCCTAGAGAAGAAACCGGGAAGCTGAGGCAGATTTTGCCATAGAAGCTGCAACCATGTCTACTGTTTGTCCTCCCTTGCCCACCTGAGTAATGCCAGCCATGGTGCCAGCAGGGGGGCATCCATGCTGCCCTTTAATACAGCAGCTCTGATACACCAGCAGCAGAGAAGGATGTAGACGACTTCCTGCGGGGTCTAATGCAGGCCCTCCGCTCTATGCCCATGTTCATGACAGGCACCTGGAACCCAGCTTTTTGCTGGGCCCACAGAGAGAGAAGGGCAGGGCCTGGGTTAGGGGGTATGTCCTGGACCGCATGCGGACAGCAATTCTGAGGGTGTGGGAGCCACCCCCAGTAGTTTTTCTCAATTGCCCCCGCCCCCCTCAGACCTCATGACTAGGGCAGAGGTCCTGTGTCTCTCCAGGGTTCTGGATAGAAAGGTTCTGGGCCCCAGAATGGGCTGACTCAGCCCCTGTGAACGGAGATGGAGGGCTGGGGCTAGGAGGAGGGCCCGACCACTCCAGCTTTCATTCTCCATAGAGTGGCTCCTGTGAGGCCACAGGGGCCCGAGGCCTTTTCAGAGTGCAGCTGGCAGGGACACGAGCAGCCAGCAGGATGGATTCTTCACTTTCCCTCACAGCCAGAGACAGCACAAGCTCCTGGTGGTAGGTACTTCCAGCCATTTCACTGCTTTGCTCTTGCTCACCAATGTGCCCAGACACAGCTCCCCAAAACCTCAGAGGTACCAAACATGTTCCAAGTGGCCCCGGGATCTCCCTCAGCACACTCTGGCTTCTCTTGGGACCCACTTATTGCCCTCTTCTTTCTCCCTGGGGAACCAGCCTGGAGATGGAGTTTAGGGCCCGCCTGCCACTCCCAGGAACTGGTGCTTCCTCAGCCTCCTTAGTTAACTACTTTTTTTTTTTTTTTTAAGATTTATTTATTTGTGCATACAGAACTGGGGTGCAGGCCAGAGGATCAGGGGCGGCGAGAGGCTTCACCAGAGACAGAGGGGGGAACAGAACAGGCAGATCGGTGAGGGGAGCAGCGGGCAGGCCAGGAGAGGTCTGCCACGCCATGTGGTCACCTCTGGGGCAGGCGGGAATCGAACTCATGCTGCAGCAGCTTTAGCTTCTCAGTGCTGTGCTTTAACCCACTGTGCCACCAGGGAGGGCCAGTTAACTACTTTTTCCTCTGGGCTTCTTTTCTTTGTTTCTGTAAAGATAATAAACTAGCTTCACACTAGTAAAGAATTCCTATGGTAAAAAGTAAGCCTCCCTTACTCTCAAACCTACCCTGCAAGCCCCAGCTCACCTCCTTGCAGGCAGCCATGGTTACCATTTTGCTGGTGCCCCTTCCAGATAGTCTAGTCATAGACTGTATCTTCACTCCTTTAGCAAGTGTGGAACATCTGCACGTCAATCTGGGTGTTTTGAATCCAGCGGAGAACAGAATAAATCCCTGTCATCACCAAACTGACATTCTAATAGGTAAAGCTAGAAAATGAATTATAACCTAAGTAAGCTCATCAATTTTATTAGCCCATGGGTGGTGTGGTAAAAAAGAAAATGAGCTGGGGATGGGAGGGACAGGTCCTGGAGCACCTAGTAAGCCTAGTAAGCCTTGGTGGAAACTTGAGCTTTTCTGCTGAGTGAAATGAGGAACTATTGCAAGGTGTTGAGCATGAACAGGTTTTTTATTTGGAAGGCTCACTGGCTACTATGTGAAAACTCTAGATAATCAGGGGTAGATGCAGGGGAACTATTAGGAGGTAATGGGCACAATCCAAGTCAGGCACGCTGGTGGATCAGAGCAGGCCTGAAGCAGCAGCAGTGGCGAGAAGCATTTGCCCTTGCTTTATGCTTTGCTCTGTCCCCTCCACGCCTTACACTGGCGCCACACCAGTATGCTTAGAACCTGCCTCTCACAGCAGTGTGGCAATCCAACTCCAACTCCAGGCTTTTTCCCTTTTTTTAAAGATTTTTTTTTTAAGACTTATTTATTTATGCATAGAAGAACTGGGGCACAGGCCAGAGGTGTGGGGGGCAGGGTAAAAGGATTCACCAGAGACTGAGTGGGAGCAGAACAGACAGATTGACTGAAATACACTGCTGAGGGAGCAGTGGGAAAGTCAGGAGGGATCTGCTGAGCCATGTGGGCCACCTCCCTGGCCGGGGATCGAACTCGTGCTGCAGTGGCTGCAAATAGCTTCATAGTGCTGTGCTTTAACCCCATGCACCACCAGGGAGGGCCCGCAAGTTATTTCTTATCTCTGGTATCCACAAATGCAGGTTAGTGCTCCAGCCTAGTTCCTTCAGGACCCCGTCTCCACACTGGGGCAAAGCAGCAAGGAGTCAAGTCCTGAGCAATCAGAGAGAGGTTAGTGGTAGAGGAGGATGCAGCATTCACTCTCCATCTTTATCTGGGGCTCCTGCCTTCCCTGCTTATGCCCTCTTGACTGGTTCCAATACTTCCCCTACTCCAATGCTGACCTTCTGCCTTCTTTTTCCTTTCCTAAGAAAGGGGCAGTGCCTACAGGTCCCTCCTTGAGTCTGAGTTCTGGGCTTATGAGCCTTTGCCAGGGGAGGGGATGTCTGGCAAAGACCGCTGGGGAAGTGGTTGGTGGTGGGAGGCACAGCCCAGGCTGTGGCCTGTGGTAGGAGGGTGGTGGGTAACTGAAGGAAGGAGGGGTGGAGAGACAGCCAGAGACCCATGTAGAGTGTCAGAAATACAGAGAGCTCTGTAGGTGAAGAAACTGAGGAGAGCAAAAGAGACAGAGACTTCACATGCCAATCTGAGAGCCCTTGCACACTACAGAGGCCACGGAGCCTCACAACGGCTACTTCAAAAGTAGGTAGGACAAGGGCAATTATTCCATATTAATGTGAAAGAAACAGGCCCAGAGATGTAAAGTGAGCTGTTATATATCCCCAGCACACTCCAGGAAAGTAATTTAGTGAAACCAGATTCCAGAGTCTCAAACACAGGGCTTCTCTCAGCCTGCCCCCCTCTTCCAAGCTGGTGGGGATGGTGGCCTAAATGGCATGGCAGGCAGGGCCAAGCCAGCAGAAGTGTGGCCAGTAGGTGTTACCATCCCCATATGCACCTAATCCAAGCTCTCCCACTTCTGCCTCAGTTCTAAGCTTCTCTTATTCTTGGTTGTCCTGCTCATTCTGGGGGTCGAAGCTACCTCCTTGTCACTTAATCCAAGCCAGGAGATGGCTGGTCCACAATGCCTACTACTCTAGAAGGGGAAAGAAATGCAGCAGCTTCCCTTCAAGTCTCTCTTCCCAACTAGATTAAGTGTAAATTTGGGTTGTACTTGTCCAAACTGCTCTCTCAGGAACTCAACGGGATGGGAAGTTAGAGGGGAGCAGAATGCCAAGTTAGGAAGGAATGGGCAAGAACTCACCTATCCTGTTGTGCGCTGGGACCCCCCTAGTGGTGGTTAGGTGGTAAGGGAATGAGCTGAGTAAAATGGGGGAAGAGTCCAAGCAGAGCTGGAAGTGAGCCCTAAGTGCCACAGCGTGAGGGAGCGTGGCCTGATATTCAGGCCTCCTATGGACTACACCAGATTTAAGGCCCTCAATAGTGAGCAAAAGTGGAGAGGGGTCGTGCAGAAGTGGTGCGAGGAGCCGCAAAATAAACTGGAAAGCATGGTAATGATCATGGGAGGGTCCTAGGTTTTCCCACCGACAGGTGGAAAGGAGGGTGTGGTAGTAGTTTGACGGCCGGCGCCCGATCGCAGACCCCCAAGGGCTTAGGTTCTTATTTGCCTTCTGATTTGCATCTCGTTGGGACTAAAGTTATTTCCCCTTCCAGACAAGAAATCTCCACCCCCTTTCTCTGTTACTCCCTTCCGAGACTTTCTATTCCAGAGTCTTTGCTAACTTCGGGAGCGTACCCATTTTCTGCCCACCCACCCCCACGCCCGGGCCGACCTCCACCCCCAGGCACTCTCCACCTTTCGCCCTTAGCTCTCTCCCTAACCCAGCTTCAAAGCAGCAACCCGAACGCCTACCAGGGTTCGAGGAGCCGGGGATCTGCGCCGCCTGGTGGCAGGAGGCGAGGGCAGAGGGGTTCTGCTTCGTCTTCTCTGGGATGTGGAGTTTTGGAAAATGTTCCCCCGAGCTTCCTGAGGCTAAATTTATCTCCCCCGGCCCCGGGGGGCGCAGAGATCCCGGTGACGATTAGCGCTGCGCGGCGGCAGGCTCCCACCCAGAGGCCCGGAATAGGCGCCGAGTTATAAATAGTGCAACCCGCAGGTGTGGGGGGAGTCGGCGGGAGGGGGGCAACCCTGGCAGCCACGGCCCCTTCAGGTGGGTTGGGCGGTCGCGGTGGGGGCGCCAGGCGGCTGCGGGGAGGGGGGGAGGTTACTGCGGTCTGAGCGCCCCCAGCGGTTTCCTGGGCGGCAGGTTTTTCGAGGGAAGCGGAGGCAGCCTGTAAAAGGGGGGTTGTGGGGAAGAGGTGGGCGCCCGATGCAAGCTGCGCTCCGCTTCCAGCTCAGCCCCCCATGTTCCAAAACAGGCCCCCAGACCCCTTGGGTCAGGAACCCGCCCAGGCAGAACCTAGCTTTCCTTCCTGCCAGAAGCCCTCTCCTAGTTCTGCATCTAACTTCTGCAGCAGCCTCTAGGCACACGTGGCCCAGCCAGTCTGAGCACCTGGCTGTCATTCAGGTGGCTGGCTGTCCCGAGCCCAGGTGTATAATTGGTCCTAGGAGGGGTTAACTCCCATGGGGCTCTCTTTCCTCTTTGGTCAAACACCTTACTCTCAGGGTTTTTACCCACCTCCTGCTAATTTTTCTCCCAAAATTAAGATTCAGCTGATCACCTGAATACCTAGTGAGAACGTGCAGTTCTGGGACACTACCCTATTCCCCAGGAGGCCCCAGAAGGCCCTACACCTGCCCTCCAGTTCTCAGTTCCAGTTGGGGCTTCGTGGCAAGGCGGAGGTGGAGGCAGGCCCCAGGGGCCCAACAGAGTTTCGTGGGAGGGGGCAGGCCCCCCAGTCAGCGTTTCTTGGCCAAGGCTGTCTCCGTGGTTTGGCGCTGGCTGGGCCCAGAGTTGGAGGGAGGTAGGCGGGAATTTTAAGTCGGGGTTCCCCCTCTGACTTCTGAGCTATGAGAAGAGCTGCGTGGACAAGAAAAGACAGACTCGGGAGGGGTAACTGAGCATCTAACAGGACGTTCCCGGACTGTGGAAACTCAAGTGGGGCAATGTGGTCACTGAAAGATCAAGGTTGGGCCCAACAAGACGCAAGAAGCGACCCCCAGAGATGGGGAAGTAGGAGCGGGAGGCAATGGGCTGGTGCCAAGGTGCCCGCCCTTCTGCTGCCTCTGGAAGCCCCGGTTCTGCCTTCCCAGAGCTACTTTCTAGCCAACCCCTTCCTTCTGCGGCCCCCTCCGTATTACAGAAGCCCCCTCTCCACTTCGCTAGTGAGTCTGGCACTGCCGTCTGGTCCCTGGTACGGCCTTTCCCCAGGCTAGCGCGACCACGATGGCCGGAGGAAAGAGGAAAAAACTCTGGCCTGGACCCCACCAGCTCCTGGCCTTCACAGACCAGAATCTGTCCGGCGGGGCCGATTTGAAAACCCGGAGCTGCGACCAACCTGGGACCCAAGGGGGACAGGGACGATCGGAAAACCCGGAGCGGATTACCCAAGCGAGCGCGCCCCGTGCCTGCTGCTACCCTCTCCGTCCTATAGCCCCCCTAATTCTCCAGTGAGATAATGTCTGGGGTGGGGGGCTGTTTGGTTTGGCCTGGACTCTCCGGGGTGCCTCACACTTTCCGCCCCTGGCTGGGGCGCAGGGCAGCGGCCCCGAGGCTGAGTCACGGCCGAAGAGAGAGGGAGGGAGGGACCGGGACTCCGCCCCTCCCTCTGCGCGGGGATCCCGGGTCAGCCCGGGTGAGGGCCAGGGCCCCCCTGGCGCCGCCCATTGTGGTCCAACAGGTTGAGCTGGTGTCCCGCGGAGCCACCTGCTGGAAGGGGAGGGAGGCCCCCTGCGAAGGGGGTTGGGAAGGAGAAAGCGAGTCCGACCCGGTTCGGCCAGGCGGGCCACGGGAGAACGGAACGTGGCCAGAGGTAGCCGGATTTGATTCCGTTTTACACTAGTGGGAGGGGCTCTTTGGGGGTACGTAGCACCGAAGACCCAGTTGGAAGTGGCCCCCACAGGCTACGTTCCTTAGTTGGGGGGCGGGCACTGAAGTCCTATCCTGGTTCCTCACACCCCAACCCACACACACACACCCTAAAACATCCATACCCCCCTCGCCACCTCGGTCTCTGAATAGATCGCAGTCAAGACAGCTCTTCTCGGAGACTCAGTTTCTCTACCTCGGGAACCCGCGGGATGGAGGCCGGGAGCAGGAGCGTGAGCGCGCCTCCCCCTCTGCCTTGGCGGACTCGGTCCCTCCCCTCTGACAATGCCAAGGCCGCAGCGGGCACCGGCTGAAGCTCAGAGGCTGCTTGCCCAGGGCGCCGTTCCCTCCCCGCGGGGCGCCGTCACGCGTGGGGAGGGACGCAGGGTGCCCGCAGCCTCAACTCCCCCGTCCTGGGGGGGGCGGAGGGGGGAGGAGGCAGAGCTAAAGGCCTGGTGGCTCCCCTCCCCCGACCTCCGGGGACCCTGACCTGATTACAGCCCCTTATGGAACACCCCTCCCTCAATACCCTAAGTCCTCGCCTCACCCCCACATAGCCTATCTTAGACTTCAGACCCTTGCCTCCCGAGTTGCTGACCCTACGTAAGCCCCTCTAGGAGTAGTGGGAGCCCTAGATGGGGGTGCACGGTTCCCTGCCCGCTGCGGACACTGCCCCCTCCCTTCTCCCCTCCTCCAGGTTGCGGGCCAGCCCCTCTGCTCCGCCCCCGTCCTGACCGAATGCGGGGTGGAACCCACTTAGGATGGGCGTGTATTCGAGCCAATGGGAGGACTGGGAGGTGGATTGTAGGGGCGGAGCGAAGCGGCGGCGGAGGGCTGGATGGGGGTCGGGGGCGGAGCTCGGGTTAAGGTGGACGGAGTGAGATAGGGGCTAGAAAAGAGAGAAAGGGAGGGGGAGAGGGGAGACAGCGGCAGGTGAAGAGAGAAAGAGAGAGGGAGAAGGAGAGAGAGAGAAAGAAGGAAAGGAGGGAAAAGAGAAGGGTGGGAAAAGCTCGGAGAGCAAAATAAGAGCTTGGAGGAAGGGAGCGAAAAAGGAGGGAGGGACCCATCTGTGCCCTGCAGGGACTGGCTGGACCGAGGGGTTGAAGTTTATGTCCTTATTGGGCGGAGGGAGGGGGACCTGGGGG
>NW_004567141.1:4365575-4405033 GCF_000260355.1 Condylura cristata
CTCGGCGGCCGAGGGGGGGCCGGGCGGCAGGAGGAGGCAGAGGGCTGCGGAGGAGGAGCCCCCCAGCAGAGAGCAGCGAGCGACTGACCGCGGCCTTCTGACCAGGACCGGAGCAGGGCCCCAAGCCCCCGGGCCTGGCGGGGGACGCGCTTCTCCCCACACCCTGTGCCCCAGCAACTCCAGCCAGCGGACCCAACGGCGGAGAGGTGAGTGTACCCCACTTTTGTCTCCCCGCTCGGGGTTCCCGAGACTCGAGACTACTGCAGTGTCCTTCGTCCGTCCTGTGAGTGGGACCCCCACACACACGCATGCAGACCGGATTCCCACCACTCCTCTTGCCCGTGCCTTTCCAACACCCGAGGGCTTTGGAATTGATTTTTACTGGGAGGAAAGATAGGGAAGAAACTGCGGCCGCCCCCAAACCCGGGCGGAGGGTCCCCAGAAACTTTCTCTGCACTTCTGGGATCAGACAGGCTGGCGGCTCCGGGATGGAGAAAGGGTGAGGCAGCGCTGAGCGCTCCGCCAGTCTCCTTCGTGACTTTCGGGGAAGACCCTCGACCCGACCGAGTTGAGGGAATGGAAACGCTGACGGACTCTAACTAGGACAACGCGCTCCCCACCCCCCCGCGCGCCCCCTGGCGCGGTGGGTTGGACCCGGGCCAGTTGCTTGGGGGGTGGGGGGAGTACAGGAGGAGTCGCGGCTTGGGGGAAAGTTACCGGCTGGACTATTCGGTTTCTTGCGCTTCCAGAGCCGCGCTCTCTCTCTCGGGTAGAGGGGCTTTGCGACAAGCTAAGACAACCTCGAACGACGCTAGAACGACCCCTCTCTCTGCCACCCCTCAAACCCACTCCCTTCCTCAGACTCCAGTCCCGCCGCCGCCTTTTCAAAACCAGCTCTGGCCCCCTGCACACGGGAGAACGAGGGTGGGTGACCGGGAAGAATCTTACCTACCACCCGTCAACCCACCCGCGCCGGCGCACCTGCCCCTACCCAGAATGGGGGTCGCTAATGTGTTGTTGGAGAACCTACTAAGAACGCCGCTGGCAGAGGGCTGCCATTCAAAGGGGTGGGGGGCGCTGCTTTCAGTTTCCAGCTTTCTCTCTCCTCCCACCCCACCCCAAGTCAGAGAGCGACGTGTCCCGGCCGGGGGTGGGGGGGGCAGGGGTGGGGGGGGCGGCGTGGGCAGCGGGTTGTGCCCGGACACGTGCCTGCCCAGGCGCCCCGGCCCTGCTGGTGTTTGGAGAGAGGGCGGGTCCCCTGCCCCCCGCCCCGCACAACCCCCACGTATCAAAGGGCGGCTGAGACGTGGTGAGACCTCGGGGCGCCCTGGGGGGGGCGGGAGCCTGGGTCCAGAGCAGGGGAGGGGCAGAGGCGCCGGTGCTAGCTGACCCACAGGAAACGAGCGCTGCTGACCTAGTTTGGGACACCGGAAGTGGGTGCTGGGGAGAGGGGGAGACCAGCAAGCTGTCCTGGCTTCCGGGCCAGGTGGAGGGTGTACTTGACTTGACCCCCACCGGAATGCCTTGGAGACCCCAAGGTGCAGCTGAGAATGGGAATGAGTCAGCGCAGCTATTCCCCCTTCCCCCAACTTATTCCTGGAGAAGGGAGACATCTTATCAGGGGCAAGGGGAGATAGACTGGGTAGTGTGAGGGGTTAAACCAGGATGGGAACTCTGTTCCCTGAGGGTGTAAGTGTGTGTGTGTGGGGGGGGGGGGTAAAGCCTGGAGGATTATGGGGTTGACTTCTGCTCCCCCACACACACCAACTGGTTTGGTCACCCCTATACCTGCCTGGCACTGCTAGGAGAGCTGGCATGGAGTGGGCATCAGGTTGGAAGGGGAGAATGGGCATAAGAAGGCCAGAGAGGGTCATATTTGTGACTGGGTTTGGGTAGTGGTTAGTGTTCCTCCTTAGTGGTGACTGGGGAGAAGGGCAGGGGGCTCCCCCTGGAGCAGCTGATGAAACAAGAAGAAATCTCCGTCAGTGCCTCCTTTCCCTGGCCCCCGGGACCCCAGCTCCCCCAGCGTGCCTCTGTTACATGGTTGCTGTGGGCACGATGCAACCTGCTGGCACCCCCAGGCACTGTCCCCTCCCTTGGGTACCACACCCCCTAGCCTTAACACAGGGGTCAGGAAAGGGTTAATACCACTGGAAAGGGGCTCTAGGGAAGAAAGAAGGCAGTGCCCACTAGGCTCAGGTGTCAAGGAGAGAGGCCTGCTCTGATAGCACGTTCTCATCACTGCGCCACTCTGCCTGCAGAGGACCCCAGTGTCAGGGAGACAGGTGCTGCTGACCTTGTCCCCCTTCCTTGTGGTGCCCCCTGGCACCCAAGGCCCTCAGCTCCTCCTTGGCCTTGTGCCCGCCCCGGGAGGGCGAGGCGGGCAGCGGGGGCTGGGCTAACAATGCACCATCGGGCCCTTTGTGTGCTTGCACTTGGCACCCTGGGGAAGGGTGGGGGAGGGGACCCAGCGGGCATGGGGGGCGGAGCACCTCTGGGGTGGGGACAGTGAAGGCTGGGGGAAAGAAGCAGAGGGTGAAAGCAGGTGAGGAGGGAAGAGAAATCAAGTAGAGTGCTACTCCTCGTTTTAGGCCAAGGCTGTGAGAGCCAGCTCTAATCCTGTGGCTACCCCAGTGGCATCATGAGGCCTGAGGCTAGCCAAGGACTGGGCATGTGGGTTCAGAAGTCACTGCCCAGAGGACTGTTCAGACAGTGGAGGTCTGGCCTAGTACTGCCCTCTTCTTGGTGGCTGAGAGACCCAGCTCTGGTCCATGGCTGAGACCCCAAGATGCATAGTGACAGGACTGGCAGCAGGGCACTACCCTCTGATAGCAGCCTCTGAGCCTGCGTCAGGGCTTCCTGCCTCCAGCCTGCATGGCTCCCTGACCTTCTGAGGGTTAAGACTGCTCTGCCACCAGGCCTTGGGGCCTATGCCTGTTTTGGCCTAGGGCTGAAGAGGGTGGGGGAGGAAGGTGGGGACAGGCAGACGGATAGGACCCTGGCATGGGGTGTGCCCGCCCTGGCCTCTTCCCCCTCCTTCTGCTGAGTAAACTCGTGAGTAAACTTGACGTTTTGCCCGGACAGTTTGAAGCTGCCTCGCCGCCCCCCCAGTCCTGCCAACACACAGGCGGCCAGGCGCCAAGGCGGGCCTGGGGGACTGGGAGGAAGGGGATAGAGCCATTGTCGTCCACCATCAAGGGCTTTGGAGGGACAAGAACGACCCCCCCCCCAACCCAGGCAGGCCCAAGTTTTGGCAAGAGTGTTGGCTGGGGCCTGTAAGCATCTGTCCCAGAGCCTTGGGGAGTCCAGGGGAAATGGCCTCCAAGCAGAGCCTCTGCCCACTTCTGACCTCTATCCCCACTAAGGAAAGGCACCCAGCTGCCATCTGGTCCCTTGAGTTGCCACCTTTAATATTCACAGGCTGCCCAGCACATGGAAAAATCTAACTTTAGCAAATTTTTCAGGGACTCAGACCTCTTCACTTTGTCCCATAGCCTGGGGTAGGTAGGGAGTCTGGTGGTCTTGGCACTTAGCCCTCTCATCCCCAAGGCCTCCCAGCTGCCTGTGGCCTCCGCCCTGGAAGATAACATTCTTATTTGCCAGCAGGCTGTCTTGACCTCACACCTGGTCCTAACCCCACACATGCCTCTTTCCACTATATTCCCCATCAGGCGTTGACCCTGACCTCCCCCAAAGCCTTCCTGTTCTTGTCAGCATCCCCAGAACCCAATCAACCTTCAGACTTCCCCAGCCAGCAGACCCCCACCCCAGATCCAGGGGTTGAGGATGCCCCAAGCAAAAGAGGGCTCGTGGCAGGCTGATGGAGCCAGCAACCCCCACAAGTCCCAATTTGCTATCACTTCACATCACTAACGCCTATTGTGTCTCCATTGGCCACCAGAATAGCAGGGGAAATGCCTTCCCAGTCCTTGCCAGGCCTCAGAGTGGGGCTCCCCCAGGCCCTTGCTTTCGACCTCATGTCTCTGGCTTCAGTTTCCTTCCTGTTTCCACCCCCCCCCCAACTCCTCCCCACCCATATGTCCCTTTCAACAGACATCCTCTCCTCCTTCCTTCCTCCTTTCCTCCCCCTTTGCTTGGGAGCAGGGGTCCTCTCCACCCACCATGAACCTCCTAGCATTTTGCCTCTTCCAAACACAGTTGCCTTAGAGATTTCTGACCAAGTCATCTGTTCTGCCCAGCCCATCTGCAGGGCTCTGGGGGAAGAAGAGAGCACAGAGTTGCTCAAGGGAACTACAACTCCCAAGGTACATGAAAAGCTATTGTGGTGCACACTGGGAGTTGTAGTTCTCCTTGATCTCTCAATTTGGCTAAGTCTGGAAATGTGTCTGGATGAGCATAAAAGCCAGGACTGGGATGGGTTGGAGCATGGGTACTTTCTTCATCTCCCACCTTGTTCTTGCCATCCTGTTCCCACATGACACCATGTACTCTGACTGACATCCCTCTCCCTTGCTGAGACATGCTACCCATTTTCACCTTAGGGCCCCACCCAACAGATGCCCACACCCTGCCCTGCTGCCCCTGGCAGGGGTGAAATGGAGGGGCCCCATGAACTCCCTCCCTGCCCCCTGCCCCCTAGGCTGGTTCCCTCCCTTTATGGGGATCAAAGGGCAGAGAACAGCCCCACCCCACTCCCTTGCAAGCTGCGGGCATTAGGGCTCTCAGGAATTGCAGGGACTTTGGTGCCCAAGCAAATGCTTAGGCAGAAGGAATGCCGGGAGGCTGGCGCCTGGTGGCAGGGAGAGACACTGACCCCACCTCAAGGAGTGGAGCCTTCAGTAACTGCTCATCGGACAACCCAGAGCCTCCTGTGCCTTCTTGGTGTAGTCCCTGACTGGTATGCTGCCTCTTGAGGGGATGGCTTGAGAACAGGGTCTCGGGTCTTATCTGTAGTGCGTCGGGGCCTGGGCCCGCCTGGCTGGCACCAAGGCACCAAGGGGTGACCCTCCCCCACCCCAGGCCCACAGTTGGCATGGGGCGCTGGGAGCAGGGGGGTAGGAGAAAGAGGAGGGCAGGACTGCCAGCATCCTGGTGGGTAGGTGCCAACCGGGCCGGGAGCTGGTGAGGGGCAGCAGGCCAGCGGCACTGAGCCAGCAGCTGTTGGGGGGAAAGGGGAGGGGATACTTTAGGGGGCATTTCTGTGGTCCCCCTCAGCCTAGTAGGACTTGGGATGGCCCAGTGTCTAGAAGATACGAGGGTGCCTCTTGTTCCGGGAATAAGAGACCCTAGGAGTATTTTAAGTGGAACTTTGTGGCCCACCCATCTCTGGGCTCAGAGCCCTCCTGCGTTGCCCCTCAGGCCCAGGCGGGTCCCACCCAACCGGCCAGGGTGGCAGCAGCTTGCGCAAGGGGTGGGGCTAGGCGCTTCCCAGCAGATGCCCCCTCCCAACTTCTTCCTCTTTCGTTGCCCACAGCTCCCCCCCATCTATCCGCCCCCTTAGGCCAGCTCTGTCCTCCTGATCCCCCTGGTCTTTGGGGGCTGGCACAAGTGCTGCCCCCTGGCCTGGTTGGCAGGGGCTGGTGCCTAGGCAAGGAACTGTGGTATGTGAGTGGGTTTGGGGTGAGGCCTGGGGAGGGCGGGGTGCTGCCTTGCCCAGCCCCTGAGGGCCCCAGCCCTGTAGAGGGTGAGGAGTCTTCGGCCAGCACCCAGGGGGGCTGAGGGCCCATTTGGGTCTGGATGGCGTCTTTGTGGTCCCCTATCATACCGCAGGCCCTGAGGGCCTGGGACCTGGGCACCTGTCACCCCTGGCATTGACTGACCAGTGTTCCCCTCCTCCCCTTGTCTGGCCACTGCCGCCTCCTGTCCCTTCCCCTCCCTTCTTCCTTCTCCTGGTCCCACCTCCCTCAGCCTCTCCCATTGCTCCTCCTCACCTCTGTCCTCCTGGACTGTCCCAGCGTCTACCTTTTCTACCGCTCACCTTTTTCCCCTTTAGGACTGGGTGAAGACAGGCGGGGGTGGGTACAGCTGGGCTCCGGGCACCACAGGCAGAGACTCTAGGCCCTCTCCCACGCTGCCAGCCCTCTGGTAACCCCTCCCTTCAAAGGGGGGGGACAGCACCCAGAGGGTTAAGGCTGTAGGGGGGAGGGGCTGGGCCAGGTCGTGGGCGGCCCCTTTGAAGGAGGGAGCAGGAGCGGGGAACAGCCACCCTACCTCCCCCCAGCCTGGCCCTCCCCCACCCCTCCCAACCTACTCCCCCCCCAGGGGCCGAGAGGAGTTGCCGGCTAGGCCCCTCAGCGTTCAGGTGAGTAGGCCTGCTCCCGGCTTGGGAGATCCAGCCCCAGGGGAGGCTCCGAAGCCTTGAATTGGCCAAGGGTCAGAGAGGAAAAACAGGCTAGGAAGAGGGTGTCCAAATTTCACTGGAGGGCCTTTAGGAACTGAGGGTGTGAGGAGCTGAAGTGTGGGAAAGCTTCAACATCTAGGGGAACCAGGAGGCCAGGGGAGCAGAAGGGCCTAGAGGAGCCGAGGGATTGCTGGGCCAGGAGAGGAGGCTGGACAGGCTGGCAGGAAGCCGGGCTCCGGGGATCGGGCTGGGGTGTCCTCTGGGGCTGGGGGGCTCAGGTTTCTGCCGGTAGCTTGTCGGGTGTGGGGTTACCAGCCAGCTCGGTTACCCAGCCGGAGAGACGCTAGGCTTGGGGGAGGGGGTGGGCACAGGGCAGACCCTGGCACCTTGTGCGTCTCCTCAGGCCCTACGAAGAGCTGGCACTACCTAGGCAGGTCCTGCTGGGAACCCTGATGGTCAGGGTTTATCCAGGTGCATGGTTCCCTGGCCCAGGGTGGGCACCGATATTGTGGGGGGAAGGCCAGGAGCTGGAAACTCTGACGGGCAGAGGCCTAGGCTGTCCCTCACCCCACCCCACATCCGCTGTTGCTGCACCCACCCACCCACCTATCCTCTCCAGCTGGTCCCCAAATTTTCATCCTGTTCTTCATCCAGAAGTGGGGCATGGGTGCCCTAAATGCTGTCATCCCTGGCAAGACCAGGTCTGGGAGTGTGGGCCTGGCTCCGGGATTTAATTCTTCTGCCTCTCTCCATACCGCTTCTGCCTGGGGAAAGAAGAAGGGGTGCTTGGAGCAAGGGGAAATGGAGGAAGTGGGAGAGGCTGGCCGGGAGAGAACGGAAAGGGAAAAGAAAGAAAAGAGCAGTAGAGAAGGTTGCCAGGAGGCCGATGGACACAGATGTGGTAGAGAGGAGGCACAGATGTGCCAGAGGGGAGAGAGAGGAGGCCAGGAGCCTGACACGCTGAGGGAAAGGAAGCAAAAGGTGAAGCAGGGAGAGGCAAGACCGAGGCAGAGAAGGCAGTGTGCGAAGTGGGCTGGGAAAGAGGAGGTGAAGCCAAGGGGCTAAGGGCCGAGAGTGACCAGGGCAGAGGGTCTCCAAAGGTGGGGAGAGGAGACTGGGGGAGGATAGAGTTGCCCCCATTCCTTCCTCCGCCATCTTTTATCTCCCTCCTGTTTCCCCGGAGGGACTGTGTGCTAGGGATGGTGTTGTGCAAAGAAAATGTGGGGAACCTGGAGGTCTCCCTCATCTTACAGTCAGCACCAGGAATTGGGGATTTTCAGGGAGGAGAGGCTTAACCCCGACAGCACCACCGGGAAGCAGCCAACTCCCCTTGCCTCCTTCCCCCTTCGTGGCTTGCGGTCTCTCTTCCCCGCCTTGGCCCCCAGGAAGTGTGAGTGCTGGGGGTGGTGAGGTTAGGAGGGGGGAAGCGTCATATGGGGGATGGGGAAGACGTGTATTTGCTTGGAGGGGCTGGGGTGGGGAGAGAAGGCTCCCTGAACGCCTCGGGCATCCCTGGGCAGAAGGCCTCTCCAGAGCTGTGCCAACCCTCCAGGAGATTCACCTCAGCCCTGTCATCCTGCCTTCCCAACTGGGCAATCCAAATAGCTTCAGCCCCTGGGCCCCAGAGGCCCTGGGAAGGGGTGGGGAAAGCTGGGGAATCAGGATTCTTGGGTCCCTGAGGACTTTGGACTAGCTGTCCTATTTCCCCACCCCCCCTGGTCCAGCCACAGGCCAAAACCCTGGCTTCGTGCAAACTTAGCTCCAAAAAAACAGGAAGAGAACCTGAGGCTGGAGTTGGGGTGGGGGGTAGAAAAGAGAAAGAAGTTAGGGGGAGGGGTGGCCGGCCCAGGTACGGGGCAGCAGGAAGAGCCTCAGGTCTCCATCACCCCTGGCAGGAGGATGTCACAGCCTTGTCCTCAATTCTCCCTCACTCCAAGCTGCCGAACGTCCTCGAAAAGCCCAGTCAGGCCTCTCTCAGGCCTCCTGAAAGAGTTTGGAGGTGGGGGCCTTAGAGCACAGAGAGGGGGTTCTGTGTGCCTGTGTCTCAGGCCCATATCTATTTTCTCTGCCGCTAATCCTGGTTCCGCCTGCTGCCCCCCACACTAAGCCTCACTCCCCTAATCCCCAGGGTGTGGGGAAGGGGGGGGGCAACCTTTACTGAGCTGCCTATCCAGGGCCAGTCTCTCTGCTCTTCTGCTGGCTCTAGCCAGCAGTGTTGGCCCTGGTGCCCCCATCCCTGCACTGGACACTGCCTGAGGTTAACCAGAAAGGATTCCAGCTTCCTTCTTTTTTTTCCAAACCTGGGCCAGTGCCCTTTACCTTTTGGTTCTTGGTGGTGGACACACCCTAGCAAGTGCCCTTGAGCACTGAGGGGTAGGTGATAGGGGCTCCTGCCTGCCCCCTCCCATGTTTCTCACCCCAAGGTCTTCCCCCACCAAAGATGGTGCAGGCTTGACTCAGGGCCCAGTTTCAAGAGAGCTGCCCACCGGCTTGGCCGGTCTAGCAGGCCTGACAGTGAGGGGAGCCCTGGGGGGGTGGCGGGAAAGGGGGGAGAAGTGGGGCGGGGCCCCCAGTTCTTCCCCCTACCAGGCAAACAGACCAAACAGACCTCGCCTGGTTCCCTGGCATAGCTGCCCCCCCCTCCAACCACCACACACGCCCATGCCCACAAGGTCTTAGCAAGAGGGGGCATGCCAGGTTGGGTGGGGATGGGCCGCCCTCATGGGGCGTTGGGGGGCTGGGCCCTCCAGGATGCAACGGTGGGAAGGGTGCCCAAGGCGGGGTGGGCATCCTGGCACCAGTGCCCCACCCTGGCAGAAGGAGGCCTCCACCTCAACTGCTCCTCCTAGATGATGGGGCTAGGAGTGCCCCCTTGGCCTGTTTGGCACCAGCATCGTCCAGGTGGCACCTCAGTTGGCATGGGTGCCAGAACCCTGGATAAGGGCTGGGGGAGTTTCCCAGAAGCTAGAGAGCCCAATGAACACCCTCCCCTTCCCACGTGTGTTCTCTGCCTCTCCCCTCCTTCCTTGCTACCTCGTGGCTGTGGGCATTGGAGGTAAGCCTAAGGGGTTAAACACCCACCATTGAGCAGGCTAGCCCAGTGTGAGTTGCGTGGTGAACCAGCCTGAGCCTGTGACCTGACAGTAGGGTCAGCCAATCAGCGCCCCCGCCACACCAAGTTGCCACGGAGACTGGCCCTGGGGTGGGAGAAAGGAGGCGGGCTTAGCAGCGGGAATGGGTGGGGTGGGGAGGGACTGAGGGAGAGGGATGGGGTGAGCCACGTGCCTGCGGGTGCCAGCTCCGGGCCAATGGACAGTGAGGACAGCCCCACCCATCCCCCTCTGGAGGGGCAGGATCGCCTTGGGCCCAGGAAGGTGCCCACTGCTGCTTAAGTAGCCAGTGCTGCTGCTGCCCACCGGTTTTTTGTTTGTTCCTAAGTCCTGGGGCCATTTGCCACTTGCACTGTTTGTAAAGTACAGGCTGAAGAACCAAAAGGAACTGGGAGAGCTCCCAGACTGCTTGGCCCCCAGGAAAAGAAGTGGTTTGGGGACATAAGGTGGGAACGGTTGGGCTACCTAGGGTGCCTGGGCTAGGCCTACAAGCAAAGTGGAGGCCGTGGGGAGGGGTGGGAGCTGCCGGCTGCTCACTCTAGGTTTCTGCACGGGAGTCCTGGCCTTGCTATTAAGATGACAGGCAGGGAGACAGCGACATGCATTTGGTGTGTCCTAAGGAGGAAATCTGGCCCTTTACCATACCTCCCCAACCCCCTTCCCCACAAGCCCCTTTCCCTGTCGATGGGCCAGGGCTGGGCAGCTTTTGGGAGTGGCAGAGGAGACAGAGTGTCAGTAGGACTTGGCCCTAAGGATCATCTGGGTCAGCCTTTCATATCACAGATGAGGAAACAGGCCTCCTCAGGAAAGGAAGTGACTTGTCCAAGGTCATATAACTCCAGTGGGGTGACCTGAGGACCGGAGGCAAACTTATCCCTAGTTTTCTCAGCAGAAGTGGCTGAATAGTGAATGTGCTCCCAGGACAGGTTGATTTGAACACCTACTACGTGTCAGGCCTTATACCACACTGGGGCTCATTTACCACAACTCTGGGAGTCAGGTGGAATTATCCCATACTATAGGTAAGGAAAAGTGCAAAGATGAAATCATTTCCTTAAGTTCACAGTGCTAATCACCCTCTGAGAAGGTTCCAGCTCAAGTCTGGCTCACTCCATAGGCCAAGCTCTTTTTGGCCCCAACTCTGCTGCAGACCCAACAAATGTCAGGGCTAAAGGGTGGCTGAGCCCTTGGGGCTTCCACTCCCACCCCCTCCCCAAATAGCTGAGGAAATTAAAGCACAGGGAGAAATGACTTGTCCAAGGTCATTCAGCAAGATAGCAGCTCAGCCTGGACCTGCAAGCTGGCCTCCCCACTTCCAGGCCAGACACTCACTACCCCTCCCCTATCTCCACCAGCCTAGGAATTGCTGGCAGCAGCTCTGTCCCTTCTGTGACTAAGCCTTGGGGGAAAAGCACCAGAGGTGGAAGGTGGAAAGTGGCTCTCGGAGAAAGGGGGAGCTGGCCAGATTGGGCAGGAATGGAGACAGAGAGAGACACACACACACGGTGGGGGGGGAACGGTGGGACTGGAACTTGGTCTATTGGCAGTGGGGGAGGGGGTGGGGGCGATGCTTATCTTTTGGGGCAGGAAGCACCGGCGCCAGCGACACCCCAGCAAAGGGTGGCTGCTCCTTGGCCCCCATGGGGGAGGGGAGGATGTGGGGGGAGGGATGCTGGGAGCTGTGTTTCCCTTTCTAGAAGGGAGATCTAGAAGGGGAGATGAACTTTTAGTGCTGGGGGAGGGGCGGGAGGAGGAGGACAGTGGTGGAAGGCTGGCTTGTTTTGTTTGCAATGTGTATTATGCACCAAATGCTTTAGGGAGGTAACTTGAGTTAAAGCACCTGACTATGCCTGGCCTGGAGCATCCTTGCTCCAGTGTGAACCTCAGCTCTTCCTTTGACCTTTCTTGGGCTGTGAGGAGAGTCCATGGCAGACTGTTAGCCCACTTCGTAGATGGCTGAAGCCAGCTACCAGAGGCGCCCCAAGTCCTTCAGCCAATTCCTCAGAAAGCCTGAACTAGGAAGCAGGCATCCTCTTTTTCAGTCCAGTGCTTCTTCCAGAGGCATAGGGAAGTGGGCCAGTGGCACAGAGGGGTCTCCAGGAAAGATCCAGAAAGTCAGGGCTCCTGCTCTCATCGAGGCAGAACAGCACACTGTGGTCAGGAACTTGTCCTGTGCCCACTGCCTAGGTTTGAACCCCATTCGGTACTTAAATTGGAAAGCCTCCTCACCTCCTGCGCCTCGGTTTCCTTGTCTAAAATGGATGAGCATCGTTACTTAAGAGAGGCCTGGAAGGTTCGCTGGATGTAGAGTGCTTTGAAGAACATCTAGCATGGAGTCACCTGTCAGTAAGGGTTGGCCAACGTGGTTCTCCTCCCCTAGCACCCTTAAGGCTGAGCTCCTTTGACCCACCCTATCCTTGACTCTGCAGGAGAAGATGGGGAGCCCTGAGGACGACCTGATTGGGATCCCATTCCCAGACCACAGCAGCGAGCTCCTGAGCTGCCTCAATGAGCAGCGCCAGCTGGGCCACCTGTGCGACCTCACCATCCGGACGCAGGGCCTGGAGTACCGCACCCACCGGGCTGTGCTGGCCGCCTGCAGCCACTACTTCAAGAAACTCTTCACCGAGGGTGGCGGTGGGTCAGTCATGGGGGCGGGGGGCAACAGCACAGCCCCTGGGGGAGCAGGGGCTGGCGTATGCGAGTTGGACTTTGTGGGGCCCGAGGCGCTGGGAGCCCTGCTCGAGTTTGCCTACACGGCCACACTGACCACCAGCAGCGCCAACATGCCAGCGGTGCTGCAGGCCGCCCGGCTGCTGGAGATCCCATGCGTCATCGCCGCCTGCATGGAGATCCTGCAGGGCAGCGGGCTGGAAGCCCCCAGCCCCGACGAAGACGACTGTGAGCGAGCCCGCCAGTACCTGGAGGCCTTCGCCACAGCCACAGCCTCAGGAGTTCCCAACGGAGAAGAGAGCCCTCCACAGGCACCCCTCCCACCTCCGCCGCCGCCACCACCTCGACCTGTCGCTAGGCGAAGCCGCAAGCCCCGAAAAGTTTTCCTGCAGACCAAGGGGGCCCGGGCAAACCACTTAGTACCCGAGGCGCCCACAGCGCCCACCCATCCCTCAACCTATGAAGAGGAGGAGGTGGCGGCAGGCAGAGTAGGTAGCAGTGGGGGCAGTGGGCTGGGGGACAGCTACAGCCCTCCCCCTGGGACTGCCTCACCCTCTGAGGGGCCCCTGAGCTACGAACCCTATGAGGGTGAGGAAGAGGAGGAAGAGCTGGTCTACCCTGGTGCCTATGGGCTGGTGCAAGGCGGCGGGCCCCCACTGTCGCCAGAGGAGCTGGGCTCAGATGAGGATGCCATCGATCCCGACCTGATGGCCTACCTGAGTTCCCTGCACCAGGACGCCTTGGCCCCAGGCCTGGATGGCCAGGACAAGCTGGTGCGCAAACGCCGTTCCCAGATGCCCCAGGAGTGTCCCGTCTGCCACAAGATCATCCACGGGGCTGGCAAACTGCCACGTCATATGAGGACCCACACGGGCGAGAAGCCTTTCGCCTGTGAGGTCTGTGGCGTCCGTTTTACCCGGTGAGCACCAGTGGGGCAGGGGCTCAGCAGGGCCATGCCGGGGGAGGGAGAAAGGAGCTGTGGGAGTGGGTGATCCTGGAGGAAGCGGTGGTCTGCAGTGAGGGGAGAGGCCAGGAGAAAGTTGGGACCGGGAGGGAGGAGGGGGGCAGCTGAACCCAGCTAAGCTGGGAACAAGTCAGCAAGGGAGTCCTGGGACAGAATGGGGAGGCCTGGCGAGGGACAGGACTAGGACACGATCCGGGAACCAGGCCAGGGTTAGCTACCTCGAACCCGTCCTGAGCATCTCCCTTGCTCCTCTCATCCCTGCCTGTGCTAGGAATGACAAGCTGAAGATCCACATGCGGAAGCATACAGGAGAGCGCCCCTACTCGTGCCCGCACTGCCCAGCCCGCTTCCTGCACAGCTATGACCTCAAGAACCACATGCACCTGCACACGGGGGACCGGCCCTATGAGTGCCACCTGTGCCACAAGGCTTTCGCCAAGGAGGACCATCTGCAGCGCCACCTCAAGGGCCAGAACTGCCTGGAGGTGCGCACTCGCCGGCGCCGCAAGGACGATGCTCCACCCCACTACCCACCACCCTCGGCCACAGCCCCATCCCCCGCTGGCCTCGACCTCTCCAATGGCCACTTGGACACCTTCCGTCTGTCTCTGGCTCGATTCTGGGAGCAGTCAGCTCCAGCGGGGCCTCCGGTCTCCACCCCGGGGCCCCCTGATGACGATGAGGAAGAGGGGGCACCCACTACGCCTCAGGCTGAAGGTGCCATGGAGTCCTCTTAAAGAGGGACGGGCTGGAGCAGCAAGGCCAGAGACACCCATGCCAAGCAGTGGGAGCTCACGGGACTGAGCTGGGTCAGGCCCACTGAGGCTTGATGGCCCCCAGGCAGCCCCTGCCCGCCCACCCCCCCACGCCCCCCCCAGAGCCCTCATTCCAGTTCCAAGCTGAGAAGGTTTTGGGGCAGCCGCTCCCCAGATTGGGGTGATCTCCCAAGGAGTGATACATATGATATTATGTATATATTTACAGCTCTATTTGTAAAGGTGGGGTCCTTGTCTTCAGCTGCTCCTGGGGAGTAGAAGCAATAATGTATTTCTGATTTGTAGGGTCCCTTTTCGGCTATGCGGGTTTCAAGGGGCTGTGGGGGGGTTGGGACCAAAGCCTTGCCCCGCCCCCACGCCCCTTGGGGTTTTGGGGGGGTGGAGGACTGCCCCTCCCTTCCGAGACCCCTCCTTCCTGGTTTCTGTTCCCTTTTCCTGGCAGTGAATTATGCAAAGGCGGGGGGCGGCCTAGGGAGGGTAGGTGAGGGCAGGCAAGGTAAAGCTTGAAAGACTGGGGGACTGGGCCTGTAAGGAAGGAGCCATCCCAGTCCCCCTCCGCCCCGCTCCCGGCGCTGAGTCATGGGGTCCTGGAGAAGGGGCGGGGTGGCCTGATTGGCTCGCCCGCCCCTGGGGGCAGCGAGAGGACCACGCCCAGCCAGGGGAGCAGCTCGGCTCTCTCCTCCCCTCCCATCCCGAGTCCCCGGGCAGGGAATGTCTTGTTCCCGCCGCTCCCTCCCCGGGGCCAGAGGGCAGGGCGGGCCGGCGTCCTGCCCTCTTCTCCTCCCCACCTCCTCCCCGCCCAGGTGCGAGCCGGAGCCGCGCCACCGCCGCTGCCCCTGACTCACGCCGCCCCCAGGCTGGCGCTGGCCTGGGTGTGGGACCGGGTGAGGGGTTGGGGGAGCCTTGCCGAGAGCGGGCCGGCCGGCGCCACCTGGCGGCCGTGCCCGTGTGGGGCGCGCCCCTGGCGGCCGCTGCCAGCGCGGCTCTTCACTCGCCCCAGCCGCCCCAGCTGGGGCGCCGCGTCCCCTTGCCAAGGCAGTGGGCAAATAACTTCTTGCTTGGCCGCAGGGAAACTTGGAAAGGAATCCCTTCCCCAGCCCCTTGCCAGCTGGGCTTCCTGTTGGGGCGGGGAGTGCAATCCCCTCACTCTTCCTTAGGACTGAACCCCCCCCTCCCTTCTGTACATAGCCTCCTCTGTCAGTCTTGTCGAAATCTAGTTTCAGATTTTTAACTACCCGACTCTGCTAGGGGTGGGGCTATATGCCCCTTCCCCTCCTCGCTGGGTGCTGGACCCCCTTGCGGCCTGGGCTCTGCCTTGCACTATTTCCCTCCTGGCCTGGCGGCCCCTACCCCTCCTTAACAGGGGCAGGTTCAGGGGCCCGGTGCTCTCCCTCCCATGCGCCCCATGCCCATTTGCACAGCTGCCCAGGTACCCCCAATAGTGGGGGGGGGTCACAGGGAGGGGTAGCGGGACCAGTCCCTGTATCTATTTAAAAAAGTGATGATGTAATATATTGGGGTAGGGGGGTGTCGATTGCCCTGGGCCTCATCTTAGCATTTCAGGTGATGGGGGAGCCCAAGGCTGGGGAGACCTGGGGCCTAGCTCCAGGGAGTGAGGACAGTGTGGCCTCCCCCATCCCCCCTGCGGCTTCTCCACTCAGTGCCTTAGGGGGGGAGGCAATCCCCCCTCTCCTCTTCCCCCTCCCCTGCCCCCCACCTCGGTGTAAGCGACAGGAAGAAATAATAATAATTTAAGATTCACACTTGTGTCTACCGTTGGTTCCTTTATTGTGGAGCTGGTGGGCGATATCAGGAGAGGGAGATGGGACTCCAGGCCTGGGGGTCCTGAAGCTGGGGAGGAGCTGCTTGGGGGGCAGAGGACTACTGAGGTGTCAGGGGTTCTGAGGAGGCATGGGAATGTGAACAGACTGGGTCTTGTATGGGGGCAGCAGCTTGTGCTTCCTCTTCTTGGGCCAATTCTCATCCTGGTCACTGGTGGGGAGAGGAAGGGGGTGGTCTGACCACAGCATGGTTTTCACAGGTGCAGCCCTGCCCCCACCCCAGCTGTGCAATGTGGCTCCTCTTAGTCACCAGCTGTGGCTACTCTCAGAGCCCAGGGAGGGGGATACCTAATGATTTTTCAGCCTGATGCTGAGACACCAGTGGGCAATGACTTGCCCAAGGTCGCGGGCTTGGTCACTACAAAGGGTAGAATGTAGTGACCTTGGTGATAAAATTTGCTCCAGGTTTAAGACACCACTTTGGCAACCCAGCTTTTAAGTCCCCTGCGCCCTCGACACCTCTAAAAATAAAGCTTTGCTTCCCTTTCAGACTCTTCACTCCTTACTCCCGCTGTCCCATTCTCTGGGCAGTGCACGCTGCAGCCTTCCCAAGTGGAGGCAGCTAGCGTCTCGGGGCGCATGGGCTGTGCAGAGCCCCTGGCCACCACAGGAGCTGCACCATGCTGGCCGCAGCTGCCTCGGCCTGCCAGACACCCAGCGGCACTCACTTGCTAAGGCTGGTGCCAGCCTTTGACAGCCATGTAGCCCAGCTTTCTCACTGGAGAATTCATTCCACTCCCAGGCCCTTCAGTCGTGACCTCCTTTACCTCTACTCACAAGGCTTGCCTCAACCATGGCCACTCACTGGATTTGCCCCAGAATTCTTCCCTGGCCAGGCCCCATCCCCTGTGTCCCTCCTGGCCCTCCGCTCAGACACCTCATAGAGCTAGGCCCTGGGCCGCCCCACCACTCCAAGAGAGGGTCTCAGGTGACTTACTTTACTTTCCCAAGGTCAGTCATCTTGGACACTTACTAAAGACACCCTAATTCTCTCCCAGCTTGTCCCACTCCCACCTGCCCAGAGAAAGCCCTCGACCCTCAAATCCTCTTCATGATAATTCATTTGACAGAGCTACATAGCCCAGCCCCCTTATGCAGCACTGTTTTCAACATCCTCTGGGCCTTCGGTGCCACTTGGAAATCCCTTCACCTCCCCAGTCAGCTTCTCTGCACAATCCCCAAGGCAGGTATTTCAACCTCTACCACCCACTCCCTGAAACCTTTATTCCACTCCCAACCCCTCCTTTGCTCTCAGTAGGCACCTTGGCCTCCTACTCCCCCGAGAATAGCCAGGCCACCAGCCTGGAGCAAGCTCAATTCTGCTCAGAGGAGTATGCCCTCTCCCCTCCTGCCTTGAGCAAGCCCGCTCCTCTCCAAGGTCACCCTGTCCACTGCCCCTGGACCCCTCTCACCTCATCCCTCTCTCGCCAATGCTCTCTCACCTGCATGCCCAACTCTCCCTCACTTGGATAAAGGCTAATACTTTAGTGCTGGGTCCCCTCAAGCTGCTTCCTTGGGGTGTGAAGCTAACTCCCTCCTCTTCGCCAGAAAACTTCCTTTTTTAAACGACAGCAGTTATATTTAAAAAAGGAATTGTTGAATTTCTTGCGACAGTGATGTGGAGCCGCCTACCCCATTTCTGTTTCTGAGTCTCCTCTACCAGCCAGCCTCAACCCATCAACTAAGGCCTGCAAAGTCACCCGCACGCCACTCTGCTGGCCTCTGGGGCTCCATGCTCCAGTGGCCACTCTCCACTCTTCGCCCTCCCTCCCACCTTGTGCCACTGATACACTGGACCACCTACATTCTCCAGCCTCACCCCTCCTCGGTTTGTGACGAAGCCCCTCAGCTGGCTGGTAGAGGAGACTCAGTCTCTACCCCCTTCCTTCCTGTCATGCCCTGCACTGGAATGACCTGGCTTATTCTCCCTCTTACCTTGTCTAAGAAAACACCCCCATTACACCTCCCACCGGATCCCTGCCCCTTTCAGGGAGTCCCCTGCAAGTCCCCTGCACATCTCCAGCTGAAGCCCCGAGCCTTCAGAGGCCTCCAAATAAGCCCTTCCTCTTCCCCCAGAACCTTTCCCTGCTCTCAACCTGACGCGGCCCAATGGCAAGCTCAGAACTTCCAGTCCTTTGCAAACCTCCCTGCTGTGGCCATCACAGCTCCTTCTGAACTAAGGGGGCCTCCTCTGGTCTCCTGCCCCTGCCTGGCTCTGCTCTGCTTTCTTAGTTTATTGCTAAAAAGACAAATAGGGACAAGTCACTTTCCAACCTTTGGTCTTCAGATGGCAAGCAAGGCCCTCCCCACCTTTGCCTTCCAGCCTTATCTCCCACATTCTCCGAGGTCTCTGCCCAGACACCCACCCCTCCCTCAGGCTCCCCTCTCCTGGATGTCTCGCATTCTCCCGCCTCCCCCTGGAATGCTTTCCTCCTCTCCTCAGTCTAGCAAATTATCAGGTTGCCCCCAACCCCACCGCTGTTGGCCTCCTCAATGAAGCCTTCACTAATACAGCCTGTCCCAAGTTGGTGGTCCTGTTCCCTGTGCTGCCCACAGTCTGCTTCCCTCCTTGAGCTGAGTGTTCTCCACTCTGTGTAGCTTTTCTATTTGTTATTGCTCTGCCCCACCGTTCAGTGGGCTCCTGCAGTCAAGGGTGCTGGGATGGAGCAAGCACCCACCTTTCCCTCCCATCCTCTCTGTACCCAGTGTGGGGGGGCGGGGGGGGCGGGGGGAGGAGATGGAAGGAGGGTAGGGGTTTGGGGGAGTTGGGGCGGTTGCAGGGAGCAGGCAGGCTCTCAAGAAGCCCTTTATGACAGAGCAGGCCTAGGCCCAACTTCTCCTCCTCCAGCTCACCTGAGCTCGGAGCTGGACTCTGAGGAGAAGCTCCTGAGCTTCCTGCCCAGTGCCTCCTGGAGTTGCCGTCGCAGTAGCCGCTCCTGCTTGGGGTCTTTCTTTCGAGCTGCAGCCAGCCACAGCCGAGGACCATCTTCGTCACTGGAGTCCCTGGAGGTGCCTCCCATGTCAGTGGCCCACAGGGGCCCCGGAGACTAGGGGATGGCTGCTCCCAGTACACCCCAAACTCCACCCCATCATGCTGGAGACTCACAGCTCTATGTCCAGCTGCCCCTGGTAGGAAAGCGGGGACGCACACACTGAGCAGGTGTTGTTTAGGAGGCCGAAGCAGGTGGAGCAGAAGATGCCTGGAGGAGGCCAGGAGGGAAGGAGGTGAAGTTAGGCGCACCCACTCCCTACTGTGTTCCTGGCTTCCAGCCCTCGCCTCCCTGACCCCACTGGGGGCTGGGGGGGTAACCTTGTCAAACAGTGCTCTAGGGACTGAGGCAATGCCACCTGCATATCAATTCCTTTGTGGGGGGGGGGGAGAAAGAGAGCTTCCTGAGGGTTCTATGGAAATGAGGGTTGCATAGGAATGAAGGGAAGGGTGCAGAGGTGAGGTACAGGACAAGCCCACAAAAAGGGTACCACATGGGTTGTCATAGGCAAGTGTGCTGAGTTCCAGCAGAGAGAGGCTTCCTCCCCAGGAATCTTACCTTTGCAGCCTGGAGTACTGCAGGACACAAATTTCTCCATGTCCCCCTCATCCTGAGGCTGTCCACAGCCCAAGCATAAGATCTGGTGCCGCCAAGACTTCTTAATAAAGGGAGCCAGACAGGGGCACCTGGGGAGGTAGGTCCCAGGCTCAGCAGCCCAGCCCCACTGGCCTTTCCCGCCTCAGCACTGACCTCCAGCTGTCAGTTAGTCCTTCCTGAAGTCTGACCTCCATCCCTCTCACTGAAGCAGCCACCTGTCCTCCCCCTCGCTTCACTCCCCACCCCCAGAAATCCCCACCCCTAACTCTCCCTTCTCAGTGCATAAAAGGCGCGGAATGGGCACCTACCTCAACCCAATCTACTGACATTTTATTTTATTTTTATTTTAAAGATTTATTTATTTGTGCATACAGAACTGGGGTACAGCCAGAGGTGCAGGGGCAGTGAGAGGATTCACCAGAGTGGGGAGCAGAGCAGGCAGATAGATCGAGGAAGTGCTCTACTGAGGGAGCAGGAGGTGGGTCAGGAGAGGTCTGCTGTGCCATGTGGGTCAGCTCCGGGCGGGCAGGGATCGAACTCGCACTGAGGAGGCTGCTCATTTGCAGTGCTGTGTCCTAACCCGTTGCGCCACCAGGGAGGGCCCCTACTGACGCTTAAAGAGAACAGTGATCTGCTGACCACTGGCTCTTTTTCTGTTCTTCTCACCCTCCCACCTATAAGGGAGGAGAGTGGGCTCACCACTTGGCCAGCACCAGGAGGACACTCTCATGGCCCTGGTCAGCTGCCCGCCGCAGTACTGATCGGTGCAAGGCAGACGACAGGTTGCTTCTGCGGCTCAGAAGTTCATTGTAGAGGTAGGTGACCCTCTCCTGTAGAAGGCAGAGCAGGGGCGGGGTTCCCCCTTGGTCCTGTTTCAACTCTGCCTCCATCCTTCATCCTCAAGTCTCTTTCTGTGCAGCTCATGAAGCCCAGACTCGACTCCTGTCCTTCCCCTGGGAGCCTTCTGGTTCCTCCCCCACCATGTTGATTCACTCCATAATAAAAACACTTGTTAATGGCCTTGTAATGTCTTGTTAAAGGCCTTTCTCATCCCAAAACTGTAAGCTGCAGACAGTCTGCTTCACCTGGGCATGCCTGGAGGCCCGCATGGGGACTGGCTTATAGTGAATGCTCAATAAAGGGTTCATAAACAAGCAAAGAGCCAGTTGCTATCTACACTTCAGCAGTTGACAGACCCACATGGCTCCCTTCCCCTGGAGGCTTTAGCAAACCTGGAGGCAGGCTCTGTCCCAGGAAGACTGCCCATAAGAGGCCCCGTTTCTCTCGGCCCCATCTGGGGCCCAGAGGCCTATTATTTAAGCAGCTAGATTTGGGGTTCAGCCAGAGGGGAGAGATTTGGACTGCTGAAAGATTCTTAAGACCCCTGGACTTCCTAGAGCTTAGCACTCTAGGATGGCTCTGGGGGGCCTCACCTGCTCCCTGGACGGGTAGTAAGAGGCGCAGATGACCCGACGAAGCCGACTGACGTAGTTGCCAAACAAGGTGACAAAGAAGCACAGGCCATACATGACTCCTGGGGCACAGCAGGTTCAGTGAGCCACTGCCATCCCCAGCAGCCTGCCCCTGGCACAGAGTGGTCTGTGCCCCCTCCGTGCCCTCAGGGTGCGGCCGATACCAATGGAGAGGTAAACCTTGCTGTCAGGCTCTGAGGGACGCAGGGCACAGCGCTGTGACAAGACGCTGATGTTGCCTTGCTGCAGGACGTCAAACGCGGAAACCAGATCCCGGTAAATCCTCCCAGTGTAGCCGACACCTTCCACGTTGATGGAAACTAACACAGGGCCTGGCACCAAGACACGCTGTGAGGGACACGCATGGCAGTGCCCACTCTACTGTGTAGAAAAGCCCTCACCTTCCAGAGGGGGTTGGTGGAGCAGTGCTGCTGGGAGGGGGGAGGGGCAGGCCCAGCCCCCTCAGGATGCCCTGGGACCTAACCTCAGCCCTGGCACCAGGTCCAGCTGCCTGGCACTGGTGCCTTGGCCAGCCTGCCCAAGCCACCAGATCTGAGGTGACCTTAATGTCAGGGGCGTCCACCTCTTGCCTCCATAACTGCCCAACAGCCTGTATTAACAGCATTTACTAAACAATGTAAATGCAGCAGGCATTGGACTGAGCGCATAGTTGATTGTCAGGGTATTTTTGTTGCTTTTTCTGTTGGACCCGTGATGCACAAGATTCAATGAGTGCTATTCCACGGTTCTTGCAATGCTCTCAATTAACGACCTAGCACACATCCAACACCCCTGGTCTCACTCTAGCATAACTGGGAGAGGTGTTTACAACTATTATCCCATTGTTCAGATGAGGAAACTAAAGCCCTTCGAAGTTAAGCCACTTGCTCAAGGTCACCAGCTGGTGATGGGCAGAGCCGGAACTTGAACTCAGAGTTTGTGTGTTGGCCTACTCTGCTGAGCTATCATCCTGGACAGAGGGTGACTAAGCAGAGGCTAGAGATGGAATAGGGGCAAAAGTCAGGGCCTCGTGAGTGACAGCCCCTTGGGACACTCAGACCAGCACTCAGGGTTTAGGGTGGGAGACATGGTTGGGGGGAGGGTACTATGGGCTCACTGCGGGCCACGATCTCCCCCTGCAGCTGGTGCCGGGCCAGATCCAGCACCCAGAAGACGGAGTAGTCCAAGAAGACCAGAAGCAGCGCGAGGAAGAAGTGCCGGATCAGGTCAAAGGTCGCCAGAATGTAAAAAACTTGTTCCCGCTGGGACAAGAAGATGGAGCCTGGGTGGGGGAGGGATGGTCAGGAAGATGCTTCCCAGTTGTCCCACCCACCGGTACCCAATTCCTGGAGACCTCACCCCCCAGAAGCCGGGGGTTCCTGCCTCTGATCCAGCTGGATCTCACCTGCTCTTGCAGAAGCCAGGAGAGCCCCTGGGGAAGGGTGGGGGTTGAGCACAGCAGCTGTCCGGACCCTCCTCCCTCTGGCCTTGCCTGTGCAGGGGGCTCAGGGAAAGCCCTGGCCTCCCTAATGTCCTTACCTGCAGTCCCCTGGGCCCCCACCTGTCTGGATGTATTGCGTGGCCTCGTGGGCACTGAGTGGCATCACGGTGGTCAGTCCTGCCTTGGAGCGCACCGCCTCCATGCGCATGAACCGGCTGGTAATGTAGATGTTGTCAAAGTGATCCTTGGTCAGGTAACGATACCGGTAAAGCAGGGCTCTGGTAGAGCAGAATGAGGCCTCTGAGGACCTGGACCAGACCCACAAGGCAACACCCTCCCACCTTCCACCATTCAAGACGATAGCTTCCCAGGGTTCCTGGGGATGGGCTGCCCTTGGGGGAGCCCCCATCCTATCCCCCACCCCAGGCGCTCACTGGAGGTAGAGAAACGCGAGCAGTAGCGATGTGGTGTAGCCCATCATAGACATGACATCCCGGACGCCGTGCAGCTTCATGCTGATGGCCTCGCTGAGGTCCTGCGCTACCTGGGACAGGCTCCGAGAGGCATTGAGATCCACAAAGAAGTGGTGGTTGGCTGTCACGTTGAACTCGAACTCTCGACGCACCCGATCAACTATGTTCCTCAGAGCTGGGGCAGCAGGTCCACGGAGATGGAAGCAAAAATAAAAGGGACAGAACTGCACTCAGGGGAGGAGGCTGGCATAGCCCGTAGAGCCGTCAGGGACCCCTCACGCTGCCATCTGTGGGACCCTAAGGAGGGCATGAAGCGTCCACAGCCTGCAAGCTAAGTGCAGCCTTAAGCCTCTTTAGCACCGATCCCAGCGGGGCAGAGGCCTGGCTCTCTCCCTCTCCTCCAAGGCCCCTGCTTCTCTGGGCTTCGGTTTCCTCATCCGTGCAGCACAGACACTGGCTGAACCAATGTGCCCGAGGGTAACCTTGGGGGTCCTTTGCCGCTCTTGACTCCTGTCCTTGGACAGGGAACACTCCATGGTTGGGGAACACTCCGTGAGCTGGGAGCGCTCCACGGATGGGGCATCACACAGCAGGATTAGGGACCACTCACGGGTTCCGATGGTCTTTTTCAAGAAGGGTTGAATGTACTTGGGGATGATACAGAACAGCTGGATCACTGCGAACCGGAGACCACGTGTCAGCGGGGGTGAGAGGCTGCCTGTCCTCACAGGCCTCTTCTGACTTTTCACCTTCCCTACAGGCCTCCGCGTTGGTTTATAAAAATTTCCCTGTACTGGCCCTCCCTGGTGGCGCAGCGGGTTAAAGCACAGCACTGAGAATCTAAAGCCGCTTCCTCATGAGTTCGATCCCCGCCTGCCCCGGAGGTGACCACATGGCGCGGCAGACCTCTCCTGACCCGCCCGCTGCTCCCCTCAGCAGTGTACTTCGTCGATCTGCCTATTCTGCTCCCGGCTCTGTCTCTGGTGAAGCCTCTCGCCGCCCCTGAGCCTCTGGCCTGTACCCCAGTGTATGCACAAATAGATAAATCTTTAAAAAAAAAAATTTCCCTGTACTACTCACCCCTCACATTGACCTCTCCCTCACTTCCTGCCCTGTACTGTGCCCAGTAGCCTTACTGTCCCCTAGTTACTGCCTCCACAGGTCCTTCGGGCCCCCTCCCTCATGGTCCACGACATTTGTTCCGGCTCTGGTCCCGCCCGTGAGCCCCTGGCTCTCTCACCGCTGGCAAGTCCGCAGAGGATCAACTTGAAGGGCACGAGGATATAGCACAGGTGGTAGATAAGGGGGATGACAGTGATACAGTTGTCCTTGGCATTGTCAAAGACGCGTGCACACTTAGTGTAGGGGTTCCCCAGCTCAGAGTTGCACACGTCACCGATGTGCACGAGCCAGTGCCAGACGTTCTGCAGAGCCCTGGCTGGAGACACACAGGGCTGGCACCCGGGGCGGCTGGCTCTGGGCCAGTCCCCAGGCTGGGGGCCTGCAACACCTCCTTGGGGGCTTGGGGAACACAAGACAGAACCCAGAGCTGGAGAGGCTTTCAGGGCGTGCTGGGTTCTATCAGCGGAACTAGTCAGCACCAGGGAGCTGCCCCCAAAGTCCTGGACAAGGGTGAGGGTGAAGAGACTGGGTAAATTTTGAGCCACTCCCCTCACCCCTTCCCCCAAAAAAGAAAAGAGACAAACCAGATACAATAATGTGCTGACCTATATGCTTCACACCATCCATGATTGACCGAAAGAACTTGCGGACCCGGTCAGCCACCTCCTTGGTCTTCTGGACAATGGCTTTAATTTTGTTCAGGGCACCTGAGAGGTGGGAGGCAGGGGCACTGTGGGGCCCCAGACTCTAGGGGCCAGTGCCTCTGGGTAAAGAGTGGAGGAAGGGCTGCCGTGGGGGGGTGGGGCAAGCCTGGAGGCTTGGATCTGGGGGTACATCTGTTGTGAAATGGGCCAGAAAGCAAGGTTATGAAGTTGCCTAGCTACTAGCTAGGTGCTTTGAGGTTAAGGCCCAGCACTACTAGCAGAGAGAGAGAGAAAGCCAGAGGACTGTGAAAAATGAAGGACGAGGAATCACGATGGCCTTACCGATGAGGGGCTGCTTGGCCCGCTCCAGCATTTCAGCCGTCTGGTTCAAGGCCAGCTCTGTCCCACAGGCCACAGCCTCACTGGCCCGAGTGAAGTTGCGTAGGGTATTGGCACAAGGGCCTTGCAGCACCAGTCCAAAGGAAGCCACCAAGAGCAAAGTCCGGCCCTGAGCTGAGAGAGACAGCTGCATCAAACCAGGCCCCTCGCCACACATCTGGCAGCCTGGCCCAAGCAAGTCCTTGCCTGGAGCCTTTAGACTATTTCCTTCAACCTGCCCCCACCTCTGGGCCCTGCCCCCTCCCATTGGGTGCCAGGCTTACAGGAGAAGGCCTGGGGCAGCAGCAGGAAGACGGTGACCCGGACTTGGTGAGAGAACGCCATGCCCAAGCTAAGGAAGATGGCCAAAGTGAGGGTGACCACCATGCAGGCCCAGGGGCTGTGCTTTCCCACCAGCAGCATCAAGAGTCCATAGACTGTGGCCAGCGACATGCCTATGATAAAGGCCACAGTGCTGCGGACCACAACCCGAGCCCTACTCAGGTCTCCTGCCTTCAAGGCAGCCTTTGTAGCCTTGGGCGTGGCTGTGGCCTTCCCAGCCTTGGGCATGGCTGCTAGGACCAAATGATTACTGTCTCTAAGTGATCAGTGACTCTTAACGGGTCTTGGAATTCCTCACCATATTCTAAGATTCTGGGAGGCTTTTATTGGACACATCCTGGAATCCCGTGCTTAGTTCCAAAGAGGAGGGAAGGGTCGGGGAGTCACTCACCTCTTCCTCATACCTCAGCGCAGAGGGATTAAGACACAGACTCAAGCAGGCTGTGGGTGAGGAGAAGTAGAACCTCACATCCAAGGACATCTTTGAGGAGACTGCTGGGATGAAAAAGGACTCCACACCTACGAAAACTAGACGTCACCACAAGAGAGCAAAAGAGCAAAAGCTACCCCACACCAGTGAGTCACCCCAAAGACATGGCCCCTTCACAGCACCCCACAGGCCCCAAGCCTCTCATCAGCTGGCCCTTCAGGAGCCCTCCCCTCCCCTGGCTTTCGGGACGCCCGCCTCCCTCCCCTTATTCAGTGCCCACATCCAACCTTGACCCCCTACCCACCCCCCAATCCTAACAAACCATTTTCCAGGCAGAAGAGTGGGGTGTTGGTCCTGTGGACTAACCTCCTCCATCCCCATCCCCAGCTATACAGAGGTTCCTGAGCTGGGTGCTGCCCAGCCCCGTTAAAAAATTCCTATGTCGCCAGCCAGGACAGTTTCCTATAAGTGCTGTCTTGCTGGGGGCAGGCATTGGAGGGCTTCTGGCTATAGGTGAGTGTTGGGGAGAGGCCCAGGGTGGGGCCCTCTTTGCACCTTTGAGGTAACCCTGTGCCCTTAGGTCTCTTTCAGTTCCTGGTGAACCCAATGGACATCTATGAAGAACAGAAGATAATGGTGTTGTATGGCTTGGCAGGTTGGTGCTAGCTAAGGCCGGGGGAACTTGGGCCCGCCCAGGATGCCCGAGGTGTGGGTGGGTTTCTTCTGTCCCTAAGCATCCCCGTGGTCTCAGCCTTGTCCTGAGCTCTGAGAAGAGATGGAAAGGAGACAGACCCCAGCCCTGGGAAGAAGCCACAGTCCTTGCCTTCAAGAGGCCTCCTCACTTTGAAGGCTTCCCTATTTCTGGTGTGACATAGTTCAAATCCAAGCCCTTCTCTCCTGTCCTGTCTGGCTTTAGTTTATTGCTCCTCCTGATACATTAAATTTGTTCGTCCATTCAGTACTAATTGAGCACGACCAAGACTAACAATCTCCCCACTCTTTTAGAGTTTACATTCTAGTGGAATTAGACAACACAAGAAAAATAGCATTTTTGAGAGTGACAGGTGGTGTGAAAAAATTAAACCAGAAGCTGTGATGGAAAGGGAGTGGGGAGCTGCCTTAGCTCTGAGTTGTCAGAGAGGCCTCTCAAAGAAAGTGACTTTTTGAATGAAGACCTTGTATCAGGGCTGAAAGAACAAAAATCTGAAATCTGAACCAAAATTAGTTTAACCATAGAGGAAGTTTGTTATGGAACAGCAGGTGTCAAGGTAGCGTGGAGTCTGGATAATCCAGAGCTCAGTAGGCCCATCAAGGACCCAGGTTCTTTTTCGTCTTTTCCCCCTCTGCCATTGTTGGCCTTTCAACCACTGCTCTTCATGAAATGGCTGCAGCAATTCCTGGCATCACATCTTCATATAGCAATGTCAAAAGACCAGAACATTTCTTCCTCGTGTCTCTTAAGAACAAGGAAAACTTCCCTCTAGCCCAGCCAACTTCCCCTCACACATCTTGGCAGCACCAGAGCACATGCTCAGCTCCCAGACCTATCCCAGGTGACCATGGAACTGGCTGCAGCCACAGATCATTGAATGAATGAACCTCTGTGGGAAACCAACAGGAAGCTACTTGTTCTCTGACCACCCTATTCAAGTCTGTTCTTCCAGGTTAACACCTTTAGTGAAGAGTCTTAACTTTCTGATCATTATTTAGCTGTCCTAATCCTGCTTTAGCAATTAGGACTATTGTCAGGACTTGAAAGGTCCAGCGCACTCTACATCAAAATTCCAACCTCAAGTCCATTCTGGGCAGAGGACTCCTTAGCTCTGAAGGCCCCTAGCTCAGGCCAGCTCCCTGGCAGTGGAGATGGGGGAGGGGCCTGCTCCTTCCTTTTTTTCTTCACTTCCTTCCCCTTCTGGTTCTTCTGATGTTAGAAAGGGGACTAGAAGAATTAGAGGAAAAGGGACCAAAATGTGAAGCCGCTGATACCATTCTAATGTGACTGCCACTTGCTCTGTGGTGGGCACTCACAGCCTGCTAGTCTCGGGGCCACTTGCAGTCCCCTTGAGCCTCTGTGGTGCCTCATAGTGCTTAAGTTTCTGCTGAGGAACTTCTGCAGGCCACCCACACTTTCTTCCCTAAGCAGGCTGCCCATGTGTGTGGACAACCTCAATCTCAATGGTGGCTTGAGGCCTGCTGCTCTGGTGGGCGCTGTGGAATGGCCCTACAAGGTTCTGCCCGGGCGGAAGCCCAGTCTGGGTGGGATGGCAGGTTCCTCTTCTCCCGGGCCCAGTCTCTGAAAGGGTGCTGTCATTTGGCAAGTAAACTCCCAACCTTTCTACAAACACACCTCCTCTATCTGCCCTCTCCAACCGCTTCTCTACTTTCAGGAAATTCCGATTTCTTGTCTTTATAGGCACTGATTGTGGTAGAGGGGTGAGATTAGTTTTGCTCTTTGGTAAGCCCAAGGCCGGTATCTGCAGCCCCGCGTCATTCTTCGGAATGTAGGGTGACTGTTAGTCTGCAGTCATCCCCGGCTGGGGTCTTTGGCCACAAGGTCAAGACCACAGAACAAGCCCTTTTCAATGCCCTGTTACACCACGACTGGATTATACAGATCCACATTTACCCGCAGGGGCCTGGGCAGGGACAGCCCAGTACACTTGAACAAAACCCAAGTTGCGTTAGCAAGGGAGAAGGCAGAACAAACTGTTGGGTGGCACCTGATAGGGTTTGCAGCAAACCTGTATGACGAGGTGGCGCCAGCCAGGTGGGGGTGGGGGGTGCTCCTGGCAGGGGGAGCAGCTAGGGCAAAGACCTGAGAAGAGAATGAGCTTGGCTTGTTCCAGGAACAGCAACAGACTGTGTGGGCAGACCTGGTAGGTGCAGGACTGCACTGCGCGAGGTCACGTCAGCAGGTAGGCAGGGGCCATGACCAGCGTCACAGGGTTTGGGCCCTTATCCCCACTGTGGTGGCAAGTGATTGGCTGGCCTGAAGCAGGGAAGGGACGTATTCTGTCTGAGGCCTTCACGAGATCGCTCTGGCTTCCTGGTGACCACTGAAGACTAGGTTAACAAGAGAGGAAGTGGGAGACTCCTTAGTCCCAGGGGAGATGATGGAGCCTCTGCAAGGGCAGTAGAGCTGGAAGGAAGTGTCAGCACTTGGGGTTTGTTTTGGCAAAAAAACGCTCTGTCAACACAGGAATCTTCTAGGTTCCCTGACCAGCTTATGCTGTCCCTCTGGCCTGGAACGCTGTCTGCACCTCCTAACAACGCTTGCTTACTCATCCTCCGGTCCCAGCTGACACATCGTCTCCTTTGTCCAGCCTTCCCAGCCCCACCCCTCCCTGCAGAAATCCCCCGCTCCCTGCTCGGCTCCCACAGTGCTTCCAGAGCGCCTCCCCGGTGCACTTGGCACATTGGGCTGTAGTCATTTGTTTATTCGTCTGTCTCTTCGCCTGATTACGAGCTTCCAGGAGCTCACTGTCTCCAAGAAGAGACCACAGGGAGACACATGTGAAACTGCTAAAACATACCAAGAGGCACACACAATTAAGGGCTAAAATCAGGTGTGCGCTAGGTGTCAGCGCCCCTGGAATGTTGGGGTGGCTCTGCGGAGCACCACTGCCTGGCTCCAGGATTTTTCTCTTGTTCTCTCTGTTTCCTCAGCGCGTGAGGTCTACATGAATCCACCCAGGAGGCGGGGACACTGGCCCCCTTCCCTAACACGAATGTGCACACATGTACACACACACAATTGGTCACCAGTCACGACTGCTGAGCTTCTGTCCAGCTCTCCATGCCCGCGCGCAGCGTTGGCACGCGGATGAACTCTAGAAATGGCTATTGAACGAACAAGCAAATGAATTAGTAGCCTGGAAATCCTCTCAGAGTCAGGATAGAGGGGCCAGGGCTGCATAGTGGTAGCTTTAGGAGACAGTTGTACCGGATAAGTGTTCTGGTAAAACTGAGGCTCGGGCCCTCCCTGGTGGTGCTCCGGATTACAGCTCAGCACGGTGAAGCTGGCTGGGGCCACTTTGGTGCGAGTTTGAGCCCTGCTCCGCAGGTGACCCACATGGCGCAGCAGACCTCTACTGACCCACCTGCTGCTCCCCTCAGTGTACTTCATCAATTTGCCTGTTCTGCTCCCCACTCTGTCTCTGGTGAATCATCTCGCCCCCCACAACTCTGACCTGTACCCCAGTTTTTTGTACACATAAATAAACCTTTAAAAAAAAACAACTGAGGCTCACCCTGCCTCACCACCCCATGGCTCTCTTGATAGGCTTGGGAGCCGTGGGCTGGGGGACTTCACCTCACATCCGCTGTGCCAGTCTCCTGCTACTGCCCAAGATGCTGGGCAAAGAAGGCAGGCTCTTTGTGCTGGGTTACGCCTTGGCTGCCATCTACAAGGGTGAGTGTGCCCTGAGTACTGAGGCCATGACCCTGGGTAGGTAGGTAGGTCATCCAGCGGGAGTGGTGCAAGGGGTTAAAGTGCAACACTATGAAGTTAGCCACAGCCCCCCACGAGTTTGATCCCCCATCCCCAGCCAGGGAGCTGACCCACATGGCGCAGCAGACCTCTCCTGTTTCTGCTCCCCACTCTGTCTCTGGTGAATCCTCTCACCACCCAACCCTGTACCTCTGGTCTGCACCCCAGTTCTTTTATGTATAAAGAAATAAAATAAATACATACTTATAAATCAGTATAGGATGGGAGCCTATTCCCAGCTGCCCCATCTTTCTGTATGTCCCTAGAAGAATTCCTTCACATCTCTGGGCCTCCTTAGTTTTTACAAATGAAAAAAATCAGAGGCTTAGGGCCTCCCCGGTGGCCTAGGGGTTAAGTCTCAACACTTCCACCAGCAGCCCTCCACAGAGGCCTAAATTTGATCTCAGCCAGGGAGGTGACCCACATGGCACAGCAGACCTCTCCTGTCTCACCCACTGTTCCCTTCAGTAGTGTATTTCAGTCCGTCTGCCTGTTCTGCCCCCCACTTTTTCTCCGGAGAATCCTTTCACTCCTGCACCTCTGACCTACACCCCAGTTCTTCTACACGAAAATAAATAAAACCTTTAAAAAGAAAAAACTCAGGAGTTGAATGAGATGACCTCTCCCATGCTTCTGGGTCCCATCACTGTGCCCTCTAGAGCTGCATGCAGATTAGCAGCTAGGGGTGGGCTCCAGAAAGGGAATAGCATTAGTGGGAGATGATCTACCAGAGGCCTCTTCCCCCAGGACCACTGAGCAACATGAAGTACAACCTCAACAAGGTAGTAGAGTCTCTGGGCTGCTTCGTGGAACTGCAGATCAACAATACCCGCAATGTCTGGCGTGTCTCCATGTCCCCCTTGAAGGCAATCTTCAAGGACCTTCTGGTCAGGACCTGCAAGACATGGCCTAGGGTTCCCTTTCCCATGGACTTGGTGTGGGAGCTGGGACCCTAGATTTTCAGTTTCACAATGGGAGCACTACTGGCCTCCTCTGCAGGGTGGTTCTGGTCCCGGGCACTACACGTCAGGAGAGCCCTGTTCCGGCATGGGATGGGCTCCATCTGAGCACCAAAATCAGAGGTTGGCGGCCTGTGTCTTGAGGAGTCTGGAAGAGTTTAGAGACAGGGGATGAGGGAATTGGGTATCAGAGGGCTGAAGAGTAGAGGTTGGGAGGACTGGAGTGTTGGTGAGCTGGGGAGAGAGGGACTGATAGCTCAGTGACATGGAGAAGGCAGAGTGGGTGGGAGAGATCAGTATGAGGCATGATGTCCAAGACTGGGGCAACCTTTGGTTAGCAAGCATCTGAGGGTGGGGGCCTGAGTGGGAGCTGGGAGCCAGGGAGGTGAGTGAGCAGAGGTTGAGGCAGTGGGTGAGGCAGCTGAGAAGAGGAAAGACTCCCCGAAGCCTCTGAATTAGACCAGGATCCCTGTAGGCCCGAGGAAGGAGCCCAGAGCTTAGCTAATGGGGGAGCCAGACAGGCCTCACGTGCCCTGGAACCCCATCCCCGACTTGTGTGCCCCCATGCTCCCTCCACTCTATCCCCTGCCTTGTCCTGTCTACCTTCAGGGCAGCAAAGAATCACTGAGAAAAGAGACTGGGAACATCAGCAACACCTTCGAGGAACTGGACACCCAGGTGAAGAGTGAGACCGGCTACACATCCAGCGACACTGGGGCCTTGGAGAAGGCAGGCCTCAGGACAGAGCCTCTGAAATACCTCTCCACGCAGAAGATGTTCGAGCTCAAAACCAAGCTGCGTTGCTCCTGTGAGGGGTGTCAGGGCAGGGCGGGAGTGGGGGTGGGGGTGCTCCAGGGCAGGGCGTGGGGAGCTCAGACCCTTTGCCCCTTCCCACAGATATAGTGGAGAAGGCCGTCAACTGCTGCCGAAATTGGTTTGACCAAAAGCATAGCCAGTGCATGCAACGCATCCCGGTCCCGTTCTTGAACAACCTGCTCTGCCTACCCATGCAGTTCAAGCAACTCTGTGGCATTGCCCGGGGTCAGCACAGCAGCAGGAGGGTGGGGAGCACTGAGGCTAGGGAGCTGAGTCCTTGGAGACCGTATGGGGGCAGGAAGCAGCCAGGAGAAGGGAGTGTGGGAGGTGCTACCCTCTGGTTTGTGACCCTGCAAGCTCCGGTGTGGGTGGACACAATGACTGGGCGTAATGATAGTGCTTTCTTACCTCATTAGGAGTTTTTGAGGATTTAGGGGAGATAATACCTGTAAAGCAGGTAACAGAACTGGCACTAGAAATTGCTCTATACATGTGTTGATTACTATTACTCTGGTTGTAGACATGTGAAATTATGGGGGGGTGGGGGGAAGCAGGCTCTGTTTCTGGGAGAGAGCAGCTAAGGAAGATGCATTGTGGGAAGAACCTCCATGCTAGAAAGTCATGGGCAGAGACATAAAAAACAGAATAAAGAAGATCAAGGAAGAGAAGGCCAGGAGGAGGTTGTGGGGGGCCCTGACCTGGCCCCACTGCCCACAGTGATGGGGATTTGGTGTAACAAGCGCCTCCCAGTAGAAGGCAACTTTGGGCAGACCTATGACTCCCTCAACAAGTCGGTTCGTGGCCTGGATGGGGAATTTTCAGCCAATATTGACCTCAAGGTAGGTGGCAGGAGCGAGGGTGCAGGGAGATATGGAAAGAGGGCACAGCACCAGGGCATGAGGACTGCAAGGGAGAGGGCCTGGCCCCAAGGGGCTGCGTGTGGGGGCAAGGTCAAGGAGAGGAAGGCATTGGGTGCCGATGGGGGAGGGGCTTGGGGTAGGAGAGCAGGGACCGGGGTCTTTCCTGGGACACAAGGGACAGTTGGGTGTGAGAGGGTGTCTGGAGATACAGGGGCAGGGTGCTGTGGCAAGCAGTACCTGGGGTGTGGGGGTTCCTGAAAGTCGGACCCCGCGAGGCGCCTGCTTGGAGATGCTGGTCAGGTGGGATGGCAGCAGGACACTGTGCCCCCCACCAGGAAGAGAAGCAGTCTGGGCTGGTGGGCACCAACGTGAACTGGCAGAACCTGGGCTCTGAGGTGCGTGACTACGTCAGACGCCAGGAGGCCCAGCTGGAGTGGTCCCTGATGCTGCTGCGCGGGCTGCTCTCCTTCACCTTCCTGCTGGTCCTGAAAGCGTGAGCCAACCCTGCCCCCGCTGCCCTGAGGGGAGCCCCGCCCCGGGTGCCATGGGGGGGGGGCACCAGGAGACAGAACAGCAGCCCCGCCACACCTGAACATGAATCTTCTGGTGTCTATGACTTTGCTTTTTTATCACGGTGAGTTCCTTGCTTACACAAAGTACAGGAAATGGGGACGTTTTGTCAGGAGAAATGTTACCCATGTCCCCAGCACCTTAAAAGGGCGACTGTCTTCATTCATCTACCTTCTTCCAGCCTTTATCCCAACGTTGACTTTTTTACTTTTCGCTTTGACTTTTGATTTTTTTTCTTGCCCTTCATATTCCCCTTGGCTCTGACTTTGTGCCATTTTTATCGTCCAATTCTGCTTTCATTTTCTCCCGCCTGCTGTGCTGGCAGCTACTTTCCCTCCATTTGGACCAAAGTCCCTAACCCCACCCAGCCTGGCGTCCAGCTGAGCTGCCCCCGGCCTCACTCTGTTCCCCCTGCTGACCTCTGGACCCTCCATTTCCTGTCTCCACCCCACATGCCTGAGATGGGCAGGGGTTGGGTGAGGGCAGCTGCAGGGGCTCTCGCCCTGGGCATCTGTGGGTTCTGGAAGACTGCAAGTGAGTGGCTATGTGTGTCCCCAGGGTCCTGCAGGAGAACAGAGGTGGACAGATCATGTTCTTGTTCTTAGGAGGCTCTTAGTGTCAGGGAGGCAAGACAGACATCCACAAAATAGAGGTGGTTCAGGGCTGTACTAAGGACTGGCTCTCAGGACAGGTGTGGGGGCTGGGGCGACACCCCTGGAAGAGCCACAGCTGGGCTGGAAGCTCTGAATGGGGGAACTGTGGTTAAGGAGGAGGGTGTTTTCTTGGACGAGTACCCCAGCATCTGTGGGCTGTGGGTGGCAGAGGGTAGGGTGGAGGACTGGGCTGAACTTAGCATGGCCAGAACAGTCTGGAAAGCCCTGATGATTACAGGATGGACGGGGGCTGCAGGCCAGGGTAAGCCAGAGAGGGGCGTGGCAGGAACTTGGCCTGAGATCCATGGAGGAAGGGTAAAAGGGTAGCAGGTCTCAGAGCCAGCCCGAGGAGGGAAGGAAAGAGGCACAGATTCAAAAGCCACTTCCGGGCTTTCAACCTGGGTGAGGTCACTCACCGAAGGGGCTAAGCTGGCAAGAGGGCAGAGCCCAGGCTCAGACCAGACGCAGCAGCTGTAGGTCTCTCCACAAGGGGGCGCTCGCGGCCTTCCTATTTGTGGTTCCTTCTCAGAGGCAAAGACGGGATTTTTACAGGGTCCCTGAACCAACAGCATTGGAACTTAAGTTTCACAGTTTACAGAGCTTACTTGATGTAATGTTGCAGTTTTAAACACATTTCCAACAATTAAAATCTCCTCCCAGGAAACTGAAGCTTTATGTGGGACTTAGGGAAATACACAGAGAGCTAGGTCAGCTCACACACGCGCGCGCACCTGCATTCACAGAAAACACTGGTGCTCTCGGAGTATGTTAGGGGAAAGGGAAAGGGGAGCCGGGGATGGGTTTTGTTGGAGGTGACATCCAGATGTTCTGTGGGCTCACCAGAGAGGCAGGGACTGAGAGGTAAATGTGGGGGTCAGAACAGATCTGGTGACTCTTGCAGCCTTAAGAGGCTTTTGTCTCTGTGCTTTGTCCCTGCTGTTTCCTCTGCTTACTCTGTATCCCGCAAGACACACCCCACTCTGACTTACCCTGGCCTGCAGCCCCCATCCATCCTATAATCATCAGGGTTTTCTAGACTATTCTGGCCATGCTAACTGCAGCCCAATATTTGCACACACATGTGCTTGCAAGACCCTCCCTCCAGCACCTCTGGCAGGTGTCATCTGTTGCAGGTCTGTCTTTCACAGGACCCTGAGCTGCTGCAGGGCAGGGCGGGACCCTCTCCTAGGACATAAGTGGAGTTCAGCACCACTGCTAGTTGGGTTGGCTGATGGCACACCTCATGGAAGCGTGTGATTGAGCGGACCCGGTTCTGTCCACAGGTCCTTCTCCTATATAGACAGCTATAATAGGGACATACGCTTCGACAACATCTATATCAGCACCTACTTCCGTCAGATTGATGAGCGCAGGAAAAGGCTGGTGTGTGAGCACAACCCTGCCCTGAGTGCCTGCTGTGCCCAGGGGCCTTTGGGCTCCAGGAGGGGAGAGGGGGAGGGGGAGGGGTGGCTTCCCCATGCGGCTGTTTTCCCAGGGCAAACAGACCCTGCTGCCACTTCGAAAAGTCGAGGAGAAAACCATCATCTTCCCCTTGAAACCTGCTATCCAAGCCTTGGAAATGAGAAATATGGTGAGGACGCCCTGTGGCCAGCCCCCGGAATCCCGCTAGAGGCACGGATCCGAGGGTGGGGGCAGAGGTGCTGAGGCACCACCTTGCCCTGCGCTCCAGGCCCTCCTGCTGTTCCTGGCAGGGCACGGAGCTCTTGGAGGCACTGCCTGTCCTGCTGCTGCTGTTGCTGCTCTGTGGCCTGGACTGGGTGCTCTACACCATCTTTGACACCATGCGCCAGCAAACCTTCCTGAAGTACTCCTTCCGAAGTGAGCCCACACTCCCTCACCGCCCCTGGCCCCTTATCTAGTAGACCCCACCCGCAGGAACTCCCACACCAAGTCTTCCCCTTTTGTTACCTCCTACTGCGTGTCAGCCCTTCCCAGTCTTTCAGGGTCTAATCTCAGTCCTGCAAACTGACAGCTGTCAAGGGGGGGTGGGGAGGGAGCCTCCCCTCACCTTTTCATCTCCAGTAGTGGGGGTGGCGTTCAGTGAATCCCAAACACTCCAGAGAAGCTCATTAATATTTCTGTGACTGAGGCTCGCCCCCACATCCAGAGCCTCTCTCCTCTCATTCCCTTTCCTCCCTCTCTTTCCTGACCCCACTATATCCATCCTGGCCTCAGGCAGTCATAAATTGGAGGTGAAGGTCGGGGGAGACTCCATGCTTTCTGGGCTTCTTCGGAAAACTATAGGGCTCCTGAACACCTCCTCTGACACAGTGATTGAAACAACGAACGCACGTGAGTAGAACTGAAAATCTGGGTTAGAGAAATTGAGGCTGGGGGCAAAGGTCTTGCCCAAGCAAAGATTTGGGGGGCCGGCCTTGGGTGTAGAGTCAGCTTGTTCTCTCTGCTTAAGATCAGAGCAGGAACAGCAGTCAGGCTTGGGGAGCAGGAGCACTAGTCTGGAGAGTCAGGAACAGAAGGTCCCAGCCCTCAGGAGTGGTGCTGTCCAATAGAACTTTCTGTCAAAACAGAAACTTTCTGTCTCAGTGCCAGGCCTAGGGACACAGTACTGATGCCGCAGCTCTGCAGGCCAGAGGCAGGCACACCAGGGTCACCTGGCTGGGAGGGGGAGGTCTACCCAGGGCTGCAGGGTCCCTCCTGGGGTCCTGGCCAGGCTCTCACCTGCCTGCCCCTGCCCCCAGCCTGCCTGCCCCAGCCTGTGAGCCTGGAATCCAGGGCCTACGTACGGGTTGCTGTACCCATGGGCGTGCTGCTGTGTCTCTGCCTGTTACAGGCTTTCGGCTACCGGCTCCGGAGGGTCATTGCAGCCTTCTACTTCCCCAAGGTGTGCCCCTCCCAAGGCCTCCCCACCCCTGATACATGCATACACATACCCATCCACACCCCACTCCCTACCCCAACCCCATCTCTAGGGAGAACTGCCTATCACTGGTCCCCTCTCCCTGGCCCCAGAGAGAAAAGAAGCGGATTCTGTTCCTCTACAATGAGCTACTAAGGAAGAGAGCAGCTTTCATACAAGTGAGGGTGGCTGTCATCATAAAGCACGCACAACAGCAGAAGGCTCCAGTAAGTCCAGGCCCGTGCTTGCTGGGTCTGAGAACTCTGTGTGTATTGGGGGGGGGGGGCATCTCCTTCCAGCCTACCAGCATCCACCAAGGTCCCCAGGCTTACAGGGGCTCAGTGAGTTCTGCATGCTAAGGCCACCTGTGGTCCCACATCTGGAGATTAGGGCCACAACCGTCTCTGTATCCCAAGATTCAGCCCAGCCTAGTGGGTCATGGAGAGGCTGGCAGATTTGCTAGTTGGGTCAAAGGAAAACAAGAGGGGTTCATCAGAAATTTGGGGCCCAAGGCAAAGCCACAGTTTCTGCTGGAGGGCTGCAGACCAAAGCTCAGTACAGTTCAGAGGAGCGGGCAGCATCCTGGGGGGCAAGAAGGCCTTGCGAAGGGGCAGGTATTTCATGGAAAGAGCATGAAGTCAGAAGGGCCAACTTCCAGTCCACACCACCTCATTAAGCCATGTGACCTTAGCCAAGGCCATCACCAGACCAGTTTCTCTTCCAACTAATGGGAGAAGATCTGGAAGGCCTAGACTGGACTGGTGTGGGGCTCTGGAGCCAGAGGGCCAGTGTTTAAATCCTGGCTCCTCCCCTTACTGTTCTGACAAGTGTGTGATCTTGAGCACTATTGAAATGTTGTGCCTTGATTTTTCCCTTCTGTAAAGTGGAATTAACTACTCCCACTGAATGAGTTTCACTTTCTGTGGCAGGCACGCAGCAAGTTCTCCACATGTGATAGTTATTGTGTGACCCTAGGCAAGCGATCACCTCTGCAAGCTTTGATTTTCTCATTTGAGAAAGAGGTGATGATAATAGCAATGCCTTCCTTATGTGGTTAGTGTAGAAAATGAGTAAATTAACTTAGTTTCCTAGGCTATAGCCCAATGTTTTATATATACGTATATATAGAGAGTGACATCCAATTCTCATTTAATCAACTTTAACTAAACTCATACAAACAAGAGAGCTTAACTTTTTCCTCCCATGGCTTGATTCTTCATCCCCCATGAAACACAATAGGGGCTGGGTGAATGCCTGATGAAAATACAAAATACCTAAGGTCTGGTTCTGAAATAACTAAATTTGATGGGAAGATGGATAGATAAGTGAAGGGTATTCTTTCCAAGCAGCAGGGACAGGATGTGCAAAGACTCAAAAGCCCAAAGGGAATAAATGCCGAGTATCAGGGCTAGTTTAAGGAGACACTGGCACAGAGGTTGCACTGTTTGGGAAAGGGTGAGAGCAAAGACCAGAAAAGGACCAGATTAAGGAAGGACCTGGAGACCAACGCTAAGAGTTCAGACTTTGGGCAGGCAGTGGGGTGAAATTTCTTGAACAGAGTGACCTGGTAAAATGGCTTGTGGAGAAACACTCCTGGCAGTTGTGTGTATGGAGGTGAGCATCTGGAACCACGCTTGTAATTTGGCATCACTGTTCCTAGATCTGGCCAGGTTTGTTTATGATCTGTGTGCTTTTGGGAAAGTTACTTAACTTTTATGAGCTTCATCTTTCTCATCTGTAAAGTAGGGGACACAATAGTGATGTCTTATTTGCCCTAATCACTTCTCAGCCTCATCTTGGGGACAAAGTAGGACTGATTTATGGAAAAGTGCAAATGATGGTTGTTGCTGTTACTGGCTGGGACAGAGTCCAGCTGCATCCTCCCACTCTTCATTGCAGAAGTGGGGAACAGAGGCTCTCTAGAACCCACTCCGTAGTACACTTGTCCTTCAGGGGTCATCTCTGCCAAATCCAGCTTCCTCCAAACAGGTGACATTGTCAGGCCTGGATAAACCGGACTAGAAGGACTAGAAGCGCTGTACAGTTGCCCAGAACCCTCCATTCCCCACTCTAAATCCTCCCAACAGCGCCCCCATCTGACCCGCCTCTGCCCGTTCCTGCGCCGCTGGAAGCGCCGGCACTGCGCGGTGTGCCTAGCAGCCCAGACGCCCGACTCCTACGTGTGCCCGGACTGCGAGACCATGTACTGCCAGTCGTGCTGGCTCAATATACGGCTGCGGTGTCCGATCTGCAAACCCCCGAAGAATCTGTCCTCCGTCTTCAGCGACAGCAACGATGACGCTACCTACGCGGAGTGAAGGGGGGCATACGGCCCGCTCTCGCGCCCCGCGCCTTCTGGTTTAATAAAACGCGTTGTACATTCCCGCTGCCCGCGATTCGCATGATCTGTGCGGGAGGGCGAGCTCCTAGCTGCCGGCCCGCAGTCGGGAGAAGTGGCTCGCCGGGCCTCTGCCGAGCGGGCCGTGCCCGTGAGGCAAAGCTGCTAGCAAGGGGTGCAGACCCAGAGCCGGGGAGCCTTGACGCGCAAGCGGGTCAGACAGGTTCTCGAGTTCCACCCTGAGCAGCAGCCGGAACGCGGCGGGGTCCAGCTGCGCCGGCAGGGTCCCCGCCCCTTTAGGACCCGGCGCCCGGCGGGGGCGGAGCCGTGGCGGGGGCGGG
>NW_004567141.1:4405155-4436964 GCF_000260355.1 Condylura cristata
CCGCCCAGCACCTGCTGCCCTCGCCCAGCCCGGGCCCCGGCTCCGCTGCCATGCGGCTGGCGCTGCTCTGGGCCCTGGGGCTCCTGGGCGCGGGCAGCCCTCTGCCCTCCCGGCCGCTCCCAAACATAAGTGAGTACCCGGCCGGGAGTGGGCGGGGGTGGGAGTCTGGGGACTGGAGGAGGCGTGGGGACGTCGGCAGGCTTCGGGGTAGCCGCGTCCGGAGACCCTGAGAAACCCCAACCAGAATGCGGCCCGCACTGGTCTGCTGTCCCGGGCCGAGGGCCAGGAGACTGGACGATGGAGAGGAGAGTGAAGGAGGGGGATGCCGACGCCTGGCGCGAACGCTCTCTGCACAGATGCTTTTGGACTCGGGTACCAGGCACCGAGGGGCCAGGCCCAGCGCCCCAGCATCGTGGGAGAGGGTCACTGTTCCTGAGGACTGACGTCTTCGCCCCTCTGGGGCCTAGCTGGCGTTCCACCCGGTGCCAGGGCCCGAGTGGGTACGACCCGTAGGGTTTGGCGAGGAGGATTCTTTCTGGTCTCTCATCCCAGGCCTGAGCGGCCAGGCACCACTCATCCTGGTGCTGATGCCACCAGAAACCAGGCTGAGCGGGAGCTGCCGGGAGAGAGGAGAACTGGCCGGGAGAGATTGGGACACCAACTCCTCCTTGGAACTTTCACTTCCCGCCGCTGTCTTGGGCAGGGCCGAGGAGGGGTGGAGTGTGGAGTGTCCGGAGGAGAAGGGCATTTGTGGGGAGGGGGTGTTCAGAGAGGAAGCGGAGACTGTGGGGAGCGGGTGTGCCTGACCGGGCCTGAGGGGTGTTTAGGGAGGAGTGTGTTTGCACTGCTCACCCAGAAATGGGCGTCGCCACCATCACCCAAGTGAAGGAAGGGGAGGGTGAGTGGGCACCGGGCCACAAGACTTGGCCGAGTCCGGAGAAGGGGGCGTTCCTGGGGGAGGGGTTGACTGGGAGGGAGTGGAACAGGGGGAGGGCTCCTGAACCTAGCACCGGCTTGAGGGGGACAGGGAAGGACCACAGACTGGGCTAGCTGACCTTACTATTTCTCTCCGGATTTGTGGATAGGCTGGTGGGATGAAAGCAATAAACTGGAAAGACAGCCTCACTCCCCCTAGTATTCTCCACTAAGTCCCAGATGCACTGAAGGTGTCTGTCAGGTGAAAAGGGCTTTGATGTTCTGGGAGCAGTGGATCAGAAGGCACCAGCCATCCCTAGCCCTGTTGTTGATTCTTCGGTATTCTCTCCGGGTGTCCTGGGTACCCTGCAGATGGCACCGAGGAGGCACAGACAAGACCAGAGGGGGCTCCCAGGGGGATCTTGGATCCCCAGACTCTTCAGGACAACTTTGCTCTCAGCTTAGTGGAGGTGCTTCAGGTGAGCCTCCCTGTGCCCTCTGGTAAAGAAATACACCACCCAGCATCCCACTTGCCACATAATCAGGTGTCTTAAGGCAAAACCCGACTGAGGAGTGGCACAGCCCAACACCTGGCTTCACTTATCTCCCTCTCCCTTCTCCTCACACACATCTGTGTGCTTCAGCCCTGCCTAATGCATCTATTGCCACTGGGGAAATTCTGAGGTCAAACTGCTTTCTCTTTCTCCGGTTTTCTCAGTAGGTGGACTTGGAGAGGGTCAATGCCTAACCAAATGATCCCCCCCGCCCCCTGCCACCACCCCCCTTTCCCCAATTCTAAAGCTGAGTCAGAGGAAGGGCTGGGGCCTCACTGGGTCCTCCGTGAGCTTCCTCTCTGGACAGGAAGCTGAGAAGGGGAGGCTCAGATACCTTCCTTGACCTCCCCACACAACCCCCCAGAACAATGCCCCAGGCCAGGCAGGGCTTCCTGGCCCCTCTCTTGGGATCCTCCCACCAGTGATCTAATCCCTGGTGCTCTCCTAAAAGCCCGAGGTTTTGTGTTAGAGAGGACAGGAGTTTCTGACAAGGCCTGGGAGGTGACATGCCCTCTGGTGCCCACAGAACAGTCTGCCTGAGGCCTTTCGGATCAAATTGGAATTGGATGGTGAGAGTCATATCCTGGAGCTGCTACTGAATAGGTAATGACAGTGGTGGTGGTGATGACAACATGGCTAACAACTTATATAACATGTGCTCCTTGCCAGGTACTTGAACTCACTTAATACTAACAATGACCCTGCAAGGTAGCTACTATTATATATTATTACTGTCCTTATCTATATGAAGACATCAAGACACAGAGAGGCTAAAAAACTCACCCAAAGTCCCACACTAGTGTGTGGTCAAAACCAGATGGGACCCAGGTAACTTGGAGGTTTCTGGCTTGAGCACTACGTATAGCTGTCTCTGGAAGCAGGAAGGTTGGGGTGTGTCCTGATCCAAGACACCCTTCTACCACCTCCAGGCCTCAGCCCATCCTGCCACCCTGTGGGCAGCTGAAACTGCTCTACTTGTTCTTCATCCCACAGGGACCTCGTCCCAGGCCGCCCATCCCTGGTGTGGTACCAGCCTGATGGCACCCGAGTGGTCAGTGAAGGGCACACGCTGGTGAGTCAGGCCCTTCTGTGCTGAGCTTCTGGCCTGAGGGAAGCAGGGAGGGAGTAACTGGAGGATGCCATCCCCAGGTGTGGGAGGGCACTGCATCTCTTTCCTAGCAGGCTACAGCCCTGGGTTCAAATCCTGATCTACCCTTTAAATTGGCACTGATGTTTCTCTGCCATAGGAGAACTGCTGCTACCGGGGCAGGGTGCAGGGCCATGCAGATTCCTGGGCCTCCATCTGTACCTGCTCTGGGCTCAGGTACAGGCACAGATTCCATAAAGGTGGGGAGAGCGAGGGTGCATGAACTGAAAAGGGTTTTGACTTTCTGTATCTTTCCTAGGGGTTTGGTGATGCTGTCCCCAGAAAGAGGCTATGCTCTAGAGCTAGGGTCTGGGGACCTTCAAAGTCGTCCCACCATCTCCCGGGTCCAAGACCTCCTCCTGCCAGGCCACTCGTGTGCCCTGAACAGGCGTGCGCGTGCACCTGCTCAAGCCCAGCCCTGGCGCCCCGCGGGACCTCGCCGAGTTCACCGGGTGAGGATGGACAGCAGGAGAGCTGGGCTGTAGCCGGCTGGCAGGCCACCCCTCAGACTCTCAGAGCTGTTTGCGTGCGCACAGAATCCCAGCTCCTACTCATGGAGCACCTCCATGGAAATGTTCGCCAAGGTCACACAGCTAGTGTGTGGCAAAAACCAGATGGAACCCGGAACTTTGCGGCTTGAGCACTCTGCTTAGCTGCCTCTGGGAGAGGATGGTTCGGGTGTGGCCTGATCCCAGACACCCCTCCACCACCTCCAGGCCTCAGCCCATCACTCTGCCACCCTAGGGGCAGCTGAACACTATCTCTACTCTTCCCAGCACTCAGGATGTAGATGCTCTCAATAGCTCTATTTTTTTTTTATTACAAAAGTTTATTTGTACATCATTTTGTACATTTTTCCCCCATCTCGATTGTAATCCCCACGGGTTTCCCATCACCAAATCACCCGTGTGCCATCACCATAATCCCATGCATTTCTTTCTCCCCCCGCCCCCCGTTTTTGATCCCATTCCCCACTCCACCCCCACAAAATGTCTCTGGTATATGGTTGTTCATTATTTTTGTTATTTTCTCGCCTGGTCCATTATACTCCTGCTTCAATAGCTCTATTTTTAAGTGAGAAAACAAGCTCAGAGAAGTTAAATAACTTGCCTGAAGTCATTCAGCTAATAAAGATATATCCACATTTTTTTTAAAGATTTATTTATATATGCATACAAGAACTGGGGTACAGGCCAGAAGTGGGAGGTGAGAGGATTCACCAGAGATGGTGGGGGAGAACAGAACAGACAGATCTACTGAAATACACTGCTGAGGGCAGCAGTGGCGAGACAGGAGAGGTCTGCGGGCGCCGTGTGGGTTACTCCCTGCCATTAACCTGTACTGCAGTGGCTCTGGACAGCCTCGCAGCGCTGCGATTTAACCCCATGCACCACCAGGGAGGCCCCTATGTCCATAATTTAAATGTGGATGCTTGATACAAATTCCTCATCTATCTATGACCACAGATACAGAGCTCTCACTTAGGTATAAAAATAGTTACCAATCATAAAGGCACAAAAACCTAATTTATAAAATGAGGATAATGAAAGTGCTGACTTACAGTGTAGCTGTGAAGATCATAAATGAATCAGCGTGTAAAGTACTTATATCTGTATCTGATACATGGTACGTGTCTGATGGTGTTGATTATTATTATTACCTTTTAAATTTTGGAAGAGAAGCACTGAATTTGGAGCCAGAAAAGCAGGGCTCAGTTCCCAGCTTTGTTACTACTTCTTGGTCCAGTGTGGACAGGCCTCCCAGGTTCTCAGTCTGTATAAGGGTTCTTCACTCCCTGCTTGGCCAGAGGGCTGGGCATGGACGCAGCGTGGCCAGCCCTCTCTGGCTGCTGGCAGGAGACGGTAGGGTGCCTGTTGCTCGTTCTTGTCCACAGTGGAGGCGGGATGTGGTGACAGAGACCAAGATCGTCGAGCTGGTGATTGTGGCTGATCATTCTGAGGTGAACTTGCTGGCCCCTGTGTGTGTCCCCCTAACCCCTGCTTGCCCTGCTGCCTCTCATGGTCCCCTTCTCTTGATCCACAGGTCCAGAGGTACCCAGATTTCCAGCACCTGCTGAACCGAACGCTGGAAGTGGCTCTCCTCCTGGACACGGTAGTGGGTGGGGCAGCTCCCGTACGTCCCCTGTCCGTGGGTACCCTTCTTCTGAGCCCCACTTTGCATTCAGTTCTTCCAGCCCCTGAATGTGCGGGTGGCACTAGTGGGCCTGGAGGCTTGGACCCAGCGTGACCTGGTGGAGATAAGCCTGGACCCAGGGGTCACACTAGACAACTTTCTCCGCTGGCGAAGAACAGACTTGCTGTCTCGACTGCCCCACGACAGTGCCCAGCTGGTGACGTAAGGCCCCATGCTCAGCCAGCAGCCCCACTCTGCCCCTTCCTGGCAAAATTCCATACCCTTACACCTCCCTGCCATGGGCCCTGAAGCCTTGGCCACCTTGGCTTTTGGCCTTGACTTTCCACCTCTGGATCCCACAGTGCTACTGCTTTCTCCGGGCCTGCAGTGGGCATGGCCATTCAGAACTCCATCTGTTCTCCCGACTTCTCAGGAGGGGTAAACATGGTAAGCTACTTCCAGGTCTCTTCCTTGCTCCCAACACAGTTCTTCCCCCATGGTACCGTTTATTCACTGAACCCCCTACAAAGTTACCCAGTCCCAAAGCTGTGAGGCTGTTGGGTGGTGTGGCCCTACCACCAGGGCCCTCACCAGGACTGGGGACCAGTGTATGGCCCACCTGGGAGGTCATTCCATCTCTCTAGGGAGGGGTAGGCAGCTGACGCCCCAAGAGCAGACGTCATCTCCCAAGGTCACTGAGTGAGGAGATGGGGTGGGGGCAAGGCTGACCACAACTCAGGCTTCCTGCCACCCAGGCCTGGGCTCGGTTCCTGCTGTAGAAGCAATCAAAGAAGAAGGCAGCAACTGCCCAGAAGGCCAGATGAGGAGAGAACAGCCGTCGGGCTGGTGCTGGGCCTGAGGTATCCTCTCCCCAATGACAGGACCACTCCACCAGCATCCTGGGAGTCGCCTCCTCCATAGCCCATGAGCTGGGCCACAGCCTGGGCCTGGACCACGACTCACCTGGGAACAGTTGCCCCTGTCCAGGTCCAGCCCCAGCCAAGAGCTGCATCATGGAAGCCTCCACAGAGTGAGTGTTTGCAGGACACGGAAGGGGAAGGGGCAGCAGTAAGGTGTGGCCTCAGCTCCAACTTTCTCTGCTGCCCTCCCCAGCTTCTTGCCAGGCCTGAATTTCAGCAACTGCAGTCGACAGGCCCTGGAGAAAGCCCTCCTGGCTGGGATGGGCAGCTGCCTCTTTGAACGGCTGTCCAGTCTGTCCTCTATTGCCAGCGTCTGTGGAAATATGTTTGTGGAGCCGGGCGAACAATGTGACTGTGGCTTCCCAGATGTGAGCCCCTCAACCCAAGCTTTGCCACACTGACTTCTGTGCCCCCATTAGCCCCCTCCGAGCCTCTTATTGTAAGGACCGCTCAGCCCTCCTCACCTCCCTGCAGTCAGAACAACAGTGGGTTGTTGAACTGTGCTGTTACCTGTGTGGCTGTGGGCACCCTGGGGCTTGGGCTCTGGGAGGCTCTGAGGCCCCATCTGCTCTGATCTGCCCCCTTGGTGCCCCTGCCCATAGGACTGCACTGACCCCTGCTGTGACTACTCTACCTGCCAGCTAAGGCTTGGGGCCCAGTGTGCATCCGACGGACCCTGTTGTCAAAATTGCCAGGTGGGCACAGACGCAGAGCTCACCTGCTAGGAGCGAGGGAGGGAAGGGTCACTGTGACTGGCTGGGCCTGGCTGGGTTTGCCCGGCACTCACGCTTATGCTCACCCACCCTCCACAGCTGCGCCCAGCTGGCTGGCAGTGCCGCCCCACCAGAGGTGACTGTGACTTGCCCGAGTTCTGCCCAGGGAACAGCTCCCAGTGTCCTCCAGATGTCAGCCTGGGGGACGGCGAGCCGTGTGGTGACGGAAAGGCTGTGTGCATGCAAGGGCGTTGCACCTCCTATGCCCAGCAGTGCCAGGCTCTCTGGGGTCCTGGGGCCCAGCCCGCCACACCACTTTGCCTCCATGCTGCCAATACGCGGGGGGATCCCTTTGGGAGCTGTGGGCGCAGCCCTAATGGCAGCTACATGTCCTGTGCCCCTGGGTAAGCAAGGAATCCTAACCCCTCCCCTGGGTCTGTGGGAGCCTCAGCCCCACTCCCACTCACCTTGGGCCTCCTTACCTTATTCCAGAGATGTCATTTGTGGGCAGCTCCAGTGCCAAGGGGGCAGGGCCCAGCCTCTGCTGGGCTCAGCCCGGACCCTGCTCTGGGAGACACTGGAAGCCAACGGGACCCGGCTAAACTGCAGCCTGGTACACCTGGACCTGGGCAATGACGTGGCCCAGCCGCTCCTGGCGCTGCCCGGCACAGCCTGTGGCCCTGGCATGGTGAGCAGCCTGGGGGGATCAGGCCCATGGGGAAGTTTACCTGGACCCCGGCAGACAGTGCCCAGGCCTCACGACCCCGCAGTGTAAAGGCAGAGACTCCGAGGCGAGCTCAGAGCTTACATCAGATTGACCCAAGTCCTGTCACCCTGGGAGTCTGGCTTCCCCTTCTGTAAAAGCGCCAGCAGAGCTCTGTGGAAATGTGACTTTGCTCTTCCGTCCCTGTTGGGCAGGTGTGCATAAACCACCAGTGCCAACCTGAGGACCTCCTGGGAGCACAAGAATGTCGGAGCAGGTGCCATGGGCATGGGGTAAGCTGGCATGGCGGAGATGGATGGGGAGCAGGGGCCTCCAGGGAGGGAAGGACGGGGAGCTTTAGAAGCAGTCATATCTGGCCTCTCATCTCTGCTCCACCACTTCCTAGGGGTGAGACAGCTCAGTCCCATCTATCTGGTGGGCGTGGTCCTAGTCGCCACCTCCTGGGGGAGGTGCAAAAGCACCCCACAGAGTGACTGCACAGGGGTGCTCAGCTTTAGCTCAGTCCAATTCCCTCCCGGGTGAGAGTCCCTCTCTCCAGAGCGCGCTCTTTCCACCCCTCTGGCCCTGCACATCTTCCAGTTGTGCACCTCTAGATCTGGAAAAGTTAGGGACAGGGAAATGGGGCCCCGGAGTTCAGGGTCTCTATGCTCACCCCCACTTCCCAGGTCTGTGACAGCAACGGGCACTGCCGCTGTGAGGCAGGCTGGGCACCCCCGAACTGCGCCACGCAGAGCAGAGGTAGCGTGGGGCGGGCAGGGCTGCTGGGAGCAAGAAGGCTTAGCCTTTTCCTCCCCCCCTTTTCTGACCCCTCTTTTTGTTGCTTCCTGGTTCTCTGTGACCCCTGACCCCTTCACTTTCTCCCTGTGACCGCTTCCCTGGGTGTGGCTCTTAGCCCTGTTAACCTTCAAACCATCCTTCACCTGCAGCGACAGGCTCCCTGATCACAGGGCTGCTCCTCAGCCTCCTGTTGTTGCTGGTCCTGGTGCTGCTTGGTGCCAGCTACTGGCACCGTGCCCGCCTGCGCCAGCGGCTCTGCCAGCTCAAGGGACCCAGCTGCCAGTACAGGTACCAGTCTCCCTGCTACCAGCTCCCTCCACAGCTGCGCAGAGGGCAGACCTGAAGCCCTGTCCCCGCCACCTCCTGCCACCTGGACCTGACCCCACAGCCCACTTGCCTCCTTCCCCTGCATGCCATGCGGGGCAGCCCTCATACAGACCATGCGGGGCAGCCGGGTCCTCACCCCTGATTTGACCAAAACAATACACAGGCTCACCCCAATTCACCTGACTTGAGTCATGTGTGGGTAGAAAACAGGGTCTGAGGCTGGACCCTCTCCCTCCTTGCCTTTCTCAGAGCAGCCCAGCCTGGTCCCCCTGAACGCCCAGGACCCCCGCAGAGGGCCTTGCTGATGCCAGGTGCCAAGGTGAGTCCAGGATGCCAGTGGGGAGAGGGGCCCCTTTGGCCAGGCATGCAGCTTGGGCCCTGGGGGCTGGGGTGGGGTACTGACAACTCTAGATTTATCGTGCCCAAAAGTCAACCAAAGAAGTGAGGGCCAGATCCCCTCCCCGGCTACAGGAGAGAAGCAGAGCACAGCCGGCCCGGAGTGGGGAGGGCAGTCACCTAGAGGAGGGTCTGCTGAGCTCTCTGAGCTGGCCAAGCTGCTGGCTTTGAGAGGTGGGTCTCCCAGTGCCCTGGGCGGTGGATCCTCAGTGCAAGGGGTGGCGGCACTCAGAACGGCCTTCAGTGTACTAGGACCCGAAGACACCAGGTGGCCATGTGCAGAAAGGCTGGTGAGTGCCGCTGCCCGAGCCCGCTGGGTCTCATGACAGGAGGATGTGTACGCCCCTGCACCACTTTTCACCCTTCTGCATGTGAATGAATAACCATGCCCCCACTGCCCCCCACTGTCCCCCACTGCCCCTGGGCCTAGCTGCCCCCCCTTGGGCACTAACCCCTCTCTGCCCACACCTGTCTTTCTGCTCCCCCTCCCCTGTGCTGTCTGCTCCTCCTGCTCTCTTAGCAGGCTAGTGTTCTTGGCTTTCCGGCTCCCCCCTCCAGGCCGCTGCCTCCTGACCCTGTGCCCAAGAGACTCCAGGTAAATCTGGGCCAGGCCCACCCTGGCCCATGGCAGGTGGGAGGCTTGGTGCCCAGCTGCAGAGATCTTATCCCTGTTCCCTGCCAGCGGTGCATTCATTAGGGGACCTGGGTGCTTCACAGCCTTCAGACACTCTGAGCCCCAGAAGCAGCAAAGGGTGAGCCTCCTGCCTTGGTGTCTACCGCCATCTGGTGGTCAGTGGCAGGATTGCAGCTGGCCAGGGACACCACAATGACCCACACCTTCCTCCCCCAGACATCTTGCTGGCATGCACCCAAGACTTTAGTGCACGTCCCCATTCTTTCCAGTCCTCTGGCTGACTTTGCATGTTGACCTAAACCCCTAGGGAAAATCTCTGCATGCCCACCACCCCTGGCTGTGCTCTCACCAGCCACTGCTCCTCTCTCTGTTCAGGCTGAGTTGGCTGATCGACCCAATCCCCCCACCCGCCCTCTGCCCGCTGACCCGGTGGTGAGGCGCCCAAAGGTAACAGTGGGGGTAGAAAAGGGCACAGCCTCTTCCCCCACCCAGGGCTGTGTGGCCTGTGGCAGTTGTGGCAAGATGTCCTCTGTGCCTGAGGTGGATTCTTTAATGGTGACAGGTCTGTTTAGAGACAAAGCTGGTCTATGGTGCCGCCCCGCACGCTGGTGTTCCCCAGCACCAGTGCGACAGGGTTGGGCAACATGACATCTCCTCCCAAACTGGCCTTCTCTCTCAGTCTCAGGGGCCTGCCAAGCCCCCACTCCCCAGGAAGCCACTGCCTGCTGACCCCCAGGGCCGGCGCCCTTCGGGTGACCTACCTATTTCAGGAGCTGGAATCCCACCCCCAGTGGTACCTTCTAGGTAGGCAAACCGGACACTGAGAATGGGTGGGTGAGAATGGGTGGGTAAGGCAAGTGGTCCCAGAAAGGCAGACCTCGACTTTTGTCTCCCCAAACCAGACCTGCACCTCCGCCCCCAACTGCATCTTCGCTCTACCTCTGACCACTCCTGAGGCTCTGCTGCCTAGGTCTTCAAGAGGCCGACCAACCCCCTAAAACCCCCCTCAAAGACTGAAGGAGTTGGAGCATGGACTGGGTGCAGGCGTCTGAAGACACCAGCACCTGCGGGAGCTGTGGAGCGGCACCCTGGATACCTGCCCACGCTGTTGCTGCCGGGGATTGGGGAGGCCTGGGTTTTAGAAGGGACTGGGGAGTTGTGCACAGCTGTCTCTGTTCGGTTGCAATAAACCTGAGATCTGGGGAGTACGCCTCCTATTTGGCTCTTTGAAGGTCGGGTCGCCCCTATTGCAGTTCCAGGCCTGGCCGCCAGGAGACACTGCCGCCTCAGACATAGACTGGAGAGGGAAGGCACACGTCCAGGCTGGGTCAGCGTGTGTCCCAGGGTGGCTCGAGGCTAGTTCCTGCCCCGTCTGAGATGGCTCTCGGCGCAGTCCGGTACCACAAGGAGTCAGCTGTATGCCCTTTACCATCTTTAGTCGCCAAACCCTCACCCAGTGCTACCCGACCTCTGGGGGCGGCTCTGGACAAACCGGACAAACCAAAGGACCCGGCATCCCCACCCTCTGACCAGTGGCTGGGAAAAGTGGATCTGGCTCGTGTTCTCAGGCTACGGAGCCAGGGCGGAGTAGGGCGCGGCTCTCAAGATCCCATGGCCGAGCACCTGCCTCCTCCCCCCTCCTCACGCCCCCACCTGAGGGCTCAAGAACAAAGGTGCTTTGTACAAGGCCGCAAGCACCTCATTACATTTTTTTTTTTTTTTTGAGATTGGGGCAGTGTGTGCCCCCAGCCCAGAACTAAGGTGTGGGGCAGAAAGGTGCCCCAGGTGGACATCGAACTCGCCACTTAAGGCTCTGCAGTGCCTTAGGTGAGGTGGGCGGGGGAGGCAGGAGGTGATCTGTGCCTTCCCGTCTCTCTGTCCCTAGATGTACAAAGAAAAAGGAGGCTGGACAGTGTTTGCTGATCCTCTCCAGTGCCTCAATTCTGGTCAAAGGGCGTGTGTCCCAACTTAAATCTTCCAAACTTCTAGTAAGACTTTCTACCCAGTACTAAAGCAGACACTGAAGACAAGGTCGCCCTAAACACACGTAGGTGGTGGAACTCGTGCCTCGTCCCCACCGCCTCGCGAGCTGGGCGCGCCTCCTCAGGAGCCTGGCTGACCGGCGCACGCTAGCGGCACGCAGAGGGTTAACGAGAGTTGGTTCTGAGTGGAGAGGCGGAGTCGCGCGTCTATTGGTGGAAAGTTATTCGGAGGCGTGACCTTGAGTCTCCGCGCCCCACCCCCTTCCCGCAACCCGCCCCCCCACCTCCACTTTGTACCTTTCTCGCTGCCACTGCGAAGCGGGCCGGGACCGGCCGGACCAGACCGGACCGGACCCCGGGGGCGATGCGGCTGTTGCCGCTGCTGCGGACTGTCCTCTGGGCCGCGCTCCTCGGCTCTCCTCTGCGAGGAGGCTCCGGCCTCCGCCACCCCGTCTACTGGAACTCCAGTAACCCCAGGTAGCCGGGCCGAACCCGGCGAGCGGCCAGCCGGGCCTGCGCGCTCCTGGGCCGGGCGCGCGCCCAATACTCGCTCAGAGCGCGGCGTCGCCTGGGCCCGACCGCGCGCCGGGGCTCCTTTGTTTGAGTCCGCGGGGGAGGGGGGAGGGGGAGGGGCGAGGCACGCCCTGGGTCTCCCCCACCGCCCGCACTTGCTGGGGGGCGGGCGGTGAGCCCCAGCCCCGAGGGCGGTCGGTGGAGTCTCAGAACCCGGTACTGGGGGCCCTCGGCCTGCTCTTCGAGCCCCGCCCCCTCGCTTCTCCCGACTGATCCCCAGCCTCCCTTCGGCCTGATCGGCGGCGGCGGACTTGAGAAGGGGAGAGGGCTGTTCTCTTGAGAAAGCGTGGGTTACTCTCCTGCTTGCTGCCCCCCTCTCTGACGCAAGCTCTGTCTCCTAACTCCTTCGGTATCTCTGCTTCCTTCTCGGTCTTGAGCAGCCCTTCTATTTCTGTCCAGTCTCAGCCATGTCTTTGTTAGCAGCTCTGAGCAAGCCGTTTGACCTTCCTGACCTCAGTTATCTCATCTGTAAAATGGGCCGCTAATACCCAGTATGCTGGGAAACCAGGCGGGCTGACTGAGGTCATGTGTGAAAGAGTTGCAGGCTGTACAAACATAAGCTATTATTTCTTTCCCTCGCTTCACTTGCCTGCCTTTGAACCTGGTATTTTTTACTGATTCCATCCGCCTTCCCAGTTCTCCCTGCCTCTCTTTGCTTTCTCCATCTGTTTTCCTTTCTGATTTTCTCCTCGAGACAATCTGTGACTGCCCATTTGTTCACTCACTCACATTTATTAAGCTTGTGCTGTGTGTTCGACCTGTGCTAGGGTGCTGGGGATTCCAGAGATAGAAATCTAGACTCTGCCCTCTGGGAGCTCAAGACCCCTAGGAGGGCAAGCGTCAGGACAGGTCATTACAATACCAATGCTGTGTAATAAGAGCTATTGTTATTCTCCAACTCCGAATTCCTTTCTCTGTTCCAGACCAGTGCCTCTGAATCACTTGGAGGACTCGTAAAAATTCAGGTTTCTACCCCCAACCCTAAGGTTTCTGTTCCATTCATTCAATCCACAAATATTTATTGAGCACTTTCCTTGCACAGGCACTTTTCCAGGCACTAGTGACGCTGTGGAACAACACTATAACATACAAAGGCTTCTAGGAGCTCTGAGCTGAGCCCCAGAATCTGCATTTCTAATCAGAACTCCTGAAGCAGGTGGTCCTGGGACCACCCATTGAGGAATAGTCGCCATTGAGGAATAGTCGCCATTGAGGAATAGTCAGAGGCCTTTCATAAGTCATGCAGGCTGTGTGTGTGGTGAGGAGGGGAAAGTGAAGCTGACTGTACTTGATGCTGTGGAGGCTGCCTGTCCCAGTCCAGCTGCCTGTCCTGGGCCCTCCCCCCTAACACACACAGGTGGTTCTCAAAAGGTGGGGAAGGAGATCCTGGGGAGACTACAGAGTGAGTGGAGGGGACTTCCTTGTCCTGGGAGGGAGGAAAGGGAGCACCCAGCATGAACCCCCTCATTTTTTTCTTTATCATGGTGATCTTTTCGGCATTGGCTTGAGGTCTAAAGGGCAGGTTTTCTTCTTCCTGCTTCTGCTAATGAGGATACTGTTCCAAGTCCCAACTCTGCACCTGTACCTGCACTGTGGGCCCAGGTTTGGGCCGCTTGACTCTCTTTTCCAGCTTCTTCTACGTAACCATTCACCTAACATTTATCTGGCACAGGTTTGTGCCAAGCCCTGTGTCAGGCACTGGGCTAGGGTGGGTGGCAGCTACCATTCAAAAGGTAGGGTATGCCCTTCTCCTTTCTGAGCCACGTGGTTGTAGGCATGCAATGCCTCAGTCTCCAAACCTGTCAGTTGGTTATCTTTTCTATTCCTTGTACTCTGCTTCTCAAAAAAAAAATTGTCAGTGTAGCAGGGTCAGGCTGAGCTACCATTTCACCAGTGGGTGGGGGAAAAGCCTCACACGGACCCCATGGGAAGGGCTGTCTCTGACCCTCACTCCTGAGTGTGCTATGCCATAACCCTTCAACCCACGCCTACTTCACTGCAGGCTGCTTCGAGGAGACGCTGTGGTGGAGCTTGGCCTCAACGATTACCTAGACATCTTCTGCCCGCACTATGAAGGGCCAGGGCCCCCTGAGGGCCCTGAGACATTTACCTTATACATGGTGGACCGGCGCGGCTATGAGACCTGCCAGGCCCAGGGCCCAGGTGCCTTCAAGCGCTGGAGGTGCTCCCTTCCCTTCGCTCCCTTGGGCCCCGTTCGGTTCTCAGAGAAGATTCAGCGCTTCACCCCCTTCTCCCTTGGCTTCGAGTTCTTGCCTGGAGAAACCTACTACTACATCTGTGAGTGAGGAAGGGCACACTGGTCAGCTCTTGGGGATGGTGGGGAGAGGAGGAGGCGCCCTGTCATTGCCAGCTGCCAAGGCAGAGAGCCTGAGGTGAGAGGGAAGGAGAAGATTGGGAAAGCAGGCCAGGCTTGGGGGGCCGGGGGAGGTGACACTGACAGGTGCCATCTAGCGTGAGGCTGTTGAGAGGAAGAGACTGCAAAAGGAATTGGGAATGGGATGACAGGAGATGGGGGAGGGGGAACCAAGGAGGGACATGATGGGGCCTGGCACCTAGGTGTGGCCCAAAAGGAAGGAGAACTGGAAGAGAAGAGCAGCTGGAGAGTCTGAAGCAGTCTGGGGTGGACAGACTAGCCTGTGCTAATTTCTTCCTCCCAATTTCCCACCACCCAGCGGTACCAAGTCCGGAAAGTTCTGGCCAGTGCTTGAGGCTCCAGGTGTTTGTCTGCTGCAAGGAGAGCAGTAAGTGGGCTTGGGCACAGGGAGCAGCCCCTCTGGCTCCCATAGGGCCCTGGGCATGTGGGGAGGAGGGGGGAGAGCTGGGGGGCTGTAAGCTGTGGCCTCTTCTCCCTTATTTAGCCTTAGGATAGCCTTTGCCACACCCTTTTATGCTGGGCCAAGGGAATAGCATCTCCAAGGGCAAGGACCTTCAAGATCTTAGCTGAGCTGGTCGTCTGTGGTGACAGTTTCGAGGGACACTGGAGTTGGGCTCAGGGAAGACAAAGTTGTACCTCGTGGGAGTGGCTGGTTTGGGCAACAGTAGAGAATGGGAGTGAATAGCTAATGGGGAAGCTGCTGAAGTGGGGGCACCCATCCATGCTACCCTTCCCCCTCGCAGGGTCTGAGTCCGCCCATCCTGTCGGGAGCCCTGGAGAGAGTGGCACTTCTGGGTGGCAAGGGGGGGGCACTCCTAGCCCCCTCTGTCTCTTGCTGCTGCTGCTGCTCCCAATCCTGCGTCTCCTGCGAGTTCTCTGAGCCAAGCAGACCCTCCCTGCCTCCCCCAGGAGCCAGAGCCTCCCAAGACTCTGCAGCAGGGGCCTCAGCCACCTGAGCTGGGAGTGCCAAAAAAAGCCAGCCAGACAAGTGGAAGAGAGGGGGAGGTCAGAGGGTCCGAGGTGACTCTAAAGTGCCAGACCCCTCATCACTGGCTGAAGAGGAGAACAGGGAAGCTGTAGACAGCCCTGGGCATCCTGGAGCCGAGTCAAGACCAACATAGGGTCTCTGTCAGCTGCTTTGATGGTCTCATCCCATCCCCCAGGAGGACTGTGATTTGTGGGATCGCACCCTTGAGCCTGCTGGGGCCCAAGGCTGAAGACCTGGGACAGGTGGATTGCCAGACCCAGGCCAGGCTAGCCATCTGTGCCCAGTGCCTTGTGGCCCTCTCCCCTGGGGCAGCACCTTTCCCTCCCCAGGAGGTCACTCTCTTGTCTTCTGTGAAGACGGATCCGCCATAAGTTTGAATTTCATGTCAGTTTGTATTTTTATAAGTGTGTGGACCAAACCCTCAATAAACCACCCATCTTTTTGTTGCTCTCCCCCACCTACTGCCCTCCGGCTCCTTCCCTGACACTAACACTCCCTGCAACCTGTGCTCACAGCCAGACTTGGCCTGACCTCCACGCCAGCTGTGTCCAGGCCATCCATGCCAGGCCTCAGTGGGCACCCCTCTGGGCAGCGTGGGGTGGTGCCAGCAACAGCTGTGGAGCTTGGCACTCTTTTCCACATCCCTAGCTGGCTTCCTGTAACCAAGAGGGGGCAGATGCTCCTGACTGCCTATTCGCCTGGGGCACTGCCCCCGCTCTGGGAGCCCTAAGCTGGGCATTGGGGGCAAAGCAAGGGGTAGCAGAAAGACTACACCTGCATTTCATGGTGCCTGGGTCCCTGAAAGCAAGGCTTCCCTCCACCTCGCCTAGGGCACTCTGGGCGGCGGCTGGCCTAGAACTGGGGAGGTGGGGTCAGATCAAAGCCTCCTTCCCCAGCGGCCTCTTTGTTCTTAGCTTTTATAAGGAGGAGGGGTGGGGCCAAGGAGGGAGGGTCCCCTTGCTCCCAGCCCCACTCAGTCTCTCCCACCTCTGGCAGGCTAGCTTATGACTTCCCCATGTCCCACCGGGATCCTGTTTTTGAAAGGTGTCCTGAGTGGAGACAGGGTAAGGGGTGCCCCTTCCCCGGAAGCTACACCCTGCCCACACCCGTGCCCCGCAGCTTCCACTGGCACAGAGCCGGCCCGTCTGGCTCGGGTCCAACGATCGATAGGTGGATGTTGTGCTGATTAGCTCGGCCGGCTGCGGCAGCGAAAGGCAGCGTGTGAACACTAGGCAGGGGGAGGGGGGTAGGGGGAGGACACAGGGGGTCCTGAGACTGACAGACACCGAGATGGTGGAGATGTAAGCCCCTCCCCCATCCACACCCAAGTCAGACCCTGATCCCTCACTTAGTTCATTGCTCTGACTGGAGTCGGTGGAGGAAAGCACTGTGGGTGGAGCAGACGCAAGCCCACCCTGTCTCCCACTTGCAGCCACTTTCTACAAATACGGTGTCTGTAGTGGGTGTGTTTGTGTTCCTGTCAAGCCCTCACCCCAAGCCACGATCCTCAGCTGAGACGTGGAGGGGATGGACTCTGAGTGAAGGATGAGCTGGATGGGTTTGGTCTCCTAGTCCTGGGTTCCAGTCTGCTGTGATCCAGGAGGGTGTCTGCATGTCGCCTTGGAAACCCATTGTATTGCTACCTCCGCCCCTCTTGAGTGAAACAATGGGCGGGACAGGCAGGGACGATTGGTTAGGAGAACCTTGCCCTACACTGAGGGCTGTGGAGGGTCCCACACTGCTCCCAGAGGCCCCAGACACCCCCCATCATAGAAGACCCAGCGGCCGCGCTCGCTCCCGAGTCGGGCTGGCTCCCGAGTCGGGCTGGCTCCCGAGTCTGGCTGGCGCGGATCCGCCGCTGATAACGCATGTGCCAAAGAACACCGGGCCAGTTGGCTTCGCAGCACTGGGTCGCTCGCCCTCTTAGTCGCGCACGCTCTACACAGACACACACCCTCGCTACCACCCAGCTCCCTGCAGGTTCGAGGGCAGACACCTGAGCTACTGCAGATTTGCGCAGGGGGGTCGAAAACGGGCCCAGTCGCTTCAAGCCTCAAACCCAGCCACAGTTCCCGACACTCGCCACTCGCTTCCAAACCCAGCCACCGTTCCCGACACTCGCCACTCGCTTCCAAACCCAGCCACCGTTCCCGACACTCGCCACTCGCTTCCTAATGGCCTTGACCCTGCTCAGACAGGAGATTCTGTCCCGGTGGGTGCCTGTTGAAAGCCAGGGCCAAGTCCACTCATGGGGCCAAGACCGGCCGCTGGGCCGTCTTCCCGAACTGGCCCAACCCGTGAGAAATCCTCGAGGCATATTCCGGGGCACCGTTCCAAGAGGTTAGGCAGGCCTGCAAGTTTTGGGGCGTCACCCATCTCCCCTAAACTCAGCAGCGCTAGGTGGCCGAGGGCGGGGCCCTCAATTGGCTGGGCCTGCCTTAGTCTAGGAACAGATGACTCTCCCTCATCTTTACCCACTGGATTTCACTGTTCGAGACACTCAGAACCCCAGTTTTTGATCCTGGTTCCTGATCCACACTTTCAGGGGCTGCATATCACCCTCTTTTCAGAGAAGCTAAACCCTGAAGTTTTTGTCTTTTTAGGTGGCTCCTCCTTTTTTTCTTCTTCCCCTTTTATTAATTCCTTAATTTTTTTTTCCTCCATTCATGTAGCAATTGTGAGCTCCAGGCACACCCTTCTTGCAGTTGACTACACCATCTGGGGTCATCAGGGGATCCCCAGTGGTGACAAAGTTCCAAAGAGCCAATAGAATCCTGGGGCCTGGGGCATGAGGTCATCATTGATGATGCCCATTGGTTCAGGTGTGAATGTCTGGGAGGGGGTGGCCCAGCAACCAACTCTGCATGCAGGGGTAACCTGGAGAGTGATCACAGTTTGAGCTGTTGCAGCAACTTGGGATGTAGACAGGGAGGCTGGGGTGGAGCTTAGCTTCCCCAGTCCTGCAGCCTAGCCCAACTAGGCTGTTGATCCTGATATCCTGTTTCTCACTCAAATGGTCAGTGTCTCTTAACCCGAAAAGCCTAGAAGGAGGGGAGTATTTGCTACAGCCTTGAGGTCCTGAATATGGGCTGCCTCCACCTGGAATGTTAATTCTGAGATCCTCGTGCTCATCTGCATATCATCTGCATCTCATTTGCATTCTCTTCATTTAAGGTCAAATTGGGCAGACATCTCCACATCCCCAGCCCTGTCGCTTGTCTGTATCCAGCAACCATCCCTTATTGGTTTTCTATTCTAACTCAGTTATCCAGTTCCTTTCCCCACCCCTTTTCCCAGCTTCCAGTATCTCCTAGGGGAGATACTGCCTGGCTAAAGGGGAGAAGATAAGAAGTCTAGTCTCTCCCTCTGGATATTTGGTGACAGATGGGGAGGGCTGGTCTGTACAGCCTGGAGACTAAATTGGCAAAGCAAATGGCAGGGTGGGGGGGGGGGGGGGGGAGGTGCCCAGGGCTGGGTTGAGGGTCTCCAGGGCCAAATCACCCACACGCCTGGCAGGGTGCTGGAACTAGGGAGGCCTGCTTCCAGCAAGGGGCAGGCCTGCCCACCTGTCTGGTGCCAGCACAGCTTCCTTCCTCCAATTAAACACTAATGAGGTGTCATTAACCCTTACCTTGCCCGCCAGCCCTCAGGTGGAACTCAAATTCATGGTCTCACTCTGAGGGTAAAGGGAGAAGGGAGGGCTTTGAGGAAGCTGAGAGGCAGGAAGGTCAGAGGATCAGGAGACAGGTGAGAAGGCAGGGCAGGCAGTGTGAGGAGCAGACACTGATTGTCCTGTGCTTCTGAGGGGTTCTAGGCATGGGTGTCTCACTGTCAAAATGCATTATTCTCCTGTTCATCAATTTAACAATTATTTAGTAAACACCTCGTCTACTCCTCCTGCCTAAATACCAGCCTGTGTGCTAGTGCTGGGGGTATACACTTGCATAAGACAAGATCCTTTCCCTTAAGGACTCTTCAGATTACTTGAGAGGACAAACTGGCCAACACATAATTATAATGCCAAGTGCAAATGCTATTATAGAATTGTGCACAAATGCTAAGGGAACACAGGGAAAATGGGCTGTTCTGAGAAGGATTGGTTTTGAAGGACAACATTTATGGAAGGGGAAAGATGCAACTAACAATGCTCATGTGTCTGATTCAGGGTGGGTCATAGCTGTGTTTTCAGAACACTGCGGTCTGCCCTCCCTGAGCAGTGTGTTTGGCATCTGTGTGTCTGTGTGTGAGTGTGTATGTGTGTTGTCTGGATCTCTCTGTGTCTGGAATCCCTTCTCCTGAACACACATTGTGGTTTTATTACAGATCAATGTTTGCTGTGAAGCTCTTGCACAGATTAGCCTGAACCTGCCCAGCCCAGGGGAGGGGAAGTGGAGAACTGATGTTGGCTCTTTGGGAAGGGGTGGGCAGGTACCATCTTCGCACCTGGAGGCACAGACCCTTGGCTCCCCAAGTAGCAGCAGGTTGGCCAAGGGAGGTAAAGGGCTGGGCCTCAGGCTATAGTAAGCTGTGCCTAGGATGGCCCCCTCTGGCTTTGGCTCCCCAAAGGAAACATGGGGGCTCCAGTCACCACTCCCTATCAAGATCACCCCCCTCCCCCAGCCTGTTCTTCTCCAGGCTGCAGAGGAGCAGGCTGGCTCAGACCTGTCTGCTGGCTCTCTCCCGAGGGAGCTGATCCTTTCCAGGGGACAGGAGGGCTGGGGAATGCTGGCGCTTACTGGGAGGCCCGGGGTACTCCACCCTAGCCCTCTGCTGCTCCAGTCTGGATTCTCCCCACCCACTCTTAGTTGCCACTTCTCTGGGTTTTGCCCAGGCATAGCCATCCTTGCAGGGAGCTCCTTCATTAATGCTGGCTAGAGGGTGGGGGCCAGAACTCCAGTATCCAGGACTGGGGAGGGGAGGTGGATGTGAGGTTTTCAGAGACCACGCCCCCAGTTCCTTCCATTTCCATGCAGTCACTGACTTAGAAAACTAAAGTTTTCCTAGTTCTAGCGAAGTTCTAGAGGATAAAGAGGCTCTGTGGTCTAAGGAGGAGGTCAGGGACTCATTCCATCCACACTGTCAAGGACCGAATCGTCTTTTTTCATTCATAATTTCCCCTTCCCAGGATTTCATCTAAACTTTCCTGTCCAACCCCTACTCCCCCCAAAGCCCTATGTCACATCTCCCGTTGTGACAGCTGTTGAAGGTTGGACACCGGGGAGAAAACATGAAAAGGGGAGTCGGCCCAGTCTAGTGGGCAGAGCCAGATGATTGCCGTAGGTTCCTAGATACTGCTCAGGGATTCCTACACATGGATCTTAATCCTCACAATGTTCCACTGGGCAGAGGTGACCAATCACTTTACAGACAGAAAAGCAGTCTCAGAGAAGTGACCTGCACAGCCAGGGACGGTTAGGGCTGAAATTCAAACCCAAGCCCATCCTGTTAACTGCTGACACACTGCTTCCTCTAGTCCAACACCCCAGAGATACCTCCCTGCTCTCTGCATTCATGAGAGGGATCAAGGCATGACTAGAATCAGAGGTATTACGCCCTGACCCCACCCACCAAGCCCAGATCCTAATTTCCTGTGTCTGGGACCACATCAACTTACTGTGTACCTTCCTGTCAATCCCGTGTGTAGTTTCACATCAGCTTGTGGATGTTAGAGAAACTAGTGACTGGCACACACATACACACCTGGCCCTGTGGGTACCCAGATTTCCATGTTAGGACCACTGTCTGCTGGTGCTAGGCACACCCATGGACCTACGCAAGTTGAATATTTCATGTCCAGAGCTGGCGGCTGCCTCTCCCGCTGACACGCGTGTCCGATTCTCCCTCTCACAGACGCCTTGTTTATTTGTTTAATGAATTATTTATCCACGCCCCCCCCTCCCTCCTGGCCTTCCCTTCCCCCAGGCCCTAGCCTCCATGATTTATTGAACACAGCTCAGCTCTGTGGTTGCCCCCTTGGGCCCCAGAGCCTGAGCACTCCTGCATACCCAACCTGTTCATCTCCCCATTTCCTCAGTCCCAGGGGCAGGGAGTCGAGGTACCATGTTCAGAGAGGTCCCAAGGGCCTGAGCTCAGTGTCCTTGGGGAGAACATGGCAGCTGGCAGTGCACTGGCAAGCCCAAGGGTCATGAGAAATGAAGGTAGGCTTGCAGGGAGGAGAAAAGAGGCCTTAGACCCTCAAGACAGAGGTCTAACCCCATGGAAAGAAACCCCAGCCTCCACGGATGCCCTCACCCTATAGGGACTTGTCGATCAGGACCCAGGTCTCAGACACCAGCATTCAAGCTGTAGTTTATGACTCATTAGGGGTGCTGAAATCAAGAAATCAGTTTTATGTGCCTCAATCAGCTTTTTCTTTTCTTTTGAAAAAAATATTAAGAATAAGCCAGAAGGAAAATAGTAGAGAATACCCTCTGCAGAAAGGGTATTGGTCCATGTACCCTATTTTTGCAGTAAGTGTGTGTGTATGTGTGTGTGTGTGTGTGTGTGTTCAATGTATTACAAATACTATGGGTCACAGGAAATATTTGAGTCACAGGTAGGAACAGTGGCCTGGAACTCAGTTATGGAGGCCTGGGTTTGTCATGACCCAGATCCCAAGAAAGAGGCTTAGGCTCCAGGTCAGGTCCCAGGCATGTGGACAGTAGCCCAGGTTTTATTTTATTTCATTTTATTTTATAAAAAAAACTGGGGTTACACCCCATGTTTATTGCTGCTTTATTTACAATTGGAAAAACATGGAAGCAGCCCAAATGCCCAAAAGTAGATGACTGGATTAAAAAGATGTGGTACATATATACAATGGAATATTACTCAGCCACCAAAAAAGAGAAACACATGTCTTTTGCAGCAACTTGGATGGAGCTGGAAAAGATCATGCTTAGTGAGATAAGCCAGAAAGAGAAAGGAAAATACCGGATGGTTTCACTCATAGCAGGAGTATAATGGACCAGGTGGAAAATAACAAAAATAATGAACAACCATATACCAGAGACATTTTGCGGGGCTGGAGTGGAGAATGGGATCAAAAATGGGGGGGGGAGGGAAATGCATGGGATTATGGTGATGGCACACGGGTGACTTGGTGATGGGAAACCCGCGGGGATTACAACTGAGATGGAAAAAAAAAATGTACAAAATGATGTAAAAATAAACTTTTGTAATAAAAAAAAAACTGGGGTACAAACCAGAGGTGTGGGGGAGTTGAGAGGATTCTAGAGTGGGGAACAGAACAGGCAGACTGAAATAGACTGCTGAGGGGAGCAGTGAGCAGAACAGGAGAGGCCTGTGTGTCATGTGGGTCACCTCCCTGGCCGGGGATCAAACATGTACTGCAGTGGCTGCGGACAGCTTCATAGTGCTGCGCTTTGACCTGTTGCGCCACCAGGGAGGGCCCGTAGCCCAGAATTTAAACACAGAGGCACTAGCCCTAGAGAAGCCCAGTCTCTGCAAGTAAAGGTCTACAAAAATGGCTAGGCTTTATAGCTCAAGGTATCCACCCCAGCGCCAAACTGCTACTACATATGGGTGTGGTTGATGCAGAATAGTGGCCTCCAAGCCCCCTCACTGAGATGGGGAGAGAGACACAAGGGCCACCTCCCGCCAAAGGGAGTCACCTTTGTTTTTACAGAAAGCCACCCCTTGCCAAGAGATGTATCCTAAGGACTGGATTTGTACTACAGGGGTTTCTCTTTTTAATTTATTTTTATTTTTAAAAAAGATGTATGTATTTATGCATACAAGAACTTGGGTACAGGCCAGAGGTGTGGGGGATGAGAGGATTCACCAGAGACAGAGTGAGTAGCAGAACAGGCAGATGGACTGAAGCATACAGGTAGTAGTGGGCGGGTCAGGAGAGGCCTGCTGTGCCATGTGGGTCACTCCCTGGCTGGGGATCAAACTTGTGCTGCAGGGGCTGTGGATAGCTTCATGGTGCATCACTTTAACCCATTGCCCCACCCGGGAGGATCCGGTGTTTGTTTTTTTTAATTAAGCTAGAAGGTGATTTGGATAGAGGGCCATGTAGGTAAGAGATCCAGTGACTAGAGGCCTAAGCCCTGTAGAGTTACCTCAAAACTTAAAAACTGGTGCGCAACGGGTTAAAGTGCAGCACTATGAAGCTACCCAAAGCTACCACCATTTGAGTTTGACCCCTGGCCAGGGAGCTGGCTCACATGAATTCGACCCCCACCGGGGAGACCCGCATGGTGCAGCAGAGCTCCTTACCTGCCACTGCCCCCTCAGCAGTGCATTTCAGTCAAATCTGCCTGTTCTGCTCCCCACTCTGTCTCTGGTGAATCCTCTTACCCCCTGCCTGTCTGGCCTGTACCCTAGTCCTTGTATGCATAAATAAAATAAATCTTTTTTAAAAATCAGAGGCTTAGACTCATAGAAAAAGCTACTTAAACCCTGTAGAGAGGGCCCCAGCAACTAGAGAGGGGGACCCTGTTATTATTGGTGGGGCCATAAAGGTGCTAGATTCTTAAGAGGAATATCCGGGCCCTACAAGTCCAGAGGGGGACCCAGACCCTAAAAACTGGGACTTAAGTATTCTGGAATGAAACCGAACTCCAGACCAAGCCAGCAAGCTGGTACTCTCTATGAATATGGGCAGCCTCTCTCAACTGTGGGCGGGCCCTGTAGAGAGAAGCCTCCCTTTGCAAAGCAGGGCGTGTAGGTAGGCAAGGAAGAGACTGAGACTTGTGGCACCTGGAGGAGGCAGGTTAGCATCATTTGGGTGAAGCAAATCTCCCTGGGGATGAGGAATCTGAGGGGAGAAAGACCTGTTTGCAAAGTCCCCCAATCCCACCCCAAGGGGCCTAATTTATTTCCTGACTCCTGAGAAGAGAGAAGAACTCTCCTGGGATAGAAAGGAGTCGAGGGAGGACAGGACTTGCTCTTGCCTGGCAGCAACTAGGCAGCAGTCTTCTGGATAACACTGCCCCTCCCCCCAAACCCAGCACTTGTGGTCAGACTGCTGTCCTGCCAGGGGTAAGCCTTGGAGGGTGCCTACAGGTCCCGTCTTAAAAGTAAAGAAGAAAAAAGCATTACACCTGTATCAACATCCCTTGGCATGGGATTCTGTGACCTGATCCTCCTGGCCACTATTAGTCTAGGCCTGGCCAAAAGCATGCAGGGGTGGACGACCCCTACACCTGAATTCGTTCAGATGCTTTCCTTCAACTCCTACTTCTTAGGAAAAGAAGAGAGAGAGAAAAGCCCCCTTTCCTGTGTATCTGAAGTGGTCTGTGTCGCTGTTCTTTGCCTCTGGCTCCCTGTGCCTTTTTGCTTGGATGTGTGTAAGGCCTGTGTTTGGGTGAGGACAATGACACATGACACTGATGAATGCTGGAACACAGGTGCTCTGCTCTCTGCCATGTGCTCAACTCTGGGGGAGTAGGAGTAAGAATGCCTGGCCACCCCCAGCAGTCTCCAGGCCTCCTCACCCACCCATCCTGAGTGTCCGTAAGGGATCCTCTGTAAATGCCCCACGGAAACCTGGTCTGCTCTGGCTGACTCCTTGGTTGCCCTCTGCTTTGGCCGCTGGACAGCCAAAGGCCCTTCCACCACTCAGGATTGACACTAACCCGCTTTCTAGAAAAACCAGCCTCAGGCTCAGTTGGGGTCTTCAGGTCACTAGCCCTCGGGTCCCTGGTGCCAGCTGAGGGGCGGCTCCACAACCTTCTAGAACCCACTTACTCCTGGAACACACAGGAGAGAAGGAAGAAGGGGTAGAAGGCCAAACTATTTACATATGGGAGCTGGTCTACTTTTTCACATTAAAAGGTTCAGAGTCCCCTTCACTCCGATCAGAGATGAATGTGCCCACACAGATGCAGATCCCTGTCTTGGCCTCCCTAATTCTCCTCCTGGGAACTCCAGACTGGGGAGCTGAGGCCCAGGACGGGCGGTGGCAAATTAAACCTAGGAGGGAGAAGAGAGGAGCTCTTGGGTTGCTCCTGTGGGGGTAGCACCCCCCCTCCCCCGCGCAACGCGTCTCCGAGAGGGGCGGGGCTTGGCGGGAGCGCGCCTGGGGCGGGGCTTCGGGGGCGCGCCCGGGGGCGGAGGGAACTGCTGGGGGCGTGGCCTACGGCTCGGGGGCCGGCGGTGGCGGCGGCGGCAGCAGCAGCAGCGGGGAGCTGGGAAGCGAGAAGCCGGGAGCGCGGGGCTCAGTCGGGGGGCGGCGGCGGCGGCGGCTCCGGGGATGGCGGCGGCTCCGCTGCTGCTGCTGCTGCTGCTCGTGCCCGTGCCGCTGCTGCCGCTGCTGGCCCAGGGGCCTGGGGGGGCGCTGGGAAACCGGCATGCGGTGTACTGGAACAGCTCCAACCAGCAGTGAGTCGGGGGCCCAGGGAGCCCGCGCGTCCCGCGTCTGTGAGGGGGAGCTGGTGGGCCCGGGAAGTCCTGGGGGAACCTGGGGCGGGAGTCCTAGGAGACCACAGCTGGGGGCCAAGAGGCGAGGGAGAGGGGTACACACTGTGGGCGTCTGTGAAACTCGGGGGGGTGTCTAATAGAGGCTGTTGAGGTATAGTAAGGAAAGCTTGGGCCGTGCGGAGGAGGCTGCTTAGGGACACCCCACCCCTCCTTGGCTTCTCTCCATACCCGTCTTTGGAATAGCGTACCCCCATCCCATAGTCTCCCCGTCTTTACCCCCTTCGGCCGGGATGGGGTTTGGGAGTATTAATGTGCTAGAGATAGGCCGCCGCACTTGGGGGGCCCAGCAATGACCTGTTTTCAGCCTTGAGGTTTTCAAGGGGTTCTGTCTAGGACTGCTGCTTGTAAAAGTGGGGTCCACGGCTGAGGTAGGGAATCCGATTGAGCCCCTCCTCAGAACGAAGGTGAAGGGGTTGCCCTGGTTGTGTGGGTAAACCCCTCTGGGGTGAGCTGGGGCTGGATCGCTGAGTTGGGGGGCCCTGGGGATGATGCTTGGTTAAGATGGAAACGTGGGTTACCGGGGAAGGGAAGGTAGCTGGGAGATGTCGGCGTGTCACACACGCACACACGCCCGGGCTGGGGACGGCGTGTGGCTCCAAGTGTGAGCGGGCGTGCGCGGCTGTCAGTGTGCGTGTGTGTCTGAGTGTGTGATTTGTGTGTCTGCATCGGCGATCGTCTGAGGGTGCGAGAGGGTGACGGGTCGGGGAGGGGGCTGCGGTCGCTGTCCGCGTGGCCAGCCGCGTCTGGGCCAGGGTGACTGTTGGCGCCGCCGCGGTCTGGGCGGGTGTCAGGGCGGCCGTGTGGTTTCCCGGGGTGTGTGGCTCGGCGGCTGGGTGCCGGCTGCGGGGCTAGGTCCTCCCTTGGCTCAGTCCTCACTGCCCTTGTCTTCTCCTCCCCGCCAAGCCACCGTGTGTATCACCCCAGCCGCCTCCGTGTGTGTCTGTGTTGGGGGGATCCCTGGGGACGCGGGGGTCACTGTCACACCTGCCCAGGCGGCGACGGCGGCACAGCCTTTGGCTTCCCCCCCCCCGCCGCCCCCCGAGGGGCGACTCCAGAGCAAATGGCAAACCCCCAGGGGAGGAGACCGTGAGGGCCGGTCGGCCGCGACCCCCAACCTCTCGGGGGAGGGGCTGCCGCTCGCCGCTCCGTTCTTTGTTGTTTGGGGCTCCGCGCCTCCCCCTCTCTCCCTGCTCGCGCCCGGAGTGTCAGACTGGGGGTGGGGATGAGCCAACGACGCCCCCCTCTCGCTTCCCATGGAAACCTCGGAGGTGGGGATGCGGCCCCTCCCCCCCGGAGTGGGACTCGGAGAACTCCGGGGGGCGATGGGGCTGACTCCCCTGCCGTATCTAGTCGTTCCCCTCCCCCAGACTCGCAGCTCGCCCCCCGCCCCGCTAGTGTGGCGGTGAGTCGAGGGGGCGCAGGTGAGGGGCCCGGGTTCCCCATCATCACCGGGAGCACCCCCGCGTTCTCAAGGAAAGCAGAACGGGGGGGGGGTGCGAGAATGGCCTGGAGTGGAGGGGATGCTGCTGATCATTTTACCTCCCCCGCATACACCTGGGCACAGGTGAAAGCTCTGGGAGAGGGGGAGGGAGCCGGGGTTTCGGGAGCCTCCTTTTTTTCTTCCCTGCTCCCCCACAGGTCTGGACCGGCAGAGGTAGGTGGGGGTGCGCACCGGGCGGGGAGGCCGCCGCCGCCCCCGCCTCGTTTCCTCGGCCTTTGTTGCCGCTGCGCCCGGGCTCCCCGGCTCCCTCACTGCGGCAGCCGCGGCCCCATAAATCGTGAGAGCGACGTGCTCCGGAGCCGGGAGTGGAGAGGGCCAGGGAGCTGGGGGCGGGGCCCCGCCGAGCCACAGGCTCCCGCGCCCCCTCCCCCCAGTCACGTGAGCTAGTCTCCGGGCTTCCACCCCACCCCCGTCACGTGCGGAGGGTCTCGGCCCCTTGGGGTCACGTGGAGAGGGTCTTGCGACCCCGCCTCCTGGGGTCACGTGGGCGGGTGCTGGTGGGACACGTGCGGCGGCCTCCTTTGACACACCTGGGGGCAGTGCCCCGCATGGTAGTGGCGATCTCGCCGCCTTCCTCCCACTCTGCCCCTCTGTTTGGTCCTCTGAAAAGGCGAGACCTGTTCCCTCCCTGGCCTAGAAACTAGGGAGGAGGGACCCTGCTGGACAGAACCGTGAGAGTGAGAGGTTGGGGGGGTCCCCGGTCCCTGAGCTCGGAGTTGAAGCTGGGGCTTCGGGAGAGGACCTGCTGATAACCAAATATATGCCCCTGGCCTGTGCTTGTTTCCATTGCAGAACTGAGCGAGGATGTTGGTATTCGTCCCTGTCTCGAGCCTCAGGAACATCTTTCTCTTCTCGCCCTGTCTCTATCTCTCATGTGTGTTCTTGGTCTCTCACACTCATACATTCATTCAACAAATACTTATTGAGGCTCTACTATGTGCCTGTTGTCTTCCCCCTACCGCTGAATCTCTGCCCCGCACCCCTCCCGGGTCCCTGAGACTCTCCTCTGCATCTTTCCGCCTTGGTCGCTGCTGCCTGTGGCCTCTGGATGGGCCTCTACGTCTCTCCCTTTCTGCGAGTCTCTCAGTTCCTTCTCTTTCCTCTTTCTCTGGGTTTCTGGATCCCTCCCTACCACTGTGTCTCACTCCCTTTCCTCAGCGAATCCGGTCTCTGTGCCTCCCTCTCAGCCCGTTTCTGTATGTCTCGCTTTCGGCGGGTCTCTCGCTCTTCTTCGCCGCTGCAGATCAATAAACCTTCGCCGCCGCTGTCGCAGGGAGGAGGGGCGGGGACGTGGGGCGCGAGGATTCTCTACCACCCGACGCGGGGCCGAGAAGCCGGGAGGCCAGTCCCGGAATGGCAAGACCCGGCGGGGCGGGGCGCCCTAGTGGAGGGCGCCCCAGGGCTGCAGGGGTGCCCGCGTGTAGGCGCCGCCCGGAGAGCGTTCCCGCCACCCACCCGCCCCCAGCCCGGGCGCGCGGACCCCACGCCGCGCACACGTGGTCCAGCCTTGCCTGCCGGAGCTAGCGGCGCGCAGCCTCGGGGACGAGCCCTAAAGGGGAGGAGGCGGGTCTGGTGTCTTATGCCTCCCCTCTCTTCTTCCTTAGCTCCGTATCCCGGCGTCTCAGGGTGGGGACAGAGATCTAACAAGTTAGGGGGCCCTTGGGATCCTTTCCCTACTCCCGGGTCTTGTTAGGCACCCTGTTTACCTGCTCCTAATTGCCCCGGGGGAATAGGGTTGCTCCTTCACTGATCCCCTGCCGCCCACCCACCAGCTTCTGCAGATGGGGCTGCAGGAGGAGTGAAAGACTGGGGTCGGAACGCCCACCAGGGCTGGGGGAAGCCCGGAGAGACCCAATAACGGGGTGAAGCGGCGCCCCCTCCAGATGGGGTATGTCGACACTCGCCTTTAGGAGGGCGAGGAAGGAGGGTAGTAGTGGAAGAAGCGAGGCAGAACAGAGAACTATTTGAAGGCGGAACCCAGTCCCCAGATCCTAGCCCGCCCCCCACGGGGGTGTGATTCTAGGTTGGGTAGGTGGGGCCCGAGAGGAGGGGTTAGCTGCCGAGCTTGTCCCAGTCCTATAAGCACCTCCCTCTTCGCCAAGAGCCTGACAATCAATTAAAGCACCCAAGTCTAGCAGACTCCTCAGGTCTCCCAGGAATTGTGGCCGGATATCTTGGCACTCTGCCCCCTGCCCACAAGATACCACTTGGGCACAGCCATCCACAAGCAGGTCTTTCTCTCCCATGCCTAGCCTGGGGAGTATTTCCGGGGTTGTTCCTGTTGCCCAGCCCAGAGCTAGGTAAGAGATGGCATCTCGTCACTTGTGGTCACCCAGCAACCTTTGTAAGCTAGTCCCCACCTGGTTGAGGAAACTGAGGTACCTGTAGGAATACCTTGTCTTTGGCTTAATCCCTGCTGGAATGGGGTGTGTTGTAGGGAAAATTGGGCAGTGCCCCAGGGAGGCGCCACTTGGGAGTGGGGCTGGAAGCCTGGGTGAGGCTCAAGGACAGAGGCCCCAGTGTGGCTGTACAGCTGCCCTAGGCCTAGCACACTACCACTGGTGGCCTGCTCCCCAAAATCTGTGGGGGAGGAACAGCAGACTTGGGTTGGGGATAGAGACGCAAGCCTAAGGTAGCTGCTGGGAGCCAGGCCTGGTCTAACCCGTTTTCCTGCTCCCGGTGCCCCAGGCCGAGACTCCTGCCCACCTAAGTGCCAGGGCCAGGGAGGGGCCTGAGTGACCCATCACTCTCGTGGGAACCCAGTGTGGCTGGTGGCATTCCTGATGACTCAACGAGTCAACCCTATTCTCTCTGGGGTGCCCAAGCACCAGCTTTTACCTAGCTGCCTTACTGCCAGGCTTGGAAAGGAGTGCTTGGGGAGGGGGTGGCACAGGCAAAGCCAAGGAAGGAGGGTAAGGTGGGGAGGGACCCTCAACGCCCCACCCCTGTGCAGAGGGCTCCAAGCTTGTTTCCCTAATGGATCTAATTACTGTTTGTGGAACTAGGAGATACCTGGCGACAAGGGAAGCCAGTCCCTCCCCTCAGGGAGTTCCCAGGGACTAAGGACCCCTGTGCCTTGACCTTTTCTCAAGTCCCCCATGTCTTCCTGTGTTCACCACACTCCCCTCTCGCTGCCCAGATGTGCACATTCCAACCCTAAGGAAAAGAGCAGAACTCCCTTCGTTCCCTGAGTGTCTCCCCCCCCCCATTCCCTGAGTGTCTCCCCCCATTCAGCTGTTTTTCCCATCCCCACACCACTCCATTGAGGGGCCTTAAGACCAGCGCTTTGATGATGACTAACTAGGCAGGTGGGGATTACAGCGACCCAACTATAATCTGTTCACTGTCCCATAGAGGGATCAAGGAGGTAAGAGGCAGGCATCAGCGTCTTGGCACTGTGCCCATTATGCCTCGCATCTTTAAGGGGCAGTAGTATCCATGTTGAGGCAGATGCAGAGAGATGGAAATGTGGACCGGCTGCATTATATGAATACCACAGGCAGCCCTGGTATTGAGTCCCTCAGCTCCCTTATCTATGTGTCACATTATTGGGGACCGAATTGCCATTGGCCTCTAGTGCTACTGGAGAAGGTGTGTGCGTGTGCAGGGCAAGGAGCTCGCTTGAGATGGCTGGGGCCAACCAGTGCTGGCATGTGAGTCCTGCACATACAACCTAGTCTGTGAGAGCGGTGGACATATTCATGTGTGCGCCACGGAACTTGTGGTTGTATTTGCATGAAGCCTCCTTAACATGCGTGTGTGAAACAAGTCCTGTCGGACTGGCATGGGGGGTAGACTGGCAGCGGCTGAGAAGCCTGCTGGGAGCGGCGGTGCAGGGTGCGCATCCCTCAGAAGGGATTCCTCCCACTTTCACCCGTCTCTCCTATCCATGCCTCCTTTCCGTCCTCCTCGCTGGTGAATTATGGGGGATGGACGGAGGAAATCCGGGCCCGGGTCTGGGAGTCGCTGGGGCCTGCGCCGTTGCTGTGGTAACCAAAGCATACGTTCCCTTCCTTCCCTCCACCCTGCTCCCCCGCCTCCTCTTTGGAGGCCGGCCGGGCTTCCCTGCGCCTCTGCTGCCCCCTGGTGGTCGCGGGGAGTGGGCGCGGGACGCGAGTGCGGGGCTGGAGGCTCTAGGGCCCGGGGGACCAGACGGGGACCCAGTAGGGAAGCTCGGAAGAAAAGCTGGGCGGTTTCGAGGTCTCTGGGGAAGGTCTGCGGAGCGGCGAGGTGGAAAGCGGGTTGGTTTTGGGCTTTCTTCTTTCTCACCCGCTTCCTTTCCCCCACAGCCTGCGGCGAGAGGGCTACACGGTGCAGGTGAACGTGAACGATTACCTGGACATTTACTGCCCGCACTACAACAGCTCAGGGGTGGGCCCCGGGGCGGGGCCGGGGCCCGGGGGCGGGGCGGAGCAGTACGTGCTCTACATGGTGAGCCACTCCGGCTACCGCACCTGCAACGCCAGCCAGGGCTTCAAGCGCTGGGAGTGCAACCGGCCGCACGCCCCCCACAGCCCCATCAAGTTCTCGGAGAAGTTCCAGCGCTACAGCGCCTTCTCGCTGGGCTACGAGTTCCACGCCGGCCACGAGTATTACTACATCTGTGAGTGGCGGCCGGGCCCCGCGGGGCGGGGGCGGGGCGGGGGCGGCCCTCAGGGACGCCCCTCCCAGTGGGGTGCCG
>NW_004567141.1:4437064-4453826 GCF_000260355.1 Condylura cristata
CGCGCGCTGCGAGCGCGGCCCGGGACAAGGCGTGGGACCGGGTCGCAAGGCTCAGAGAGCGGGTAGCAGCTGGCCAGAGTTTGGGTCTCCGAGTCACTTTTGAGCGACATGCCGGAGGCGGGGTAGGTTTCTGGAGGGCTGGGATGAAGGAAGGGGGTTCCGAGGCTGGCCGCGGTGTCACCGCAGCCCGTGTCCAAAGGGATGGGGAGCTGCTTAAATGAGACGACCCGAGAGGGGCAGTTTGGAGGGACTGAGCAGTTTGAGGCGCGGGTGTCAATTGGGAGAAAGCGACTCAAGCGCAGTATCCTCCCCAGCCACGCCCACCCACAACTTGCACTGGAAGTGTCTGAGGATGAAGGTGTTCGTGTGCTGCGCCTCCAGTGAGTACGATCGCACCCAGCCGCGCCACTCCATCCTCGGCTCCCCTGCTTTGGGGCTCCCCTGGCTTCCTGGAGGGGGGGCGGAGGGCACAGGCGAGGGGGACTCGCTCCCCAGCTGTAGCAGGGGTAGGGGATCCTGGCCCTGACTCTCCCCTCCTCTCTCCCCACCCGCACCCCACCCCGCAGCATCGCACTCCGGGGAGAAGCCGGTCCCCACTCTCCCCCAGTTCACCATGGGCCCCAATGTGAAGATCAACGTGCTGGGTGAGTCTGCGCAGCGCCCTCTGGTGGCCACTGCTGGAACCGCAGCCCCCTCCCCGGTGCCTGTTCGCCTCGCATGTCTTCCCCCTGAGGGCACCTATCCTTCTCCCCCCCCACCCCGCCTCCCCGCGGGTGGTCATGTCCCCCGCTCCACTGCTGCTACCGCTGCCGCGTGCCCCCGCCCGAGCGCGCAGCCCAGGCCTCACCAGTGTGTCTATTCATCTGTCCACAGAAGACTTTGAGGGAGAGAACCGCCAGGTGCCCAAGCTTGAGAAGAGCATCAGCGGGACCAGCCCCAAGCGGGAACATCTGCCCCTGGCAGTGGGCATCGCCTTCTTCCTTATGACGCTCTTGGCCTCCTAGCTCTGCCGCACCTTGGTGGGGAGACATGGGATGGGGCTGGGAAAGAGCAGGGAGCCTCTGGCCTCTCCCAGGAAGCCTAGCCCGGGCCTGGACCCCTCCTCCGATGGCTGGAAGGGGGGGTCTGCACCATACATCAGTGCCCGCCCCTCTGCCCCCTCCCCTAGGTAGGGCACAGAGTGGACCAGGCGCAGGGATAGCCTTGGGTCCCGTATGGCTTTGTGGCTCTGGTAACGTTTGGTACCAAACTCGGGGGCCATTAGGGGCAGTACTCAGGACTCCCCGCCCCCCTGGTACCTTTCTCTGACCCTTGGCGCCCTCCCCCTTTGTCTCCCTCCAGGAGACAAATATGCCAGAGAGAGAGCATATGGAAATGTGGGAGGCACCCCCATCTCTCTCTTCCAGGGGCAGGACTCTGGGAGGGGACTGGATGGGCAAGGGGGTGGCACCGCCCACTGCCCCCTTCCCCGGTTTACAGCAATAAGCACGTCCTCCTCCCCCACTCCCAGTCCCAGGATTGTGGTTTGGATTGAATCCAAGTTTACAAGCAGACACCCCTGGGGGGGCGGGCAGTGGACAAGGGTGACACGGGGTGGGCATTGGGTGCCAGGCAGGCATGTACAGACTCTATATCTCTATATATAATGTACAGACAGACAGAGTCCCTCCCCTCCTTTACCCCTCACCTTCCTTGAATTTCCCTCCCAGCTTCAGACCCCTTCCCCACCAGGCTAGGCCCCCACTCGGGGACCCGCTGGCCCCTCTTTTGTCTTCTGTGAAGACAGGACCTATGCAACGCACAGACACTTTTGGAGACCGTGAGACAACAAGCCCCGCCCCTCCAGCCCTGAGCCGGGACTCAGCTCCCTGGCCATGGCCCTGCCCACCCTCTGTGTCCCCACCCATCCTCCTGGCCTTTTTCAAGTGCTTTGGCTGTGACTTTCATACTCTGCTCTTAGACTAAAAAAATAAACTGGAGATAAAAATAACTGAGTGTGTGTGATTTCCAGGGGCCATCAACCTTCTGTACCACATCAACCCATAGGTCACAGGGCCTGGGTGGGAAGGGCAGCGTAGGGCCAAATGTCCACTGAATACTTTGTTCTGTGACTTGTCTTCTTTAAGGGAGGCAGCTCTGTGTGGAGGGACCACAGGGGCTCCCAAGCTGGGTCTGCTTGACTTTGGGCAAATCATTGAACCTCTCCAAGCCTCGAGTAGCTCATCAGAAAAGTTGGGTCAGAATCCATCCCTCTCAGGGTTTGTGTAAGGCCTGAACAGCAGCCAGAGAGGAAGGCTCAGTCGGTGATTTTCTCCCTTTCTGTCCCGTTCTGTAATCAGAGCTTCTTGACTGGGGTCTGTGGGTTTCAAGGGGGCTGTGAACCTAGCTAGGGAAGAACTACATCTTTAATTTCACTCACCTGTAACTGGAATTGAACATTCTCACATGTACTTGGGCAACAAGCCACAATAGTTTGAACAGTGCCTGTGACTTTGTAAACAACAGAAATCACAGATGTTTTCAGACTGCGTTATTGTTTTTGAAGATATCTCAAAATAACCGTTTACGCTTATCACACTTGGAAATGATCGTAGTTGTTAGACCTCTTTGTTTTTAATGTGTTAATAAAGAAGCATATATATTACTATACCAAAAAAATGTAAATGTTTTGATAACTGTGTTTCAATATAATTGGTTGCCTTTATAATGCTTTGTAATTTTATTTTATTCCTTTAAAACTTTGTGGTGGGAGGGTGGCGGGTGTGTGGTGTTGGGCTTGCAAACCACCTGCGCCTGCCAACAGCCGGGGGGGGGGGGGGGGTGGGGCCGCGCCCGCCCCCCCCCCCCCCCAACAGCCGGGGGGGGGGGGGGGGGGGGGGGGGGGTGCAGAAGGCCAAGGACGCCAGAGTAGTACAGCAGCCAAAGGCCTTGTCTCCGGAGCCTCTGCCGCCAGCGAGGTCAGGGGTGCACAGGCAGCTGCATGGGGGCCGAAATTCACTCCAGTTTCCTTTCCGTGGCCCAGAAAATGGGTGCTCTTTCTCATTGCCAAGCTGGGCCCCACTGGGGCTCACTGTATGGGCAGGTCTTGGGTGAGCGTGCCTCCAGGTGGCCTCATAGCTCCACTGTGAGAGTGAGCCCTCTGCAGCAGGCTCTGCTCCCCACCCCCACACATAAAACATAGTAAATGGAATTTCAGCGGCATTCTGGAGAGTGGGTAGGAGTCCCAGTACTGGAGGCACTGAAGGGCAGGAGAGGAGGAGGGGTGGCCAGTACACCAGTTGGGGGCCCCCTGGCCAGGACAGAAGGCGGTCTTAGCTGTGCACTGGTGGGCCATGGCTTCCCCAATGTGTACTGAGCACCTGCTGAGTGCCGGGCTCTCCCCTGGGGACTCGGGATACCAAGAAGGCACTCCACCCTCAAATAAGCTCAGAATTTTGCATGGTTTGCAGTGTGAAGAGGATCCGGAATACACAAACACATGCAGTAATATAATGAGGTGTTACAAGGTTTAATGACAGGAAACCTTAGGAACATGGAGGGAAAGCACACTCTTGCCTGAGAAAACTGCTTGAAAGGAGGGAGCACACATAACTGGGGTCCCATGAAGAGTCTTGAGGACTTTGAGGCTCTCAGGGTTGTCCTGTGAACGCTATACTGGTAGTCCTAGAGGCTACACGCTCCTCTCATGGGACAGAGGCCAAGTGGGATGGGCAGGCCCCAGTGGGTTACAAAATTCAAGAATGGGGGGGTCTCCCTGGTGGCCTAGGTAGGGGTTAAGTCTCAGCACTATCACCTCTATGGCCTCAGCTGGATCGCAGGCCAGGGAGCTGACCCACAGGGCACAGCAGACCTCTCCTGTCTTGCCCGCTGCTCCCCTCAGCAGTGTATTTCAGTAGATCTGCCTGTTCTGCTCCCCACTCTGTCTCTAGTGCATCCTCTCATCCCCTGTACTCTGGCCTACACCACAGTTCTTCTATGCAAAAAAAAAAAAAAAAAAAAAAAACCATCCAGGAATGGGAAGCCCAGGTATTTGGGCTCAAGAACTGGCACAAGACAGTTTCTATTTTCTGAGCACCCTCTGCTGGGCACCAGGCCTGGTATTTGCTGGTATTGTGAGCCACATGCTCTTGGCAGCAGGGGGAAACTGAGGGTCTAGAAAGCTGTATCCCTTGACAAGACCACATAGCCTGGGAAGTGGCAGAGCTGGCATTCAAAATGGGTGACTGCCACTGCCCTCTGATTTCCCGAACCAGCACCACCATCTGGAACCTTCTCCCATGAGTCGGCCTCCTGCCATCCCCTCACCAAAGTCACTTGGAGTTTTTAGAGAAAGACATCCATCAAAAGATCTGAAGTCTGGATTGGGTGAGCCAATCCAAACCCCATAGTTTACAGGTGGGAAAAGAAAAATGAGGCCTGGAGACAAACGACTCACCATTGAGCTGCCCATGGCAGCCAGGACTGGCTGCAGGTCTCTGGAGAACCCCATATATTTTTTAAAGATTTATTTATTTATTTATTTATGCATTCAGAATGGGGGTACAGGTCAGAGGTGCAGGGGCAGTGAGAAGATGCACCAGAGACAGTGGGGAGCAGTATTTATTTATTTATTTATGCATTCAGAATGGGGGTACAGGTCAGAGGTGCAGGGGCAGTGAGAAGATGCACCAGAGACAGTGGGGAGCAGAACAGGCTGACTGATGAAGTGCGTTGCTGAGGGGAGCAGCAGGCGGGCCAGGAGAGGTCTGCTGGGCCATGTGGGTCCCTCTGGGGCAGGGATCGAACTCATGCTGAAGCGGCTTTAGCTTCTTAGTGCTGTGCTTTTACCCACCGTGCCACCAGGGAGGGCCTATTTTCTAATTATGCTTAATAAGGCATTCTTTACTAACACTTTCTACTGATATATTAGAAAATCCCTCAAACATGATTATTCCTCAAAATGCTTCTGGAAGATGAAAGTTTAGTCTCGGCATCTTCACACACCACTATAGAAAACCAGGGCACTGAGAGGCAAAATAAGGTTTATGATGAACTCCATCTTTTATCCTATCATGCAGCGATACACTGGAAGGGAAGATCTGCATCTTCCCGGGCACTGAAGGCTGCATTTGAAACCTCTCAAAACCAGCACTAGCAGCGGCTAAGGAGGTGGCCCCCTTTTCACTTTTCCTGAGGCTGGGAGTTCGAGAACACTGGATCCCACTGGGACCGCCCCCTCAAGCAAGACTTTAGTCCCAGAGCCTAGATGGGGGAGGGGGTCAGAGTCAGCACCTCCTCCGACAGACACCAGCGACATGGTGCACCAAGGCCTGTCCTGGCCAAAGCACAGTGAGACAATAGTGGGAGGGGCAGGGGGCTGGAGGTGCTGGAGAAAGGTTGAGGATTCACAGTCCAGGCCCAAAAACACTGTCCACCAGTGTTTAGGACAGAGCAGGGAGGGGGCATGGGCAGGCGGGAAGTGTAGGTTCATACCGTAGAATTCTGTGATACAGGACTGAGCAAGGCACTGGGGGAGGGGCAAGGAGCAGGACCACAGCAGGGAAAGAGAAACACCTTCTTCTTGCTCCCACAGCCAGCAATAGATGATGTCCCAGAGTGGGACATTATGCAACTGTGCAGACCCCACCCCAAAGCACAAGGGCCAGAGGAAAGCGAATTTCAATTCAGAGAGCTGTGTCAGCTTCCAGCCTGGCAAAGCCAACTCCCTTCTTCTGCTTTTGGTGTGAGGATGTCACCAAGGGGTCATGTCAATTTGTGCCTGGAAATCCCAGATGGACCTCACGGGGGACCCCCCCAAGATACCACTGGAAAGACTCTCATTTGTTTCTTCCCTTCCTGCTTCCAAAAGGGGTAAAAACAACAGCAATAAACAGCCCCATGCAGATTTAGTTTGGGGCAATGAGGGTGGGAGCCAGCACGCCTCCTCTTGGATGTCAGGCCATCTGGACTTGCCGTGGGCTGGGAAGAAAGGCCAAGCAGGCTGGCTGGAAGCCGTGACCCCGAGTGAGGGCTACAAGGGTGAGTGTGGACCTTTAGGGGGGACAGTTTGTATTAGGTGAAGCTCTAGGCCTGGCCCTCGGGTTCTCGAGCCTAGGGCACAAAAGGAGAGATCCTAGTCCACCTAGTCCACCTTCCATTCCAGAATTTCTCCTCCCCGTAGTCCCTCTCTCTCCCACTCCTGTTCTACAAGAACAGCATGGACTGAACCAAATCCACAGGTGCCTGTCTAAAGCTACTCAGCCCCTCACTCTCCTTGTGTGCCCAGCTCGCAAACCTGGGGCGTGAGGTGGGCTGGGACAGGGCGAGGGCTGACTGTGCTGGCATGGCTGGGGAGGGACATGGACTGCAATGGAGGGACACGCACTAGGCCCAGCATTCGGGGGGGGCCGGGTGAGCCGGAGTGGAGGAGTCAGGCAGGTAGGCAGTACAGCTGGCATGAGCATTCAGGGAGGAAGTGGTGAGGACACAGAGGCTGGCTGCTTCAGGGCCAGGCGGCAGGAAGGGGAGTGGGGCTTATAGGTAGCATGGTCCAGATGTGCGGGGCCAAGACAGTTTGGGGCTAGAGCAGGAAAAGCCATTTCAGGCAGAACCAGAGAGGCTGGCCTGGCATCTGACGTGGGGCATGTGGCCTCTGACCTGGCCCTGATGGAAGAGGGACGGCCCTAGCCATAGGTCAGCACCCAGCTCTTGGCTCTCACCACAGCGTCTGGCTCCTGGTAATTACAGGGCTGTCGCCAAGCCTGGTTGTAAAAAGCTGGCTGAAGCAGCCCAGACACCTGGGAGAGCTAGGCTCACTGGCCTGGGGTCCCCCAACTTGCGTCCAAGAAACTGTTGCGAGAGAACTCAGGCCTACTTTCAAGTCCCCTCACTTTTGCACACCTCCATTCACACCCAGTCACATGTCACAACTTTTCGACTCCACACAGTCAGACTGGCTCTTGGAGTGGGGCAGAGGGAAGACTACCCTGAAAGGACCTCAGAAAGGAAGGCAGGGACTCCCGGGGCCAGAGCAGGCAGCCGGGCCACAGCCACCCCAACCCCACAGGTAGTGGCATGGAAATGCTCCCTGGCCACTTCACACACCTCAGGTGTGCATGTTCAGCACACTTCAGGGCCACACTCACACCTGCACAGCACCAGACATGCACACAAGTGTCACCGGGGAGGCTCACAGGCACCCTGGGCCACACTGGCGAAGGGCCCCGGGGCGCGGGACGCTTGAGGCTGGCGGCCAATAGGGGCGATCCCCAACCCAGACCACACCAAGGTCCGGCCCGTGTTTCCCAAGAGAAAGGGCAAGGGGCTGGGCTAGGTGCAGCTGGCAGAGTCTCCAAGAAGCGCAGGGTGGGGGTGGGGGGGCAGTGGGGAGGACAACAGGTGGGGTGGGAGGGCCATGCTCACACTCTGGAAACTCACAGATGGTATCAACAGCCACAAGGGACACAAAAACAACCCCTAAAAAGGCCTGAGCAGGCCCCTCCCTGGTGGTGCAGCGGGTTAAAGCACAGCACTATGACGCTGGCCCCAAGTACCTCAGTGCGAGTTCGATCCCTGGCCCAGAGCTGACCCATGCAGAGCTGACCCACGTGGGTCAGCTCTCCTGTCTCTTAGGCTACTCCGCTCACCAGTGTGTTTCAGGAGATCTGCGTGTTCTGCTCCCCGCTCTGTCTCTGGTGAATCTTGTCGCTGCCCCTGCACCTCTGGCCTGTACCCCAGTTCTGTGTGCATCAATAAATACATCTTTAAAAAAAAGAAAAAGACCTGAGCAGTGTACCTGAGCAGGGTACCCAGTCACACTCAAACACAGGGAGAGGCAGGGGCTTCTATTCACATCCATTTACAAACACAGACACCAGCCTCAGACAGACACCTGTCACATTCCTCCCCTCCCCCCACCCCAACAGTACTGGTGAAGGAGGAACAACAATGGGAAGAAGTGAGCTTGTGATGAGAGCCCTCTCTCCACACCACAGACATGCCAGCACACACACGCCCACGTGCACACACAGACACCAGTCCCGAGCCTGGGGGAGGGGCTCAGGGAAGATGAACAAAGCCTGCCTCCCTATGTGGGGCCATGCCCCCCCCACTCCCACCTGAGCACCAGCCTACCCCACCCACACCGACCCCAGGCCCATCCTGGGTGTGGACACTGGTGATGGCACACTTCTGTGCCCCAAGGCCTGGCACCTGGCTGCCCTTCAGGGCTTCCCAGCCCGATGAGAAAAGGGAGTGTTCTCAGTGAACCCCAGAACATCATCCCAAAAATGAACCCTGTGAGCGGTCTTTACTCTGAGAGCTAAGGACACCCCAGGCACTGTGCAAAACCATAGTTACTCAACCCAGAATAACAGGCCATTTGGCCGGGCCTGTGGGCAGGGTTGTCAAGGAAGGCTTTAGGAGAGATGGAGGCGCGAGGGATGCTTGGCAAATTGCCAGTGAGAATGTGCGTGCTGGGGAGGCCACTAGGGAACAACAGGCCGGGCCGAGGGGGCCTGAACAAAGGGGCAGAGGTTGCCAGGTTTATGTTTCATAGCGTAAGTATTCACAAAAACGTCCCCCCTCACAACAGCGCACACCCTTTCCACACAGTGCGGCAGTGTGCACACACCCTCGCACCCTCCCAGAGCACGAGTTTGCGGTCGGTTCCCGCAGGGTGCAACTTTGCTGGAGCCCTTGCCCGGTATCCGTGCACGTGGCGCCCCCTGGAGGTGGCCTCATGCAGCTGGGGCCCTGCGAGGGTTGTCTGTGGTGAGTGACCCCCCCCGCCCCCCCCGCCCCCCGCGGCTGCTTCTCCTGGGACTGGGGGCGAGTCTGCCAGGCCGGGGAGAGCAGGGAAGCCAGGGAGACTGGCGGCCGTGGGGCTCAGAGGCAGCGGGTTCTTTTAGCAGAAGCACTTAAGCAGAGGCCTGAGTTAAAAATAGGCTGGATTTACTGCCAGAAGGTGGCAGGAGAAGAAGTTCTCTTCTGACAGTATTTATTGTGCCCTAAACACCTGGAGGCTCTGTGGGACCCCTCAGAGCTGGCGAGCCCAACCCCACGCTGTGTGCACCACGAGCCGCAGACAGCCCGCGTGGGTGCCTGTGCACCTGAAGTCACTTTATCCCCTTTATTAGCCTGTTGCGGGCTAACAGTCTTGCAGCTAAGAAGCGTGTCAGCCATGGGAGTGGCAGTTCTTTTGTGCAGAACATGACAGAGAATAGAGGGGGGGTGCCAAAGGGGGGAATGTCAAACCCTCAAGGAGGTTCTGTGACCCCAGTGACAGTTTCCTCAAAAGGTGGTGATTCTCAGTGTGACCACAAAGACATCCACCCTGCAGCAGGCAGGAGAGCAGATGCAGTTGCGCAGTCTGAGGACGTTTGTATGCTTTGGGGCCAGGTGTGCAGAAGGTTGGGTGGGACCTGTCAGTCACTGCCAGGTAAGATCTCACACTCCACAGCGTGGTACTCACATAATGTCAAGAAGCGGTAACAGTTGCACACCATCAAGCAAGCTCCTTCTTTTTAGAATATCCAGAGAAAGGGTAAGAAGAGTAACTAGTTTTGTGGGTTTTTTCTTCAATATTTTCTTCATGTTCCTCTAGGATTCCAAAGGCATCTTTCTCTTCCTCACGGATGTGCCACTTACGAGTGTGAGCACCTTCTCTCTCCCACTTCCCAGCCTGGGCTGCTGCTGGCCTGCATTTTATTTGTCTATGAATCCCACACCATTATTATTTCTTGCTTTAATCTCTCAACTATCACTTAAAGATAATTTTTAAGTAAGGAAAAAAATCATATATATTCACCACACATTTAGCATCTCTGGTGCTTTTACTCCTTAGTGTAGTTGAGGCCTTCCATCCATCCAGTGTTGTTTTTCTTCTGTTTGAAGGATTTTTATTTTATTTTTCTTTAAGGATTTATTTATCAATGCATACAAGAACTGGGGTATAGGACAGAGGTGCAGAAGGTAAGAGGATTCCCCAGAGACAGAGTGGGGAATAGAGCAGGCAGATGGACTGAAATACACTGCTGAGGGGAGCACTGGGCAAAACAGGAGAGGTCTGCCGCGCCATGTGGGTCACCCCCTTGGCCGGAGATGGAACTCATGCTGCAGTGGCTTCGAAGAGCTTTGTAGTGCTGAGCTTTAACCTGTTGTGCCACCAGGAAGGGCCCTTGAAGGACTTTCAAACATTAATTGTAGTACAGGTCTGTACAATGAATTCATTCAGCTTTTGAGTATCTGAAAGCATCTCTGTTCCATCTTCATTTTTGACATATGTTTCCACTGGACTTTAGATCACTGTCTTTATCTCCCTTTAAAAACATTGCTTCCCCACCCCGCTTGCATTGTTTCGGGGAGAAGTCTGCTTCCCCTAGTTGTCTTTACCAAATGTGTTATTTCCTCTGACTGTTCTTAAGGTTTTCTCTTTATTACTAATGTTCAGCTGGGATTATGGCAGATTATATGTGTCTTTCTTTATATTTCTTGGGTTAAGGTTTTTTGAACTTCATGGCTACATGGGTTTTGTATTTCTCACTACAACTGGAAAGTCTTTTAGACATTATTTCCTCAAATATTTTTCTGCCACTCCTTCCCCCACTTTTTTGGATCTCCAAACAGGTGGACAGGCATTACTCCAAACTCATAGAATTTCTCCTTCTGTCTTTTTCCTCTTTATGTGTCCTTTTGTACAGTTTCTATTGCTAAATCTTCAAGTTTACCAATCTGTATTGTGCAGTTGTAAGACAGTGGTCCCCAGGAAAAGGGAAGATTCCATGTTCCCTGCCCCACCCAAAGGAGGGTGGAACTGAGCAGGGAGGAGAAGACTCTGGGGAGGAGACTCAAGAGGAAGGAAGCAGGATGGAGAGCCAGGAGGAGACCTGAGGGAGACACACGGGGCAGAAGCAGCTCTTGTTTCTTGGCCCTGGACTGGGTGAAACAGATGTGGGTGACAGACCTGTGGGGAGGTTGATATGGCAGCGTTTATCTTGATTTTGATTTTGCTCTTTTCTTCCCAGACATGTCTGGCCATTCCTGACCCTTTTTTATGGGTCCTTGCCAGAAAGTGCTTTATAGACTTGTGGCGGCTTCCAGGCCTTGCTGTGGGCCAATCCCTTTTGGGTGGACTTTTACCCGGAAGGGGATGTGTAACTTTGGGTGTTCAATTTAGAAACTAGATTCTTTGTCTTTTCTGCATTGCACACTCATTTATTAAAGTTCCTTTCCATTAAAGGTCCTATATGTCTTGTCTTGATGAGGCAGATGGCAGAACTTATTTAGAGCAGGCAGGTTTGGGGGGGTAGGGGTACCTCTCACCCTGCCCTGTAACTCAGTGTCTAAACTGCTTTTTAACCTCAGATACTGTAATTTTTATGTCTAGAACTTCAGTTGGAGTCTTATATTATACCTTTCACAATGCTCCATCCTTATCAATCCATGTGTTTCTTTACTTTTCTGAGCATATGAAATATACTTAATATAAACATTTATCATAAACATTTTAAAAAGATGTGTTTATTTATGCATACAAGAACTGGGATGTAGGCCAGTGGTGCAGGGGGGTGAAAGGATTCACCAGAGACAGAGTGGGGAGCAGAACAGGCAGTCCTACTTCACTGCTGAGGGGAGCAGTGGGCGGGACAGGAGAGGTCTGCTGTGATTTATGGGTCAGCTCCCAGCTGCTTGCATTGGAACTCTTGCTGCAGTGGCTGGTGATAGCTTGATAGCGCTGTCTTTAACCCCTGCGCCACCAGGGAGACCCTACTAAAAATCTGTTTAAACTTTTGGGCCTCCTTGATGGCACAGGGGTTAAAGTCCTAGCGCTACCACACTATCCTGGTCAAGCTATCCCCGTCAAGCGAGGGCACAGTTGGCTCGCCACTGAGGCAGTAATACCCTGTAGACTCTACCTGATGCTTATGCATCAATCAGTGTCCAGGAAGGACACGGAGACCACATGGTGATTTGGGTAGGGTGTAAGGAAAATGAGTTCAAATCAAGCTCTTTTTCACCTGCCACACAGACCGCCCATAGCTTCAAATGCCAGCAAACAACAGATGCATTTGCAACACTGTATCAGTCGTGTGGCTGCTGGGTTGTAACAGTACAAAGAGGGCGGGGTGGGGACTTGCTGCTGCTCGGCTCAGAATTGGCATCTCTCCTGGTCTGTCTCTGCCCTTGTGTAGACAGCCCCCTTTCAGCACTAAAGGCCTGCAAAAGCCACCAAAGAGTCCATAGTCACTTTCCATCCGTGAGAACTGACAATGAAACGGCCCTAGGTGTAGGTGGCACAACACAGGACAAGTCTAGTGTAAGGAGTTTCTGAGTGTAACAAGAGTTTGGCTAGCAAGAAGCAGAGGTCTGGAAAGCATGTGGGGTTAGCAGACGCCTCCCAGAACGAGACAGGGATCCCTGGAAGAGTCCTCCCCTACACCTGAGAAGTGGCCTGGCATAAGGAAACCCGTGGAAAGAAAACATCAGAATCTGAAAGGAAAACGGCTTTTTTCTGCACTGTCTCTCCAGAACCTTCTATCATGCCCACTGGCAAAGGAGAAATATTTCAAGAATTCACATCCATTTTCATGGAGCATGCAATGAAGAATCAATTTAGAGCTGACAATTTATAGAGGCAATAAATTAATAACTGGCATTGTGGCCGATGGGCACAAGAAGCATTCGCACCCTGGTCTGAGCTCTAAGATGCCTGCTCCCCCCTAGCCCCCTCCCTCCCTGAAGGCCTCTCTGAGAAGGCTCAGGCTTCCTGGGCAAATTTCTCCTCTCTGCTCCGCCATGGGAGCTGCCTGGATTCCCAGCTCCCTCTCCTCCATCCGGGTTTGTTTGCCTCTGTGCCACAGCCTGGAGAGTCTCTGCAGTCTGCTCACTTGGGAAATCCAGGACTCATTTTGTTTCCTCCCTCTCAGGGGTCACTGGCCTGTTCTGCCTGTTTCCCAGTGTGTGAATATCATTTTCTCATAGACAGTCTGCCTGGTTTTTGAGTCGTTAAATACAGGAGTGTGGAGGATGGTATCTGTAACTCATTGGCAGAATCAGAAATCAGGCTCTGATTTTGGAAGAGGCTCCTCCAAACTAGACATTGTTTGCATTTCAAAAAAGACCTTGTTGGGTCTTTTCCAGCCTTGCAGCGCTTCCTCCCTGCTGTAACTAACATACCATAATTTCCTTCTATTGAAAAGGAAGAGGCTTTATATTGTCGTGTGTATACCACCCCTTTTAATTGTATAAAATTAATTTTGTTTCTATCCCAGTAACATCTTAAAAAGTCAAGGAGGGCTAACGAAACGGCTTTGAAGAAACGCGATGGCCATTGCCACAGTTGCTGGCCTCCGAGGCCCAGCGCCCTCGCCAGCCAGCCTCGGATGTCTCTATCATCTCTTCTGAGCTTTACCTCAAAATTCTGAATAGTCTTCGCTGATACTGTCATTTTCTCCTTCCTTTTTATTTTTTTTTAAGATTGATTTATTTATACATACAGAGCTGGGGTACAGGCCAGAGGTGCAGGTATGGTGAGAGGGTTCACCATAGACAGGGGAGCAGAGCAGATAGGTAGACGAAGTGCACTGTTGAGGGGAACAACGGGCGCGCCAGGAGCGTCTGCCTGCCATGTGGGTCAGCCTCTAGCCGGCACTGGGGCTTTGAAGTGCTGCGCTTTCACCCATTGCACTACCAGGGAGGGCTCTTTTTCCTTCCATTTTACTTCTATAAGACTTCTTCTTACAGAAAGTGAAGATTTAGTTCCACATGTCCTACCTCTCAATACACAAACTGTACCTCTATTTCCCAATGTAGGTAAAAACAAAATTAGGGGCCCTCCCTGGTGGTGCAACGGGTTAGGACACAGCACTGCAAGGTAGCTGCAAAGGCTTCAGGGCGAGTTCAATCCCCGGCCCTGGCAGTGATGCACATGGTGGATCTGACCTGCCCAGCTGCTCCCCTCAGCAGTGTATTTCTTCTGTCTATCTGTTCTGCTCCCCTGTCTGTTTCTGGTGAGTCCTGTCACTGCCCCTGCACCTCTAGCCTGCACCCAGTGCTGTATGCATAAATGAATAAATAAATCTGAAAACAAAATTAGGCCCTCCCTGGTGGCACAACAGATTAAAGCACAGCACTATTGAAGCTCTCCACAGCCACTGCAGCATGAGTTTGATCCCGGCCAGGGAGCTGACCCACATGGCGCAGCAGGCCTCTCCTACCTGCCCACTGCTCCCCCTCAACAGTGTATTTCACTGTGTATTTCACTGAATCTGTCTGTTCTGCTCCCCACTTTGTCTCTAGTGAATCCTCTCACTCCCAGCACCTCTGGCCTATACCCCGTTTTCTTGTGTGCATAAATAAATAAATCTTTAAAAAAAACACAAAATTATAGCTAAAGCAATAATTAGCATTTAGGTTGTTATGAAACTGTAACAATTATTCACAATTGAGCCATGTACTATACTATGATTCACTGTTTTTCTTCCAAAACTTTTTGTTTTCCTTGTAGTTAATAATTATCTGGGAAGACCAGCAAATCAGTAGAGAAATGACCAAAGAACATGAACATCTCACAGAAAAGAAATGCAAATGGCTTTTAAATTTTTTAAAAGATGCTCAATCTCACACATAAGAGAAATGAAAATTAAAACTACACTGAGATAGCTTTTCTCATTTATCAACCTGGCAAAAATCCAAAAGTTTACAACACAGTCTGTTGATGAGGCTTCAGGGAACAGGCATTTTCATACATTGCCAGTGGGAAAGCAAAATGAAGCTACTCACAAGGAGGGCGATTCGGAAATATCAAGCAAATTTACAAATGCACTTACCCTTTAACCCAGCAGTCTACTTCTGGGAATTTGTCCTGCAGCTAAATCTACACACATTTGAAATGATTTACGTATATAGCTATTCGTTGTGTCATGTGTTTACAACAGTAAGGTATGGGGGAAATGCAAGTGTCTTTCTACAGAAAACTCGTCAAGGAAACTACTGTATAGCCACACAATGGGACCAGAAGCCAATAGATAAAAGAATGAGGGAGCTCTTCATGTAAAGATCGCAAAATGTAATGGAAAGTGGAAACAGCAAAGTGTAGAGAAAAGTATATAGAATATGCAAGGAAAACAAGATCATACAGTATATACATACTTACTTGTCCCTTACTGAAAAATACTGACGAACAGAATGGTAGTTGCCAGAAGTAAAGGGGCAGAGGAGCTGACTGGTTGGTGGGTGGCATCACCTGAGCCAGGATCTGGCTACTCGCTGCCTGAAGTCCCAAGAGTTGGTGGAAGGAAATCAGGTGTAATCAGAAACCAGCACACTTAGGTGCAGTAGGCTGTGGTCTCAAAGACCACCTCGGAGAGCTCAAGTTGGCCACAGGTTTCTAAAGAATAGGGGCTGTGGGGGCCTCCCTGATGGCACAAGGAGTTGAGTCTCGGCATTATGGAGCTATCCACAGCCTCTGCAGCATGGGTTCAATCCCCAACCCAGGAACTGACCCACAGGGTGAACAGACCTCTCCTGTCTCACCCGCTGCTCCCCTCAGTGTGTTTCAATAGATGTACCTGTCCTGCTCCCCATTCTGTCTCTGGTGAATCCTCTCGTGTGCACACACACCCCTGCACATCTGGCCTGTACCCCAGTTCTTTTGTACATAAATAAATACATCTTTAAAAAAAGAAGAAGAAGAGCTGTATGGGTCAGCATGTTCCATTTTGATGTTATCTTTGCTATCTTGACTCATGGCCAAAGGGTGATGGAGCTGGAGTCATTCTTCATGGGCAAGGGTTAGTTAGTGGTTCAAAACAAAATTCCTCCAGATTGGTCTCAGCTGGTTTTGCCTGGTTTTCTATAGTTACGTCTTCTGCATCGGGACAAGGACAAGGACTGTTTGGTTACCTGGTTAATGGGCTGGTGAAAGTCCCCTCTGTCATTATACTGATCCTCAGTCATGGGATGGGGGGGGTCCTTCTTCTGGAACTAGTTCCTGCTCAATAGGGACAGCAAGCTCAGGGGTCCAGAGAGGAGCAGAATGTCCAGTTAACTTGAGATATGACTGGTCATCTCCCAGTTGTTCACATTCTTGAGTTATTCGGAAGTCTGCATGCCTTCTCCTTTTGGAGACAAAGGGAACTAAGTGATTCGGAGATAAGGGTCAAAGGCCAAAAGAAACAAGCCTAGCAGAGTAACACTGACCACAGCACCAACGAGGGTCCTGTCCATCCCAACCCATTAGAAAAGATTTGTTTGTGACAGGAGTCCCGGGTCAGGAAGCCCGTTCTTTCTCTGCATTCTCACTTCCCACGCCTGGGAGCTCAGCTCAAGGTTGTCTGTCAATAACCTTTCTGTCTCTGTAAACTCAAGTCTTGACAAGAAAGTTAGATAAATTGTTTTATTTTGCCTTTTGTGTTCTTAGGGTCTGAGACCAATTTAACTATATAGCCTCTATCACAGGGTGAGTGGACATTTGGTGACAGGCATGGTGAGGAAAATGTAATCTTGGAGCCCATACTGCGTTGTAAACCAGTATTGCTTTGATAAAAAAAAAAAAGTGCTAGCACACAACAATGAGGCTACAGTTAACACCACTGGACTGTGTAGTTAAAAATGGCTATAATGGGGCCCTCCCTGGTGGCGCAGTGGGTTAAAGCACAGCACTGAGAATCTAAAGCCGCCTCCGCATGAGTTCGATTCCCACCTGCCCCAGAGGTGACCACATGGCGAGGCAGACCTCTCCTGACCCGCCCACTGCTCCCCTCAGCAGTGTACTTCATCGATC
>NW_004567141.1:4454091-4460232 GCF_000260355.1 Condylura cristata
CACTCTGTCTCTGGTGAAGTCTTTCGCCGCCCTTGAGTCTCTGGCCTGTACCCCAGTTCTGTATGCACAAATAAATAAATCTTAAAAAAAAAAATGGCTATAATGGAAGTTACTCAGCCTTATCGGATCTTTGCCATGTATAAGGTGGGTATATATGCTATTATTGAACTTTTTTTCTCTTGTCAAAAAAAAAAAAGGTGACAGTGGTAAATTTTATTAGATGTTTTCTTTATTTTTAAAAACGATTTATTTATTTTAATTTATGCGTAGAAGGATTGGAGTATATGGCGGAGGTGTTGAAGGTGAGAGTATTCACCAGAGACAGAGTGAGAGAGCAGAACAGGCGGATTTGCTGAAACACACTGCTGAGGGGAGCAGTCGGGAGACAGGAGAGGTCTGCTGCGCCATGTGGGTCAGCTCCCTGGCCAGGGATGGAACTCAGGCCCTCACAGTGATAGCTCTGAGACTTAACCCCTAGGCCACTAGAGAAACACCTTTGTTTTCTTTAAAGATTTATTTATACATACAAGAACGGGGGTGTGGCTCTCCCTGGTGGCACAATGGGTTAAAGAGATGCACTATGAAGTTCTCCACAGCCACTGAAGCACGGGATAGAACTCTTGCCATGGTGGCTGGCGGTAGCTTGATAGTGCTGAGACTTGAATCCCTGCATCACCAGGGAGAAATGTTTTCTTTATCACAAGTTAAAAAAAAAATTAACATTGGAACTATTCATAGGAAACTAACCAAGGCCCTCCCTGGTGGCACAACGGGTTAAGTGCAGCACTGTGAAGCTGGCTTTAGCACAAGTTCAATACTGGCCAGGGAGGTGACCCACATGGCACGGCAGACCTCTCCTGACCAGCCCTCTGCTCCCCTCAGGAGTGTACCTCATCAGTCGGCCTGTTCTGCTCCCCACTCTGACTCTGGTGAATCCTCTGCCTTCCCCTTCCCTGCCCCCTACACCCCAGCTCATATGTGCCAAAAAACCAAAAAGGATTGAGAAGCAGCATAGTGACAGAGGAGGGAGCTGCCACTGGGCCTAATAACCAGGTAACCACAAGTTCCCAGTCCTTGCGCTAATCTTGAAGATGATCCATAAAATGGTTCCTGATCCTCTGTAAGAATGGCAAACGTTAGGGACTAGTGCAAATTCTGCTGTCACTCAAGAAGACTTTTTTTTTTTAAGCAATGAAATGACCAAGTTATCTAATCAGAACTTTGTAAGACTTTGACTAAAAGCACTGGCATCAACAAGGAAAATAAAAGAAGCATGACAAATCAGGGGATAAAAGAAGAATGCCAAACTGTATTGTTCTCATTTTGAAAGTTCAGTTCTTAGAAAATTTCTTGTATTTGCTCATTGGTAACTTCCTCCCACCTCTTTTCTCCTATTAGTTGGATGTTCAGTCTCCTGGGATGTTTCTAATTTTCACATTTTCTCCTCTATTCCCCAACTCTGTCTACTTATTCTGCTGTCTTGGAGATTTCTTCAGCTAGACTCTTTACTTCTTTGATTGTTTTTATTAACCTATATTTAATTTCTGATTAATTAAATTCTAATTATAGTTTTAATATAATCTTGTTATTTCATGAATCCTCTCTACCTTTCTAAAAATTACCATTTATTTTTAAAGTTTTCTTCTATGCCTACATTGTACCTTTTTTAAAAAGATTTATTTTATTTATTAATACATACAAGAACTAGGGTACAGGCCAGAGGTGAGGGGTGAGAGGATTCACCAGAGACAGAGTGGGGAGCAGAACAGGCAGATCGACTGAAATACACTGCTGAGGGGAGCAGCCGGCAAATCTGGGGAGGGCTGCCGCACCATGTGGGTCAGCTCCCTGGCCGGGGATTGAACTCATCCCTGCAGTGGGTGGTGATAGCGTGATAGTGCTGAGACTTTAACGTCTGTGCCACCAAGGAGGCCCCCATTATGTCTGCTTTCTTTTGATTTCTTTTTCTCTGTCTGTATGCTTGATCTCTGTCTTTCTCCCGCTGGAGAGCTCCTCAAATTCCTGATTATCCTTGACTATCCATTCATATTCAGCATGAGGCACACAAAAAGCTGTTGGGCAATTGCATATATGAACTGGATTTGGTTTGCATCTGTTAGAGTGTTAACTCTTCCAGACAAGGCTGTCAAACACTCTAAACATTGTTTGGCACATAGCAGATGCACAATAAATATTTGTAAAAGGAAGGAATGAAGGTTATCAAATGACTTGTATCTTACCTGAGTGTTGATCATTCCTTTGGGACAATTCTCTGGGATTTTTCCAGATGAATCCTCTAATCTCATCCCTAGGAATATTAACTATGGCTTTCAGGAAGCAGGTAGAGAAAGGGCAGAGGTCTCAACACTCCAAATGCAGATTGTTATTTTCATCCATATGCTCTTTTTACCTATTTGGGTTGGAGTTCCAGGGTGATGTCCCTCTTATCTTTTCAAATCCTACTTTATGTATGGCATTGTTCTCTATAGTAGGTACAAAGTCCCCACCCTAGGAAGCTTGCAATCCACTAGGGGAAAGAAATAGAAAAGAACACACACATATCCATATGTATGTACACACATATGTGTGTATTACTTACACATGTACACGAAAATGCCAAGTTGTGACAAGTGCTGAGGAAAAATAGAGCAAAATAAGAGGCACGGGGTGCATGTGAGGTGTGTTCGTCCAAACTCAAGCAGGGTTGAACAATCAGGAAAGATCTCTGCATGGAGGTGATATCTGAATCCGTGGTTATCTTGGGAAAGAGTTTTCCAGCCTGAGGCTCAAAGTGCAAATTCCCTGGAGGCTGGAAGATAATTGGGGGAGTCAAGAAGGATCTGGAAGGCCAGGGTGGCTAGCCAAGGGTGAGTAAGGAGAAAAATCACTTGAGATAAAGTGGGAGAGGGAGTCAGGGGACAAATAATGTAGGCTTGGCCCACAGTAAACACCTGAATTTCACTCGAAGTGTGACTTGTAGTCTCTGGAGATTTTGACCATGGGAGCCCAGAATAAAATTTTCATTGAAAAGGGTCATTCCCCTCTGTTGTGTAAAGTATAGGATTATACTCTACTGAGGGTGAGACAGGAGAGGTCTGCTGAGAGACCAGAGGGGAGGCGATGACCTCGACCCAGGTGAGAAGTGGTGTGGCACAGGCCAGGTGGTCTCAGTAGAGGTGGTGGGCTGGGATCTCACTTGGATGTGTAAGAAGGTAGAGCTGGCAAGATTTGCTGAGGAATGGATAACAGAGGGAGAAAAGACAGTCAAGGATGACTGGTTTGGGTTTTGCTTTTTAAAGATTTATTTATGTATGTATATAAGAACTGATGTGCAGGAGTGGGATTCATTAGAGGCAAACTGGTGATTGACTGAAACACACTGCTGAGGGGAGCAGAGGTGAGACAGGAGAGGTCTGCTGTGCCAAGTGGGTCAGCAACATGGTGAGGATTGAACTTGTGCTGCAGTAGCTACAAAGAGCTTCATAGCTGAGACCTAACCCCTTGCACCACCAGGGAAACCCCATGACTGGCTTGTTGTTGTTGTTGGTTTTTTTTTTTTTTAAAGATTTATTTATTTGTACATACAGAACTGGGGTACAGGTCAGAGGCTCAGGGGCGGTGAGAGGCTTCACCAGAGACAGAGTGGAGAGCAGAACAGGCAGATCGACGAAGTACACTGCTGAGGGGAGCAGCGGGCGGGTCAGGAGAGGTCTGCCGCGCCATGTGGTCTCCTCCGGGGCAGGCGGGATTTGAACTCATGCGGAAGTGGCTTCAGCTTCTCAATGCAGTGCTTTAACCCGCTGCGCCACCAGGGAGGGCCATGTTGTTTTTTTTTATAGCAACTAAATGGCACCATTATCTGAGGTGGAGAACTGGGGTTTGCAAGTGGAAATTCAGAATGCGTCCTGGCTGTGTTAGTGTGGGGGGCAGGTCAGATATCCCAGTGCAGTTGTCTGATGAGCACTGGGTCCATAAGCTTTGAAAATTAGGGTGAGGTATGGGTTAGATAGAAATGACAAGTCCTTGGCATACAGGTGGTGTTTACAGGGGAGCCTGATGAGATCTGTTGGGAATTCTATTCAGGGCAGAGTGGTTTCCTGTGGGGCAGGTTTTGCTCAGCCTCTAGGAAGGACCTGAGGGCCTAGATGCCCTAGAGTCTCTTTCCCCATCTCTATGGCCATTTCCTGTCCTGGGCACATCTCACCATGAGGGATGCCTTACTCTTCCCAAATTCCGATCCTTCCCTAGATTCTGGGAGGCCACTAGTAACACACTGCTAGCAAGACTTCACTCTGCAGGCAGCCACCTTAGAACTTTTTTTCCTCTCACAAAAAAATCAGTCCCCACTGTCACCTGCTGTCCATCTTCCTGTGATGTGGTCTCCTCTCCCATGGGGGGGGTGGCTATACTACCATAATGAAAGGATTCAGTCTGTGTAATGTGCTTTTGAGACACGGACGCGTGTTTCCCCAAGTCTTCTAAAGGACAGGATTGAGTGTCACCATTGAAAAAGTGGAGGATTCAAAGTCAGAAGGACCTGAGTTCAAGCCCCAGCTCCTCCATAGATTGAGTTGTGAGCCTGGAAAGAACTGGAACACTCCCCACCCCAAGTCAGTGCCCACTCTGGCATGGAGATGACACCTGCCCCTTGGTATTGGGAACCTAGAACAAATAAATCACAACAAAGTAAAAAGGGACGAAAAGGAAAGACACAGCCTGTCTGCTGGTTTCAAAGGGTCACCCCCTAGCTCTGGGGTGTCTCAGCTCTACCCTTTCCTGCTCATCAGTCACTTCTTCCTCTCTCAGGAATGAAATGTGCCGGACCTCAGTACAGCTGTCCAACTGGGGAAGACAAGCCAGGAAGTAACGTTAATATGATCATTGAGTCCCAAACAGCAAAGGAGCTACATTTCCATTTGGTGATCAGAAACCTCCCCCTCCCCCAGAGCCTCTGCATTTCGGTGAAGAACATCCACAGAGATCAGGGAGATCAGGGAGATCAGATATTGGAAACAACTGCTTAGTTAGGCCTAAAATCCTTTTTTTTCTTTTTTTTTTTAAAGTTCTATTTATTTAAGCATACAGAACTGAGATAAAGGCCAGAGATGCAAGGGGGTGAGAGGATTCAGCAGTCAGAGGGGGAAGTGGAACAGGCAGATGCATTGAAATACACTACTGAGGGGAGCAGCAGGAAGGTCAGGAGAGGTCTGCCACGCCACTAACATCCTTTCCAAAAAGGGACACAGCTTCCCAAGGTTGATTCTGAAACTTTAACCCAAAAAGCCATGTCCTATGACATCCTGGGTGGTGTCAGCTCCGTGCCTTATACCACGTACACACCATACCTTATCAGGGTAGGTCGGAGAGGACTTTGCTCAGGGGTGAGTTTCACAATACTTCAAGCAGTGCAACACTAGAATTTTCTACACACCAATGCAAACAACGTTTTAGAAATTTCTAGATGTTTAGCAACATTTTTGTTTTGTCTGAAAACCCATGTCTTTGTTATAATGTCACTTTGGAAAACAGATCTCAATCTCATGGTCCCCAAATCCTTCCTAATAGTGGTGCTGTTACCTCAGGATGTCACATGTATCAACCCTACCTGGCAATAAGTGTGGGCAGACACTGCTGTGGACAAGGCACCAGCTATGACCCACGGTGGGCAGGGACAAGGGCCAGGATTGGACTCTGGTCTTGAACACTTGGGCCTGAAACATCACATCATCATGTGGCAGCTCGGGGCCATCGACCCCCCTTGGGCCTCAACAAGGACACTAAGTCCAGCCTTGGAGAGTTACTGTGATGGCTAATATGCCAGATTGTGTAAAAGTGAAACTCCAAGGCCCTCCTTGATGACATAACAGGTTAAAGCACAGCACTGCAAGTGAGCCATGCCACTTCAGTGCAAGTTTGATCCCAGTTGAAGGAGCTGACCCTCATGGCGCACCATACCTCTCCTGACCTGCCCGCTGCTCCCCTCAGCAGTGTACTTTGTCCATCTGCCTGTCTTGCTTCCCACTCTGTCCCTGGTGAATCATCTCACCCATCATGCTCTAGCCTGTACCCCAGTTCTGTATGCATAAATAAATAAATCTTTAAAAAGTCCTACAAATCTCACATAATGACCAATTTATTTAA
>NW_004567141.1:4461007-4476479 GCF_000260355.1 Condylura cristata
AAAAAAAAAAAGTAAAATTCCTAGATGCTCATCCAGTGGTCCTTGCCCTTAATAATAGTTTGTTCCCAGATGTAAATCAAATGTTAAGGAGGGCTACAAGAGCTCAGGGAGTGGACCTGCTACTAAGCTGACCAGGAAGATTTCATGAAGAACTTGACATACAGCTGTCAGAACTTCAGAATCCCCAGTTGCATTTGAATTTCAGATAAGCAATGATACTTTTTTTAAAAAAGATTTATTTCATGTATTTATCCATACAAGAGCTGGGGTACCGGCCAAAGGTGCAGGTTGGTGAGCGGATTCACCAGAGACAGAGTGGGGAGCAGAACAGGCAGGTGTACTGAAAAACACTGCTGAGGGGAGCAGCGGGCGAGACAGGAAGGTCTGCTGCGCCTTGTGAGTCACCTGCCAGCCCCGCCGGGATCAAACTCGAACTCACACTGAAGCAGCGGCAGCAGGGGCAGCTAGCTTGCAGTGCTGCGTTCTAATCCCTTGTGCCACCAGGGAGGAGCACGTGCTCTATTCTTTTAACAATATTTTGTTTACAGATTTAGTTATTTACATATACAAGAACCGAGGTAGAGTCCAGAGGTTTGGGGTGGGGAGGGGTGTGAGAGGACTCCCCAGAGACAAAGTAGGGAGCAGAACAGTCAGATGTACTTAAATACACTGCTGAGGGAGGGCAGCAGCGAGAGAAACAGGAGACGTCTGCTGTGCTGTTTATTCCCATTGGTATAGGGGAAATAGGCCAGTTAGCTCCCTGGCCGGGGATGGAACTGGTACCGCAGTGGCTGGCTACAGCTTGATAGTGCTGTGTCTTCAACCCCTGCACCATCAGGCAGGCCCTGTGCCCTGTTTTTTGTTTTTTTTTATTACAAAGTTCCTGTGCCCTGTTTTTAACTGCTAAGTGCAGTGAGCCTAACTTAGAAGGCTGGTGGCACTGACCGGCTGGGAGGCTGCAGAGAAGGGCTGGAAAGGGTGGGGGAGCGGCAGGCTAGGTGGAGAGTTAACACAGTGTGCACACTCCAGGGCTGTGCTGGGCAAGTTACAAGAGTGTCACAACCCCTGTGAGCTGCTTCTTATTCCTTACACGTCACAGATGCGGGAACTAAGACTGGAGACCTCTGCTACTTCCTATTTAACCCCGCAGCTCCGCAGCACCTATTTCTTCCAGGCACCACACCCTCCCTGGGGCTGCAGGCCAGCAAAGGGAAAAAAAGAACAAGAATACCCACCTTGGCGTGAGAGCCTGTGCAGGGGTCTGTACCCGCTCTGTTCAAAAGCAGCTCACCAATTAACGCCAAGGAGCTGCATGTTCTTGGTTTTCATCTTTTCTTTTTGAGAGCTGAACACAAGAGCTGGACGTGTAGACAGCCACTCCCTTTCACATTTCCATTTACCAGGCTGCGTTGGGCGCCTTTGAATTATTCATCTGAATGAAGTGTTTTTTCCATGTTTAGTTTTGAACTCAAAACACAGTACTCGTCCCAGAAATCACCCCCAGGAACAGTGCCAGTCACCCAGTGTCACCACCCTTCATCAATGAAGTGCCAGGAAATGTCACCATGGACCACAGAGTGCCTGGCCCACCACACACACTGTCCCCAAACACAGGGTTTCCTAACAGCACAGACATCACATATCAGAACCACAGCAAACTGAAACTGTGTTTTCTCCAGATATCATTCAAGCCCCACCAATACTAAAATCATCGCCATTGCGTCTCCACTCTAAATGTGCAAAGGGCAAAGAGGATGAAATTTTTAAAAAGTGTCCTCAAGTATTTGGCTTTTACCAAATCAGATCTGTGCAAAGGCAGACTCTTTTATTTTCTGCGAAGTAATCCTCTTAAAAGATAACAATAATAATAAATCAGTTGAATTCAACAAACATTGATCAGTCCCTTCTGGGTTCGCAGCCCCAAGAAGACACAGCTGAGACACAGTTCTGGCCTCACAGGACGTGTGATGGGAAGGAACACGCATCCAGCCTGATTTCAGAAGGGAAGGAACAAAGTAAACATTGAAAAAGACAAAATGTCATGGGGGCCCAGAAGAGGGAGTGATTAATTCGCACTGTGGGGAGGTGGTACCGAGCCAGCCGGGAAGGATGACTAGGATTTTGACAGCTGGTGACGGCATCCCAGGCAGAAGGAGCAGCTTAAGCAAAGGTAGAGGCCATGGTGTGTGGGCGGAGCCAATCTCACGGTCCAATTTAGCAAAATGTGTATTGCTATTTTCTAATTATTCTGCGTTGTCAAAGATTATCACACCTAGTTGCTTCAGAAGTAAAAATCACACACCTGCATTATTACCCCTAAAGGCCTTTAACGAATAATGATTTATAGGTATAGTGGTTTTTAAAAAGATGCGAATTTCTCAGACTACACCACCCTCCTGGGTCCAGAGGCCCCTTCCACACATTCCAACACTAGAACACACACCCTGACCGACAACAGACTCCCTTTCTTGTCCCTGATTCTCATGGAGCCCACGGCATCGCTACCTCTAAACTCGCTCGTTAACACATAGTCCAGGCCACACAGGCACACACGTTACCAACTCCCCATTCATGGTGCCAGGCAGGAAACACATTCAGGGGATTTTAAACAATTTTAAAATGTGCCTTCAAATTTTACAACTTGCTCTACTTGCCCGAGGGAGGAACCAAGCCCCTTGTATAAATATCACCCCAAACAGGCCTGCTTGATATCCCACCCAGCTTGGGGACCTTGGTTTTACTGTGTGAGGCCTGAGTGAGCTTGGGGTGTTGTTTGTTTGTTTTCATTTCATCTGAGCCTTCTGTGGTCAGCCTTTCAGTCATGTTTGCTTTGCAGACACTCCGGATTTAGCCTTCTTTGCAACTAGAACACGGTCCACACAGCCAGCGTGGGACAAACCTTTTTCAGTCTCCAGAAGGACCTGTGAAGAAACATCTCAAGGAATGAGTTTCCAGGCCATGAATCGACAATCCCTAGAACCAGGGCGGCTGTGGGGCAGGGGGGCAGTCCAGGTCCTTGTAGTTGGGGTGAGAGGAACCCCCGCTAGGGATGAGAGGAGTCAAGCCTCTGTGTACTCCAGCCCTGGGCCCAGGGCCTTTATCAGCAGGAGGCCCACAGGATGCTACCCCAGCTGCCTCACCCACTTTCCCCTCACAAACTTTCCCAGTTGCTTCACAAACTGGGAGTCTCCAGCCCACCTTTTGTTGTATTTTTGTCACCTCTAATGAGGTAAAGTTTGCATGCAGTTATCACACATTTTAAGTATATAGGTTGGTGATGACCTTGGAGAATGTATTCATCCCTCTAACCTCTACCCCAATCTAGATGAAAAACCTCTTGTAACAGGGGTCCCCAGGAAAAGAGGAGGTTCCAGGTTCCCTGCCCCACCTAGAAGGAGGGTGGAGCTGAGGAGGGAAGAGAGGAGTTTGGAGAGGAGACTGAAGAGGATGGAGCCAGGAGGAGACCTGAGGGAGGCACATGGAGCAGACGTATGAAGAGGCGGCTCTTGTTTCTTGGTCCTGAGCTAGTTGAGTCAGATGTGGGTGAGAGACCTGTGGGGAGGTTCACTACGAGTGTTTATCCTGATTTTGATTTTGCTCTTTTCTTCCCAGACTTGTCTGGCCATGTCTGACCCAGACTTGTCTGTCCATTTCTGACCCTTTTCCATGGGTCCCTGCCAGAAGGTGCTTTAGGCTTGTGGTGGGCTTTCAGGCCTTGCTTTGGGCCAATCCCCCTTGGGTGGACTTTTACCCACGAGGGGATGGGTCACTTCAGGTGTTTGATTTAGAAACTAGATTCTTTGTCTTTTCTGCATTGCACAATCATTATATTAAAGTTCCTTTCCATTAAAGGTCTTATATGTCTGTCTTGATGCAGCAAATGACAGGACCTATTTAGAGAGGGAAGGTTTGGGGGTTCAGGGTGCCCCTTTCTCCCGCCCTGTAGCAATCTCCCAAGGGAGAGCCCTGAGTGCTGGAAGGCTGAAAGTTGCATCCTCAGCTCCCACCATTAACCTAGGCTGCCCTGACCTGGGGCTGGGCACTCTCCCACTTCACCCAAGCTCTGGGCATAGAACTTTGGGGGGCTGCTGTCCCAGGAGGGGTTATGACAGGACATTCACCCAGAGCTTGATGACGTGCGTGTATGTCTGAACTGGAGTTACTAAGCATCAGCAGGCAACACCTCACAGGAGTGTCCTTGCCCGAAGCATTGAGGAAACTCCCAAACAGCTCACTGCAAAGCCCTCATCCTCAAAGAGGGCCTGAAACCTCACTACAAAATAATGTGACAAACCTTGAAAATCCATCCTCGGTTCAGACCCAGAACCTGTCAGACCCCATGACAGAAGCAGCTGCAAATGAACCATAACATGTGGAAAGGCAAGCAGGTCTTTCTTAGCAACCCCCAACAAAGTGACACCAGAATGGGGGCGGGGCGTCCTGCTGCCCCACCCCCACCACAGGAAGGCACCACCCCAGCACTCTGCAAGCAGGAACACAAGCTGAGCCCACGTGAGCTGCTCTGTGGGGACCATCAGCAATAGTTGAGGGGGGCTTTGCAGGGGGCTGAAGGTCCTATGTCAGCAGGTAGGAGCAGAAGCCAGTGGGATTAGAATTCATTACTGTCACTGTAAGCCCTCAGCAATAAAAGTCATAATAATTACCATCATAATAGCTAATCCTGAGGTCTTTCCATATGCCAGACACGCCAGCTTTTCTAAGTACTTTACATACATTATCCCATTTAATCCTCATTATAGTCCTTTGGGTGGGCCCTATTATGATCCCCATTTCATAAGGGAGGAAACGGAGGCACCCAGGTGCTTTGTCCAGGGTCATACGCTAGGGGTAGCGCTAGGACCTGAATCCCTAGAGTTTGTCTCCAAAACCCAACCTGGGTGACACTGTGGGAGACAGGCGAGCTGGGACAGATTCTCCTGACGCTTTTCTGTTCATCCCTCTGCCCATCATCTATCCGTTCACTGCCCACCTGAGAAAAAGCAGTCCCCCTTCACCACCCTCTACCCTGAACCCCATTCTGCACATTCTTCCCAGGGCCTTCTTCCTAAGTTTCCTCAATGTATCTCCAGGCTCTCATCACTGGTCTAGATTTCTCCATCCAAAAAAAAAATCCTCCCTTTCATTATGAAACCTCAAGCTACCAACCTCTCTCAGTTGACATCTGCTATTCTCTTGCCCAAAGGACAGAAACCCAGTTTTTCTTGAGGGCCCTTCCAGACCCAGTAATGACCAGTGTCCTATGTCTGACCGACCCCAGCACAGCTGCCTCAGGCCACAGGGACTGGTTTGGGAATGGATATGCCCGGCTCCCCACCTCCCCAAGGCAGGACAGTGAGAGTCCTCTTAGGGTTCTTTTAAAATTTTATTTATTTTTGCATAGAAGAACTGGGGTGTAGGCCAGAGGTGCGGGTGGAATAGAGGATTCACCAGAGACAGAGTGGGGAGCAGAACAGACAGATCTACTGAAATACACTAAGGGGAACAGCAGGTGAGACAGGAGAGGTCTGCTGCGCCATTTTTGGGCAGCTCCCTGGCTGGAATCTAACTCAAGCAGCAGGGTCTGGATAGCTTGAGAGTGAGGAGACTTAATCCCTGCGCCACCAGGGAGGCCCTCCTTGGGCCCCTGCAGAGGTATCGCCTTCTTCCGAGATGGTAACGGTGAGAGAATGCCAGGCTGAAGCCTATATTTTGACTCCTTGACAAATACACTTGCGCCTTAGTCTTTTCAACTGCTCAGTACCTTTGCAGGCACAGGATAGGCAAGCCAAATCTGTTTGCTTGTGTCAATCCCAGGGCTTCAAAGGTTTCCAGGCACCATCTCTATACCTTTCTCTCAAAGCGCTGCCCCAGGCCCAGACCGCAGTTTGCAACATCCTCAGCTCATGCTACCGGCAGTTCCAAGCACTTTACACTTCACTCTGTCCTTCCCCCAAATATGCATCTGCTCCTGATCCTTGTTCCTCAGGCTTTGGACCACGGCATCACCAGCTCCCTTTGTACCAGTCCAGGTTCCGGTTTGCCCGTGACAGAAACTGACACCAGGTCACCTCAAGTCCAAAAGGGAGTTATCGGAAGGAAATTCAGTAGTTCACACAATGACTGGAATGGCTCGAAGTGCCTTGGGGGATGGGCAGCACCCGAAGTACAGGGGGCCGCCAGGATCAAGGCAAGAGTCTCCTGGGAAGTGAATTCTATATTCCGCTCATCTCCACTTCCTTGGAATGAGGAGTCCCAGACAGGAGCACCTGATGGGCTGAGCTCTAGCAGAAGAGGCTAGGAGAATAAGCATTTCATCTATAGGTTTTCATAGCCTTGCCACCCTCCTGAGCTCCTGATGCTGAACAGACACCCCTACCTCCCCACCACACACAAACACACACACACACACACACACACATCCAAACAGCTGCTCTGTCCTGAAAGATGTGGCACCCAGAAGAGCCTTGCGTCTTTGTGTCCTCAGTGACTGGTACCCCAGACAAGCACAAGTTGCTGCTCTCTAGGACAGCTGCCAGAACCACTGGGTGGTGTCGCTTAAATCAGGACTCTGAAGCCAGATCATCAACTTGGTTCAGATTCTGGCTTTACCACTTTCTAGCTGTGTGTCTGCAGGGGAGTTATTAACATCTCTGTGCCCTCATTTGCTCCTCAGTACAATGAGGATAATAATGCTGCCTATCTGTTACGGTGGCTATAACGATTAAGTGCGTTAATGTAGGTAAAGTGCTTCAAATGAGTCTGGAAGGGAGAATGTGTTCTAGAAAAGAAAGCTGATGGTATTATTCCCAGGGCACCTTGCCCATTATCCACTCTTGAGTCTCCAAACCTCCCCCTCTCTCTGTCTTCCCTCTGCTTATGGTTCCTCAATGAAATACAACCCTTTGGCTTGTCTCTAAAGCCATGCAGGTTGTCCACAGGGTCTCCAGCCCCATCTAATGTGTCCTCAGGGACCCTCCCTGGTGGCACAAGGGATCAAAGTGCAGCACTATGAGGAAGCCACTGCAAGCATGAGTTTGATTCCCAGCCAGGGAGGTGACCACATGGCGTGGCAGACCTCTCCTGTCTCGCCCGCTGCTCCCCTCAGCAGTGTGTTTCAGTCAATCTGCCTGTTCTGCTCCCCACTGTGTCTCTGGCAAATCCTCTCATCTCCCACACCTCTGGCCTATATTTAGCTCTTTTATGCATAAATAAATAACTTTTTTAAAAAATAAAATGTCCTCAGCCCATTTAAAGCAAGGCTCCCTGAAACCACATCTCTGCAGGGCTTCCTGCGGGACATTTGTCCAGACACTCCACTCACATGGGAGTTCATGCACTGAGGGAGACTCTTTCTTGTGCATCCCACAGCATCCTGGACATGCCTCCCCCAGGAGACATTCCATCTTGCCCTCCAGTGGGTGGTACACTCCTGCCTCACTCCTCTGGGTGGCCCCACCCCTCCTGTGCCCAGCCCGTGTCCCCCTTCCATGCTTAGACACCCTTCCTCACTTCTGCTTAGTCCCCGTCAATTCCGACACCTCTTCAAGACCCCGCTTAGTTCTCCCTGAGGCCCACAGTGTTGGGTCCATGGTTATGGGGTTATTCCCACGGCCATGGGAAGGAGGGGAGTGGAGAAGGAGGGGAGTGGAGAGGGGGCTGTGGAACAAGGAATAGGGAAGAGGGAGGAGCAGGCTGTGAGGGACAGACACCTCTGGGCAGGGACCGCCTTAGCCCACCACCCCTACCCAGGGGGCCCTCAGAAGGCTTTTCCCCATCCACCTCTGTCCCCACTGAACCTCAGAACTCTTGACTACCAGGTTTCTGAGGCATTTGCCAAGAGGTACTACCTAATAGCTCAAATATGCATGTTCCTGGGGTTGTTCCTCACTCCCTTCCTTACATCCTGAAGTCTCCCCCAATAGTAGCGCATTTATCAGCGCAGGAGGGTTGGGTCACTTAAAGGGAAGCAGACACCAGTCCTTCTTGCAACTTGTGTCCCAGGCCTGGCAGCAGGCCCCTCGCATCTGTCACTTCATCTGATCTCTACAATAGTCCATGACGAGCGTATACTCTTGCCCCATCTTGCAGATGAAAACACAGAGAGCTGGACAGGTTAAATTCCTCTCCCAGTGACCCCAGTGGGGACTCAATGCTAGATCACATCTGTACCCATCTGGCACTACTACAGTGACTTGCTGAATGCCTAACAGGAACTCAAAATAACCTGAGGAAATGTTTGGCGAAGTGGAAAGTGAGTCACTATCTGGACATCTACTGCCTGGTGGGACAGGCCAGGGCAGGCTTCAGCCAGCCCTGGAGAACTTCAGCTCCTGAGCCTACTCCCCAACTTCCCTGTGTCCTTTCTAGGGCCTCCCTGCATCCTAGAGCTCGCTCCTCCTTCTCCACCCTTGGGCTCTGGTTCTGTCAGGAGCATTCCTTCCCTTTTCCTTCTCTGTCACACTTCCTCCACTTGTCCACCACAAATTCAGCACTTTTTGTCAAGGGCTTTCCTTCATACCCAAGACAGCAGGGCAGCGAGGTGTGGGAGGAACAGCTAAAGGGAGACCCAAGGTATCCTCTGAGTTCTGAGTGTCATCATCTTTATGAGACTCGGTGTCCTCACCTAATCAGCGGTGGCAAATCCTGCCTTGGCCACTTACAATGTGGAGGAATTTGTAAAGGTGAAATAGTATGTGTATAATACGCAGCTGAGGGTCCTCTCTGGTGGCACAACAGGTTAAAGTGCAGCACTGTGAAGGAGCCGCAGACACTGCAAGTCTTCCAAGCCAGCCAGGACTCTCCTGTCCTGCTCGCTGCTCCCCTCAGCAGTGTATTTCAGTAGATCCACCTGTTCTGCTCCCCACTCTGTCTCTCGTGAATCCTCTCTGGCCTGCACCTCTGGCCTGTACCTCAGGTCTTATGTGCATAAATAAATAAATCTTTACAAAAAATAATAAAATAACGCAGCTGAAAACACTGGAAGATTGTAAAATGTTCCAAAAATGTAAGGGATTCCAATCTGTTGGGAACATAGGCATTAAACTATAACCTTGAAAAGGTATTTACCATGAAACATTATAGAAAGAATCAACAAGTGTACTTGCTCTTGAGATTTTCTTCTGGTGGTAATTTTTTTCTCCTTTGTGTTCCACTAAGTTTTCTGCCCTGATCATGTATTCCTTCTGTAACTGGGGACGGGGACTTAAATAAAAGTAGTTCTTCTGCAATAAAAGTACTTAGGCTTCTGCTTTTATCCCTTGGTGAGCAAAAGCTCTAACTAGGGCAGAGAAGGGGTTTAAGGGCTGCCCTGAGATTGACTGTCCTCCTGCCCATCCTCATCCAGCTTTTCCAACCTAGAGTCCTAAAGCTGGGGGCTTCCAGGGGAGGGGGAGTTTTTCTCCAGTCAAAATCACAGGGAAGGAATTCCTCGCCCTACATCACCCCACTCTTCTTCCCTGCCTAAAGCACTGCCATCTATCGGAGCCCTTCCCCGGGAAACTCAAGGTTCTTGGTAACATCCCAAAGGGACAAGTATTTTGAGTTTCCCACTCTTGAATTCCAGTCCCCACCCCCAGCTGTCCCCTGGACATCTCCACCTGCACAGACCCATCTCCAGTCCACTGACCCCTCCAACGCAACATGCCTATGCTGGCTCTATTCGTACTCCCTGCTCCGGGGTTAACAGGCTCCTGTTTCTTTGCTCAGCAGGACAGATTCCCTTGAAGGCAAGTGCACCCCAACACAGTCTCAGCCCCAGTCCCAACAGTTGCACTTCTTTCCCAACCTAGTGGAGCCAAGAAGACTAAACCAGTTCTAGCCCCTGAGGGTAAGTTGGCTGGGAAGCCACAAAAAAGATGTTCTTACCAGATAAAAGGAGAGCAGTAGTGGGCCTCCCTGGTGGTCTCGGGGTTAAAGACACAGCACTGTCAAGCTGTGTCTGCATGAGTTCAATCCCCTGCCAGGGAGTTGGCCCATAGGATGCAGGAGACCTCTCCTGACCCACCTGCTGCTCCCCTCAGCAGGGCATCTCAGTAGACCTGCCTGTTCTATTCCCTACTCTGTCTCTGGTGAACATTTTCACCCACCCCACCCCCACCCTTGGCCTGTACCCCAGCTCTTGTATTCATAAATAAACCAGTCTTTTTTTTTTTTTAAAGGAGAGCAGTAAATTAGAGATGAGAGAAAAAGAGATGCTCCTTCTTTCCCCCCAAGTTTGATTCTGTAGCTCAGTGACCACCTGTAACCAGGCTCCTGAGGATGGCAGAGGAGAAAGGCCAAGAACATTGAATTGGGTCTTGAATGAGATTCTGAAGCTTCTGTACTTTGTTATGGGGAAAACAGGAAGCCTCTTGTTAAAACCACTGGTAGGTGGATACTCTGTTATTTGCAGCCAAAAGTATTCCTAACTGATACAGCATCCCTGTCCCCTCCAGTGTTCCGCTCCAATCCCCACCTGTAAGTGCCCTTCTGCCCACCAGGCCTTCTGGGCTTCATGTCCATGACTCAGTTCTCATCCAACTCTGGTTTCTCCTCTGTGGTCCACCGTCTGCCCCTCCCCAGGTTCAGGGCCACCTTACTTCCACTGGACCTGCAGCAACAACGGGCTCACCCGACCCCTCCCTCCAAGCTCCCTATTCTACCCACATTCTATTACCTGTGGTGAACTTTCTAAAATACATATCTGCTTCTTAAGCACCTGTGGGCTACAGAATAATGCTCCAAATCCTGAGCTCGGTGGTCAAGGCCCTTGAAACAGGTGGCCCACCCCAAACACCTTCTGATCTCACCTCCTGCCACTCCCAGAGACACATTCTGTAATTTGAGCTACATCAGAGTATTACCAATTCTCACCCCTCTACCTGTGCTCTCTGCTCCCTCATCGCTGAATGTGAATGCCTACTTAGCCAAGGACACTCATTTCAAACATTCTCTCCTCTGGGGTGCCATCTTCACCCCAAATAAACAAAACAGTTCCTCTTTGAGTTGGCTGTCTGTTGTCCCACTTTAACCTCTATTATAATGCTTATCTTATATTCTAATTATATGTTTGCCAGCCGGCTAGATTCCTTAAGGGCAAGGATATATTTTGGAGTCCTCAGCGTCTCCTGTCTCCCAACGCAGTGTATGACTTGAGTGATTAGTCAATTTTTAGTGGAAGAGGCAGCAGTTCAAAGCGCCTTCTGGTGCCTTCCATGTGAGAAAACGGCAATCTCATCCCTTTAGAATAGCCCCTCTCAATCCCCTGGTCAACGTCCTCTTCCCTGCAGTGACTGGGGCTGAGGGGTTATGGATACTGCCTTGCACTGGTGTCTGGCCCCCTCTTGAGGGTGGGGCAGGGGACAGATCCAGTAGGGTCTGGTCACCTTGGCCCTCAGTATGAAATCTGGAATAATAGCTGAAAGAATTTGGCTTTTGGGGCAACATCAAAAGAATTTTCTTACATCTGTAAATCTTTCCAAAATCTAGAAAAGCAAATACGCATTTCCCCTCTCAAACAAGCTCCATGAGATCAGGCCCTTGCCTACTGTCCTCCACGGGACCTCCAAGTCAGACCTCAGTCCAGAGTGGGTGCCCAATACATACTTGCTGAGTGAATGCCAATTTGTAGGGCTATTTGTAGGTTTTAAGAACCAGTCAACTCCACTGCCCAGCAACAGAGGAGCACTTAAGTATGTAGATGTATTTGTTTATTTCTTACCCTGTCTGATTACAAGGGTGAACTCTGAAGCACTCAGTGAAGCCTTACGTTGCAGTTAAAAACATTGTTTACAAAGAGTTTATCACATGAAAATGCCTTCTGTCCTAGTGTAAAGGGTGAAAGAAGTATGCAATAGAAATGAGTAATTTATCACACTCTCTAAAGGCTAGCAAACAAACCTCACAAGCAAAAGACAGTCAGGGGAGGGAAGAAAATGTTAACAGACTGGTGCTTCCCTCTATATTTTAGTCTCCTCTATTTTCCAACTTTTGAAAACTATAGGCAATATTACTATTACTAATAAGAGACAGGCACTTTCTTTTTCAAAAAGACATTGAGGGGATGGGCCCTCCCTATTGGCGCAGCGGGTTAAAGCACAGCGCAGAGGCTTAGGCCATTTCCGCATGAGTTCGATCCCCGCCTGCCCCGGAGGAGATCCACATGGCGAGGCAGACCTCTCCTGACCCGCCAGCTGCTTCCCTCAGCAGTGTACTTCGTTGATCTGCCTGTTCTGTACCCCATTCTGTCTCTGGTGAATCCTCTCACCCTCCGCGTCTATGGCCTGTACCCCAGTTCTGTACAAATAAATAAATCTTAAAAAAAAAAAAAAAGACATTGAGGGAGTAGAGCAGAAAGACTGCTTGAGGCTCAAGATCTGGCCCCTAGCCCCACCCGAGTGCCCAGAGATGCCCTCAGGGTTTGTGGCCAAATTAGAAGGCGCCCCAGGACCTGTGGCTCAGGCCTTCCCCGCCCCAAACCACAGGGCACAGGCAGGGCAAGGGAGTACCATCAAGTAGCTCTGCCTGCTCCAGAAATGACAACTCCAGGGAGGCAGCACATCCTTCAGGTGACCGGGCCTCCCCCCAAGGCACTCGGAGGATTAATTCTGCCCCTCACGAATTCCCAGAAAGGACTCAGGAAGGGAATTTCCCAGACAGGCAGACAGACAGACACCTCACCACAGCTCCCGCCACGAGCACAGATGTTTGCCTGGGGGTGGCGGTGCGGAGAGCCAGTGCAGGCTCACGACTCTGCGGTGAGAGGAAGCCCAAAGCAAGAACTAAGGCAGACCCGTCTGGGCAAGCCGGGGGCTGGGAGGAGGAGGGGGCCCCGTGGGAGCTGTGATGATCTGCAGGTCGAGACACCAAGTCCAAGGCCCTTCTGTTGTCTCTCGTCTAGACCCCACAGTGCCTGCAACTCTGCCTCGAGCCACCAGGCGTCGCAGCGGCTCGCGGGCGTCACAGCAGTGAGCGCCAACGGGGTGGGTCCGCAGACTGGGCTACTGCCCTCAGCAAGTCTGTCCTACTATTGATGGGTTTCCTATTTCTAGGGGCATCCTGAAAGCTGGGATTTCACCTCAGACTCTCCCTTACACTTCGGCGCTATCACACGAACGAACTCCCTCCAAATGCACAAATATAAGGTTAGAAGAATAACGAGATCAAAGCTCTAAGTGAGAATGTTGGGGACAGCACCAAACCCTACAAGAAGGGCCCAGAAATCCTCCTCCACCCCACCTCTTTTCCACCCGGTTCACTCCATACCTAGACGCAGGTAGGGCGGGAACGGACGTGGCCCAGCCGGGCTGGGCCGAGCGAGTCCGAACCTGCCCGGCCCGAGCTGCGCAGCCCAGGGACACTACACGTATCCACCTAGCAGTCCCTGACAGTCGGATAAACGTGGAACGTGCCCCAAACCGTTTCCTTGGGGGCAATTCTGCATCTCCTACTCCGAAATCTACCACCTCCTCCTCTCCTGGTTTCTCATCTGAGCATTATGTCCCGCAGGAGTTAAGCACCTATTTATTGATCATGTACTATGCGTGCGAGGTGCTGTGCCAGGCAATGAACAAAACAAAACTCTCCACCCTCAAGGAGCTTCTATTTTGCAGGACACAGGAGCAGGGGAAGGGCCACGGACACGTGGGAAGCGACATCCAGAGTCCAGCCAGTGAGCTCGTGAGGCCCTACCTTGGGGCCGGTTGGGGTGGGGGGGAGACTTTGGTCCGGGGGTGGGGTGGGGTGGGGGGTGTGGCTGGCTGCAAATCAACCGAACGCGGGTAAGGGCACGTCGCCTGGGGCAGGTGCTAGCGAAGGTGGGGGTGGGAGACCTCGCGCAAAGTTTGGCTTCCTGCGGGCCACGGGGTTACCGGACCTGGCACCCATGCGGCGCTCAGTAAATATTTATCGTCAGCGCTGAGAGGCCTCTGGCAGCTTACGCTCCACAGGGGCTGGGGGCCGGCGGGGGCCGGGGGCCGGCTGGGGACTGGGGGCCAGCGGGGACTGGGGGCCGGGGGTCGGCGGGGGCCCTCCCTCATCCCAGTCTCCTCCCCGGCGGGGTCAGCACCGGAGTAGCCGCGGCGTCCGGGCCCCACGTAATTACAGAGGCTGTCGCCAGGCCTGGCCATAAAAGAGGAGGATGAAACGGCCCGGGAAGCTGAGCCTGAGCTGGCCCACAGTTTGGGGGGGGGGGGCTGCGGCTCCCCGCGATGCAGTCTCGTGGAAGGGCTGGGTAGGGGTACACGCATACTCGCAAAACCAGAGGGGGGCGCGCCTACAGTCGTCAAACAACCACACACAGAAGACACTCAGCACTCGACCCTCCCGCTACACACACACACACACACACACACACACACACACACACTCACACACCCCAAATGGAACACCTGCCCGCCCTCTCCGAGGGCCGGAGGCAGACACCCTCCCACCAGCTCCTCTCTAGACAGCCGCCGATCCCGGCAGGGAAGGAACCCTGAGAGGCGAATTCCAATGGGTTTGTTTACATGGCTCGATGGAGGGGGCCGACCTAGGTCCTGGGGCCTGATTGACTGGGACACTCAGCCCAGACTGGGTTAGACCCAGCCGCCCGGCCCTGGGACGCCGCACAGACACCCCGCCCCCACCCCCACAAACACTGCCGCCTGTAAACGTCCCCCCTCCTCTTCACACGCGGTTCACAAACATTAGCATGCGTATGTCAAAGTTTCACACGCTTCCCTACACGCGGCTGTGATACTCCTCACAAATGCTTTCACACTTGCGCGCCATCACACGTATTTACACATGCCAGATGCTCATGTGGGGTTAGAGTGTCACCCGTCATGCCCAGATTCTCACAGTCTCTATCCCAGGCCAGTGCGCACGGTGCACACATGTGTTGTCACACACACCGGTCATGAAGGCCTTTTGGCGCGCCCAAAAGCAAGAGCAGGCCCCTTGCAGACAGAAGCTCCCCAGCGGCACAGGCACTGATGCAGAGACGCTTTAGCCCTGTCCCGCACACGTTACACACTTGGTCACACACAGGGTCGCACTTTATTCCCGGCATCTAGACGCTGACACAATCTCCGGAACAAAGACAACATTGACAAGCCCAACAAAAACAAACAGCCGCGTGTGTGGGGAGGGCTGCGGAGGGCAGAGTGGTGGTGCGGGGGGAGGAGGAGCAGGAGTGTGGGAACGCCGGCACCTGAGCCTGGGTGTGCAAAGCTCCAGAAAGGCGCGGGGCATATCACCCAGCTCGCGCCCGCACGATCCGCGCGGGACGCAACAAAACCCGGCCCCGCACCCACGTGCTTGCAGATCTGTGGGTAAGAGTTGGTTCTCTTCCCCACACGCGACTGCGGGGGCACTCGGACCCACAAAGCTGCAAGCAAACCCGGAAGTGCGAGAACGCACGGCGCAGAGCGGATTGGGCCGGGGAAAGGCGGGCGCTGGGCTGTGCACCGCGCTTCTCCCCTTCCCTCCTCCACCGCCCCAGCCCCCAAGCCCC
>NW_004567141.1:4476638-4483525 GCF_000260355.1 Condylura cristata
GGAGTCGCGGCGAGCCGCGGCCAGAGCTGTGAGCGCGGTGCTGTCGGCGCCGCGGAGAGAGCCTGCGGGAACCCAGACCCCGAGGAGCCCCTCGTCTCCGCCCGGCCTGGCCAGGCCCCGCGCTATGGAGCTCTTTTGGGCCCCTTTCTTGGGTCTGTGCTGCAGTCTGGCCGCTGCTGACCGCCACACCGTCTTCTGGAACAGTTCAAACCCCAAGTAAGCCCCAAGTCTCCGGCGGGCTGTCTGGGCGCCTGGTTGGCACTGGCCTGGTTGGCCACTCCAGGCTTAACTGCCCCGGCCAGCCCGTGACCCGAGTCTTGGGGAGGTGACCAGAGGAGGGGGGATTCCGTGGAGGAGCACCCCCCAACCCGCTGGGTGTACCCCACCGGTGTCTACTTGGGTAGGCGTGATTTCTGACCTTTCTGTCCTTCCTCTGCCTGCCACTCCTGTTGCTCCCAGGGAGGGCCCGCGTGAGGACCACCTTCCAGGCTGCAGGGAAGGAGCTTTAGGGTTCGTTTAGACTCTTCCACCGCACGGGAAGGCTTTTCCTTTCCATGTCTGGCACTTGGGCATCTGCCCACAGCGACAAATACCCGATAGGGCCCCAGGACTAAGCAGAAGGCTCACTGTAATCCTGGGAGGACGCCCCAGGAGGGGCCGGCTGCAGGCGGTTAGCGTCCCTTCTGTATTTAAGGTGACCCTGGAAAGCCCCCCACAGGTGGCCTTTTGAAAGTGAGGCAAATGCTGCTTGTGGGTAGACTGAGGGAGTCAGCTGTTTATGAGATTCTAGTAGTAAAGCTGAAGAGATGGGGGCAGGGATCTGGTGGGAAGGGTGAAGAGGAATACAAGGGGTTAAAAAGGTTACTCAGGATTCTGGGCAGGAAGGAGTTAATTTCTCCTAGGCAGGTTTAGGGCCTTGAGGCAAATGGTACTGGAGGGAAGAAGCTCCTTCGGGACCCTTTGTTCTTGCCCTTGAGTTTTCTGAAGTTATGGCAACTATATTTGCTGGGGTGGGGGGACTGGAGAAGGGAGAAGGCAGAGGGGAGTGAGGAGGGCTGGGCAGCTTGGGGTCGGGAAACACCTCACTCAGCTGGGTTATCCCCCCCAACCTGAGCAAGCCTGACCCCCACCCCCCTAGAGAAATTTATGGTGCCAACTTCCTCTGACCCTGGGGCAGCATTGCATGGTGGGGGGTCTGTAGTCGGTGGCATGCAGTGGGGGCAGGGAGCAGCCAGCTGCCAGCCCTAGAGGGTAATGCCCTCTTGCCCGGCTGCAACCAGGCTGCCCCATTGGCCCTCCCCCGCCCTGCTCCTTGCTCCCTGTTCCTTGCTTCCTTGACCCAATCTTATATTAGTGGGAGAGAGCAAAGTCCCTGTTTATGCCCATGCCAGGTGTTGGCTAAAGGAGGAGGAGGGGACAGGAAGCCATGAGTAGGGAGGGGGGAACCCTGGCCTTTTCCGTTCCCAAGCTCCCAGGTTTCCTCTCTTTCAGGAAAGAGCCTCTTCCTTGCCCCCCCTCCTTGCCTTCCCTGACGCCGCTGCCCCCCTTTCCCAAATGGAGAGCAAGAGTCAGAGGAGCACTAAGTGGAACAGATTGTACCACCAGGAGAGGGGGTGATAGGTGCCCCCAACCAAGCGCAGCATCTGGCCTGTCTGTTTGTCACACACACCATTCCCTGGACTAAAGAGAAGCCAGCCCAAGTGGAGTCCACGGGCAGCCAAACTGGGCCCGCTTGGGCGCAGAAATGAGGTGGCAGTGAGCCGGGCGGGTGTGAGGCTGGCATGGGTGACTCAGGGCAGTGGGCATGGGCCCTAGGATCTCCAGGCCCCAGGCAGGGGGCAGAGTGGTGAGGGGGTGGTGAAGAGGGTGGTGCAACTGTGAACTGGGCATTGGCCTCCACTGGTGCTGAAGGGGAAGGTACCCCACCCATTCAGACCCGCCAGCTCCCTTTGCTTGGAAGACCGTGCCCAGGGCAAGTGGGCACCATGCCATCCTGGGGGTCCTGGGGGCTGTCCACACTGACAAGGTAAATTTTCACAGGTTCTCATGAGTGCTGGGGCGGGTAGTAGAGGTGGAGGAGGAATGAGTCAGTGCCCGTCACGGGAATGGGGGAAAGACGCCAGGCCCTGAGCTGAAATACCTGTTCTGAAATGGCTTCTATGTTTATCTCTCCAGAGAGGAATTTTAAAAGCCTCTCTCTGCTTCTCTCTCTCTCCTCTCTCTCTCCCTCTGTCTTTTCCCCAGGGTGGGGGAGGGGTACTAGGAAGCCAAGCTTGAGCACTGGCAAGCTCCTGCAAGGCCAGCTCTCATAAGGGTCACCCTGTCCAGGCAGTGGGTGCCCACCACACAGACCTCTTGGCCTAACGCCTGCCCCTCCCCCTCCACCCATGCCTAGGGCTTTGGTTTGATGCAAGTTGGCAGCCAACTTGCTGAGTCTCTAGCTGGCAGTGCTTAGGGGAATTCGGAGAAGCTGACCAGCTTGGAGTGGAGGTGGGGAGGCACTTTCCCCCTACTAGAACCCCACCCAGGCTGGAGCCAGGTGTCTGGAGCTGGGGGGAGGGGTGGTGGGCAGTCAGGCTGGAGCCTGTGGAGACTGAGGGGGCAGGCTGGGAGGGAGCTGGCCCCACCTGGGAGGAGGAGAGAAGCAATCTCTGGGCTGAGAACTCAGGCATTTCTGGAGCTCACTCCTGGGAGGTGAGGGTGGCTTTGGGAGATAAAGGAACAGGGATGTGGGAGGTGTGAGGAAAGAAGTAGACAAGGAGACCTGAGCAGCTAGAAAATTTGAGGTGACTGACTTGATGAAAGTGTTTTAACTTGAAGAATCCAGGCCCTATCTGTGGACCTGGGTCTACTGGGTATTTGGGGGGAATGTGCAGCTGAGAAATGTGAGATTTCTTCTGAGAGGGTCAGGGGAAGAAAAGGCAAAGCATGAGGGAAGGGGAACATTTCCCATGTAAGGGGCTCAGCGCCAGCACGGCAAAGAGAAAGGATCCTGATTATAGATTTGGGCTGTAGGCCTCAGACTGACAGAGCAGCATGTTTTAAAGGAAGGGGTAGGATAGATTTGGGGAAGTGTTCATGGGTGGAAGAGAATGGTGAGTGAAATGTGGAAAGAAATATTTGGAAGCCCAGCCTTGGGAAATATCAGGGTGTTTGTGGGAAGTCCTGTGGCACCCGAAAGATGCAAAGTGGGTGCTACTCAGAGGAATAATAGGAGACAATGATGGGGGATTTTGGAGAGTTTGGAGATGGTAGAAACACTGATGAAATCAAGATCGGTCCCTCCCTGGTGGCACAACAGGTTAAAGCACAGCACCATGAAGCTATCACAGCCACTACAGCACGAGTTCGATCCCCAGCCAGGGGGGTGACCCACATGGGGCACGGTGGACCTCTCCTGACCCACCTGCTGCTCCCCTCAGCAGTGTACTATGTCAGTCTGCCTGTTCTGCTCCCCACTCTGTCTCTGGTGAATCTGCGCACTCCCCGTTCCTCTGGCCTGTACCCCAGTTCTGTATGCATAAGTAAATAAATTTTCAAAAAAAAAGAAAAAGAAATCAAGATCAGTAAATACTGGGAGTTGAGATTTTTTGGAAACTCATTGGAGGGTGGGATTCCAGTGTGAAATGTGAGGGGTCATGTAAACATTTGGAGGCTTAAGAATCTGGCCAAGTGATCACCTGCCTTCTCTGCATACCCAGGTTCCAGAATGAGGACTATACCGTACACGTGCGACTGAATGACTACCTGGACATCATCTGTCCACATTACGAGGACGACTCTGTGCCAGAGGCTGCCATGGAGCGGTACACACTCTACCTGGTGGAACATGAGCAGTACCAGCTGTGCCAACCCCACTCTAAGGACCAGGTCCGCTGGCAGTGCAACCAGCCCAGTGCCAAGCACGGCCCTGAAAAGCTGTCTGAGAAGTTCCAGCGCTTCACCCCCTTTACCCTGGGCAAGGAGTTCAAAGAGGGACACAGCTACTACTACATCTGTGAGTGCCCAGGGAAGTGTGCGCAGGCACAAGGCGGAACATGCTTAGCGAGGAGTCAAGCAGCAACAGATCCCTTCCCGTCTGCATTCTGTGTTCATTCATTCTCACTGCAGATGTGGGGGAAGCGTCTTCCCATTGCCTGCTTGGCACTGTAGGCACACGACTCCAGGGAACAAGGAAGAGGGCACACAGGTTAATAGCCCATCCAATAGTGTAGCATGGAAAATGACCCCGAGCTTAGGATGAGCAGAGGAGGTAGCCAGGCAGGCGGGAGCTTGTGCCTGGGCAGCGTGCCACCCAGGGAACTCAATTGGAGGGACACTGGAATCGGGGCGCAATGAGCTGGGAGAGGTGGTCGGGGCAACTCATGGGGACCTAGGCAGTGCTGAGGAGTTTGGACTTTACCCTGAGGACAGTGGGGAGCCACTGGTGTGTTAGAAGAGTTAGAAGATCAGTTTTGTGTAGAATGGGTCTAGGACTCACTCTGTCAGTTGGGCTAGGCTGGGCGGTATAAAATGGCCCGAGTTAAGGGAGACTTTGTGACGGCCTCACCCAGCCTCAGCTTGGTGGAGTGAAACAGCGGGAGGACGCAGTGTCTATTTCCTGTTTACCTCCAAAGCCCAGGGTTATCCTAAACAATGGGAGTTTGAGTCGACCTTTGGGCAGAAAGTGGGCAGAAACTGAGGAAGGTAAGAATGAAAGATTAAAAGAGAGAGCCCTCCCCGGTGGCACAGTGGGTTAAAGCCCAGTACTATGAGGCTGCCGTAGCTGCAGCAGCGCGAGTTTGATCCCCGCTGCTCCCCTCAGCAGTGTATTCCGCTACATCTGCCTGTTCTGCTCCCCACTCTGCCTCTGGTGAATCCTCTTACCCTCTGCACCTCTGGCCTGTACCCCAGTTCTGTATGCATAAATAAACAGATCTTTAATAAAGGGGAAAGGAATTAAAATGAACAGAGACCAAGATCGCAAGCCAGCACCATTTGCCCTTGTATTTTTTCTTCCAGCAAAGATTCCTTCCTTAACACCCTGTGGGTTTATCTTGCAGCCAAAGCCATCTTCCAGCAGGAAGACCAGTGCTTGCGGTTGAAGGTGACTGTTGGTGGTAAGATGAGTGAGTGTCGGGGACCTGTGGACCGCCTTCCTCCATCTCTGTGGGCCTGGCCTGGGTCTGGGGTGGGAGGGAAGGCCCATGCCCTGCCAGCCCTCTGCCTCAGGCACAATACCTGATCTATAGCCTCCTTGTCTTTCAGCTCACAGTCCCCAGGCCCATGTGAATTCACAGGAAAAAAGATTGCCAGCAGGTAGGTAGTTGAGCAAGTTGGGCTTGTGGCACAGAAGTTCTCCTTGAGGAGGCTGGGTGCAAGCTGTGGCTCCTGTGCCAGGCAGAGGCTGGGGAAACCTTGTTGGGCTGGGGGCGACTGCCAGTCTTGGGGCCACTCACCCAAGGGTTTGTGCCTTGTCACTTTGCAGATGACCCGACGGTGCAGGTCCTACATAGCATCGGTCACAGCGCTGCCCCCCGCCTCTTCCCACTTGCCTGGGCTGTGCTGCTCTTGCCACTGCTGCTCTTGCAGACCCCATGAAGGTGCACGCCACATCTGGCATAAGGATTGGAACTGGACTGAGGAGGCAGGAGCAGGTGTCCCTCACCTGCCCTGGGGCCCCTCCCAAAGCCTCAGTCGGGGGAACCATTCCCACCACATGCACAAGCTGCCACCCAGCAGCCTCAAAATGAGTCAGTATTAAGGGTCTCAACTTAAAGGTGGTCGGCAGGCCTGGCAGTACGAACCCCACATTCATGTCAGAGGGTCTGACAAAGAAGTGGGGACGGTGCTTTCCCCACCACTCCTACCCTTAAGCCAAAGAAAGAAGCTTTGCAGACACGGCCTTCTGGAAAGGCCCTGCAGGAGCCCAGCTGAAGGGGTCTGGGGAACTGCTGATAGACACTGAGCTCAGCAGAGGTGCCGGGCCCAGAGAGCCAGGATGCCCAGATGAACTGACTGAAGGGATCGCAAGAGGTGGCATCCTGCTTGGGAGCCGAGGACAGGACGAGCGAGGCAGCATGCTTGGGCTGACCTACACTTCGACTGAAGAGCTGCCACGGAGAGGTTCGCAGCCAGAGCGCAGCCTCCCAGAGCGGTGCCAGCAGGGGGGCTGTGCCAACCTGTTTCTTAGAGTGTAGCTGGAAGGGCAGCGCCCGTGTATAGTGTGTGCCTGGAGTTAGCCTGAAGGGCAGTGCCCACTTGTACAGGATCTGTATATAAACTTGCCGTTTGTCTGTGATTTCTACAACTGGAATTTTTTTATACGATGTTAATGTTGTCTCAAAATAAAGCGATGTGTTTGGTTTTTGGACATGCTTATCTTCCCCTCCAGCCAAATGTTATGACCGCCAAGTCCCTACTGTGTGCTACACCAATTGCAGGTGGCGTTGATTTTTTTTCCCCTTCTCTCTGGAAAACATACAACCCCCTCACCAGTCCACAGGGCTGGGTGTTTCCCTCCTCTGAGGGCTGTCCAGGACAGGACTGCCCACCGAGTTGGCAGCAACCCACTCTGGAAGTTCCTCCTTTCCAACTTCTGCCCCCCTCCCACCTTCTGGGCACTGGGCTTTGGCCTGGTTCGTTCTGTGCAGGTACTGCTGCTGCTGGGTGAGTCAGGGCGGCTCTCCTGGAACCCCAGCTTAGGCTTGCGGCCGCCCCACTGCCCCAAGAGCTGCGTGGAAGGAGGGGAGGAAAGTTCCAGCAGCGGACTGACTAGGGGGGTCAGGGGCACCCCAGTTAGTGGTAGACTTTGGAAGCGCTGGCGGGTGGCACCTGACAAACACTTGGTTCTTGGCAATCCCTGCTGTCCAGAGACTGGCAAGAGGCCTCAGCAAACCCGGGAAAAT